>NC_044561.1:7275179-7607477 GCF_007565055.1 Rhinopithecus roxellana
AGTCATGGTCACTGATCCCCTCCTCAGCTCTCCTGCCCTCATTTGTAAAACCACCCCTGCAAGAATTCCCACATAGGACCCACTGAGGTCAACATTAATTTCAGGGTGTTTTATGTGCATAATTCTGAACTGAAAACATTTACTGTCCTCATTTTATGTTTTTTAGTAATTTAAAATTGTACCCAGTTTGAGAAAATTTGAGTTTGGTGACTTCCCTGGTGAGTGTGCGGAGCGGGCTGGCCTTGCTGTAAGGGGCGTGTGCACTGCCACCCACCTCGGCCAAGACCAGTTACCCTGGCTTAGGTGGGGACAGGCAGGCTCAGCCCAGCTTTGGTCTTTGCCACCATGGGCTGCTGCTATGAGGTGACCTGAGTGCCACATCAGAGACGACACTGTCCTTCTAACTGTGTTCCTCAGTGTGGCCCTGGGAATGCCTGTCAGGAGCAGGGATTTGAAAGCACACGCATGTGACTCACGGAGCAGTGATGTAAAAGCACAGGGATGTGACTTGGTTAGTCATAAGCTCTTGCTGTCTTTCAAATGAGCACCCGATTTCTCCATTGGCTTTTTCTAGGAAGTCCTCCAGAACTTATACCGCACCAAGTCCTTTCTGTTTGTGGGCTGTGGAGAGACCCTTCGTGATCAGATATTCCAGGCCCTCTTTCTCTACTCCGTGCCAAATAAGGTGGATTTGGAGCACTACATGCTGGTGCTGAAGGAGAATGAAGACCATTTCTTTAAGCATCAGGCAGATATGCTTCTGCACGGAATCAAAGTTGTATCCTACGGGGACTGTTTTGACCATTTTCCAGGATATGTGCAAGACCTTGCCACTCAGATCTGCAAACAGCAAAGCCCAGGTATGAGATCTGGCTTCACTTTCCTTTTTCTTTTACTTTTTTTTTTTTTTTTTTTTTTTGAGACGGAGTCTCGCTCTTGTTGCCCAGGCTGGAGTGCAGTGCGCCATCTTGGCTCACCACAACCTCCACCTCCTGTGTTCAACGGATTCTCCTGCCTCAGCCTCCCGAGTAGCTGGGATTACAGGCATGTGCCACCACGCCTGGTTAATTTTGTATTTTTAGTAGAGACGGGGTTTCACCATGCTGGTCAGGCTGGTCTCGCCCTCCTGAAGTGCTGGGATTTCAGGCGTGAGCCGCTGCACCTGGCTGCCTTCGCTTTTCAAGTACGAAACTCAAGGGCTCTTCCAGTTGTTGCTGTCTCTCTTTGATGTAATTCACCTATCCAGAAAATTCACCAATCTTCTAGTTATTATTTTTAAAAACTGCCTCTGGAATTTAAAATGAGAAGATTGGAGTAATTGGTGTCCTAGTGACAGTCTGTAACTAGAACTTTAACTTCCGGCTGGATGCGGTGGCTCGTGCCTGTCATCCCAGTTTTTTGGGAGGCCAGGGCAGGAGGATTACTTGAGCCCAGGGGTTTAAGACTAGCCTGGGCAACATAGGGAGACCTGGTCTCTACAAAAATGTTTTAAAAGATTAGCTGGGTTTGGGCCGGGTGCGGTGGCTCACGCCTGTAATCTCAGCTCTTTGGGAAGCTGAGGCAGGTGGAGCACAAAGTCAGGAGATTGAGACCATCCTGGCTAACTTGGTGAAACTCCATATCTACTAAAAGTACATAAAATTAGCCGGGCATGGTGGCGGGCGCCTGTAGTCCCAGCTACTCAGGAGGCTGAGGCAGGAGAATGGTGTGAACCCAGGGAGGCGGAGCTTGCAGTGAGCCGAGATCATGCCACTGCACTCCAGCCTGGGCCACAGAGCGAGACTCTGTCTCAAAAAAAAAAAAAAAAGAAAAGAAAAAAAAAAATAGCTGGGTTTGGTGGTGGACATCTGTGATGCCAGCTACTCTGGAGGCTCAGATCGGGGGATCTCTTGAGCCCGGGAGTTAGAGACTGCAGTGAGCTGTGGTCAGGCCACTGCATTCCAGCCTGGATGTCAAAGCAAGCCCTGTCTCTAAACACAAAACATAAAGTAACTTTGAAGTTTACAGCTGTACACACATGTATAGCTGGACACATTTATTCCTGTTTCAGGTTTCCTTAACCAAGAAAGAAAACTGCCAGGCTAGCTTTATCAGTTGTGATACTTAACACTTGAAAGATGCAGATATCTCATATTTGCGTCCTGTCACTGCAGTTGAAAAGTTACAACTTCACAAGCACAACCTGATTTCATGAACACTTGACTTCTTTTTTCAAGTAATGTATTTCTCCGTGTTCTGAATGTCCCTGTTCTGAATGCAGCACCTCTTTTAAGTGCTGCTTCTTGGCCCTTTTGAGAAATTGCTCACCTATCAGGAATGACCAGGATAATTGAGAAATTCTAAAACTTGATCATCTTAACATAAGGGAATTAATAGCTGCGAGTTTGGCATCATAAAACATTGATGATGGCAAGCTTGGAAAGGCCTGTGCTGGCTCATTTAATTGTAACAGGAAACCCAGGCACACTCACCACACACTGGAACCAGGTTAGCCACAGAGGCAGGTATATGTGACCAGCTGTGAACTTGGAGACTAGAGAATGTACAGCTAATCCAACAGCTAAGGTTTTTCTTGTTTTTTTAACCACTATCATTTCTTTTCAAAATTGCTAATAAATAGCAAAATGGACCAATGTAAGTTCCATTTCCATAAATAAAAGTATAATTCTTATTAAGGGCAGAAGAAAGGAGCTCCTCTGCTTGCCGTGTGTCACCCTCTACTGGGAGGTCCATATTCTTACCTTAGTTGGGTTTTCAGTGGCAGCATGCAGCACTAGTAAGTAGATGATTTCGTAGATGAGACGAGCGGAGCTGGCACAGGCACACGTGCCCAGTTAGTGCCCAGACATTTTGAAGCTGGGATTGGGATCCTGGCCCGACTGCAGAGCAAAATACACCATTTGGTGCGTCCTGGCACCGGCCCACGTGCGTGGCTCTGCAGAGAGGCAGCGGGCTTTCCTCATCTCTGCCCCCGTCCGCCGCTTCTCATTCCACCCCCACACTCCCCGGAAGAACAGGACCCAGAGTAACCCTGCATGTGCTTGGGCTCCTTTCTGTCCCGCTGAGGCTCCCTTTCCAGGTTGGGGCAGGCAAGTGGATTCGACAGGCTGCCTGAAGACTGCAAGGTCATTGGGAGTTTTAATCTGTGGCTGTGTCATGAAGGACATTTGTACTCGAATTCCTGGAGTGCCACTCCTGATGGGAGAGGAGGCCCATGACGGTGACAGTCATGCTAGCGACCGCAGACACCACGCCACGTTCCCTGTGCCAGCTGGCTCCTTCAGCAAGTCCTTGCGCCAAGCCTGGGAGGTGCAGAAGAGAGGGCAGCAAGCGGCCCAGGAGCCTACCGCCCGTGTGGGCTGAGCTGCCCAGAAGCCTGTTGCCAGTCACTGCCGTTCCTAGTCACTGCCTGCCAGCAGCTGAGGAGGACGAGCTCTGGGTGTCTCGGTTCCACTGACTGCTTTTCTTTCTCCTTCAGATGCTGACCGAGTGGACAGCACCACATTATTGGGTAAAGCAGATCTTTCTTCTTGCCAGCCTGTTTTTTGCCTACACATTCCATTGTCTTCTGTCATTAACTGTAAAATCATAAACGTTTGTTTTTACCTTAAATAATCCGCTTATATTAAGACAGCCCCACTGAAGATGATAAATACTCAAGCTTTAGCATGGTCCCTGCCACACCGAGAGACTAAAGGCCGTCCCTTTGACGAGGAAGCACAGCCGGATCACACGTGGGCCAGCTGGCACCTGAGAATAATTTCTTGCCCTAGAACCAAGAGTGACAGGGGACTTGGAACATTTTCTATTTGGGTGATACCATGTGGTGCAAGATGCAGTGCCTTAGAGTGACCCAGCTCTTCTGCAGTGCTCACTGCACGGGTCTGAGCTTTCACACAGAAGCTTTCTATTTAATACTTGTTTGAAATGTGAATGCTCTTATTGCTGGGCTCAGTTCTGCCTGTTTATACATTTAACAAGACTTGGTGGCTACAAGCATCCTCCTGTGTGTGAACTGGGCACCAGGTGCCTCCCCTTGCTGAGCCATTTGGGTAAAAGGGACTCTGGTGAGTGGCGTGGAGGCCTCTGTGCACAGCCCCGTTTTCCCTGCCTGTTTGGCCCAGTGCGTTCACAGATGAGAAAACGCGCATCGATGTGGGAGCTGCTCGCATCACATCCATGTTAGTGGTGCAGGAAGTATAAAACCGCCGCAGTCAGCTTCTCATCCACCTATACCCATGCGAAAGGACATCTTTATTACAGTTGCTTTCTTACTGAAATGCGACTCCTGGAAGCATGACTTTCTTTGGAGAGAAGCCGTAGTGTGGTCAGTGTCATCTGCAGGGGATGGCAGGGTCTGTTTGGCCAATGCTTCAGTAAGGTCACATTTAGAAACTGTGCCTTGACGGGTGGATTCTAAATAAACAAGCTTCTGAATAAATTTTCCTCTTTCAGGTAATGCATGCCAGGACTGTGCAAAGAGGAAGTTAGAAGAGAATGGAATTGAAGTTTCAAAAAAACTCAGACAATCAGATACTGGTATTGTGTCTGTTCTTTTTGTGGGGAGCTGCCTCAGGTCTGTCTGGTTGGCAGGCATCTTCAGGGACCAGGCCGCGCTTTAATGCCCCGGGCCCTATGGTAGGAGGATGGTGCATACATTCTGTCAGGGCCAGAGAGCACAGGAGGCTTAGCAGAGACCCTGACCTCTCACCCTAACCCAATTCCAACTGCCCAGAGGTGCTGGTACCTCTTTAGAAAATTGTTACGGAGAAAACATACACTAGGAAGGTGCAGCTTGCAGAAGGATGCTCTCTACAGAAAGAAAAAAAGTGCACAAGTTATGTAAGGTCAGCTCAGTGCATTTTTGCAAAGTGAACGCTCCCATCTAATCACACCCAGTTGAGGAAGCAGCATTGCCAGGAACCCCCTTGTCACTCTCCAGCCTCCTCCAGCCCCTAAGGGTGACCACTAGCCTGATGCATGTCACCTGAGTCTCTGTAGAAAAGCACTTTAAATCATTTGAGCTGTGCTGCCTCTGTTACAGACTAAGATGTAAGTGATTGAACTGTCTAAACAGTGTATTTGAATAGGCCTCTCTGTTGACACTACGAAGGGCGATCTCGCTCGTTCGTGCCGGTCCCTCCCTCTCCTCCCAGGTTTGCCTAGGGCTGTGTGTTATTTCTCATTCTTTAAATAACATGCTTAAGCCAGAGTTCCCAACACGAAGCCTGGGCTGGATGGGCCCCCGCTTGTGTATCCCACCCCGTAGCCCGCTGGCTTCCCCGTTTTGTTGGTCTCCGTGGTGACAGGACAGAAAGGAAGTGAGACCCCCAGTCTGTCTGTAGGTTGACTATAAAACTTGGCAAACAAAAGCATTTCCTTGATGAAAACAGCGTCAGTGTTCTTTCCTGCTTAGCCAGCTTGTGGCTGTGGCCGTGGGCCCAGTGCCACGGCGCCTGTGCCAGCTGCACATGTGTTCTCAACGTCAGGGTCAAATGTGGCTTGTTCTTACATTCCATTCTCCCATTTTTTATTGTTTAATATTGGGGCTTTAAGACATTTGTGTTACTTCTTATTTTTTGAGGAGTTTTTAGGTTCTTCTTTCCCCTTTGTTTTCCAAACAAGAACATTTCCCAATATTCTTAAACGTATGCATTCCCTCAGCTTTCAGAACTAAGAATTTTTTTTTCAAAAAAGTATGCGTTCTCTTCATCCTGCCACCCCACGTCTCCCAGGACACCTTCTCCTGGTCGGCTCCGTGGGGGCCTGCTGTGTGCCTGCCTCCCGAGCTTCCCTCCTCCCTCCGAGATGGAGGCCCAGGTCTCCCTTGCTCTCGCCCCGTCCATCCCGCGAGCGCCTCCTGAGGCTGCTTCTGCAGAGCCCCGCGCGGGGTCGCCTCCCAAGGGCGATGTGTCTGCAGGTGTCTGCCATCCCCACGCTCGCTGGTAGTTCTGGTGTGGGGTTCTTGGTTGTGACTCCCCCAGACTCCACTGTCTGAAGACCAGGTTTTCTATGAAGAGGGTCTGATGGGAACCTGTTCCCAGTGATTTGAAGGTACCCGTTGCTTTTTTCCCTGGGAGCTTTTAGGGTCCCCTTTTCCCTTGATTAGAAATTCAGTGAGGATGTATTTAGGTGGAAAACTTTTTTTCCCTGCCTTATTCACATGTTCTTTTTCTTCCTCCATTTCTCCAGTTCTGGAATAGTCTGTGATTCTCTTTATTTCATTTCTTTCCATCTTCTCTGTTCTCCCTTTCTGGAAGTCATACTAGTTGGGATTGCCTGGATTGATTTCCACTGTCTTTTAAGTTTTCTCTGATGTCTTTTTTTTATTTTTTGAGACAGAGTCTTCTGTCGCCCAGGCTGGAGTGCGGTGGTGCCATCTCAGCTCACCGGAACTTCCACCTCTTGGGTTCGAGCCATTCTCCTGCCTCAGCTTCCTGAGCAGCTGGGACTACAGCCGCACACCACCATGCCCGACTAATTTTGTATTTTTAGTAGAGATGGGGTTTCACTATGTTGGCCAGGCTGGTCTCAAACTCCTGACCTTGTGATCCACCCACTTTGGCCTCCCAAACTGCTGGGATTATAGGCGTGAGCCACTGTGCCCGGCCAAGCTCTTGTTTTCTTAGTTACCTTTTCTCAGAGCATCTGCTGTTCTATGTCTGTGAGAACTCTGGAGACAGAAGTCAACCTGGTTATCTGACTACTACATTCCTGAAAACATTGGGAGAGAGGATTTTCATATAATAGGAGTTTATATTTTAGTACTTTATATAAGTAAACCAAAGTAAAACACTCTTAAATACCTATATAGCAGTCCACCAAAAATTTCTGAGAGCTATGAAGCATCCAGCTTTTCAGTTACCTCTTCATTTAACATTTGTTTTGTTTTGTTTTTTTGAGACGGAGTCTCGCTCTGTCACCCAGGCTGGAAGTGCAGTGGCTGGATCTCAGCTCACTGCAAGCTCCGCCTCCCGGGTTCACGCCATTCTCCTGCCTCAGCCTCCCGAGTAGCTGGGACTACAGGCGCCCACCACCTCGTGCGGCTAGATTTTTGTATTTTTTTAGCAGAGATGGGGTTTCACCGTGTTAGCCAGGATGGTCTCGATCTCCTGACGTCGTATCCGCCTGTCTCGGCCTCCCAAAGTGCTGGGATTACAGGCTTGAGCCACCGCGCCCGGCCTCTTCATTTAACAGTTTAAATCCTTCAGCGGGTATGTTGGAGCAGTATTATGTCCCTGCATGTTCCCTCAACACCACAGGGACCATGTGCAACAGTACATGTTTATAAAGATTCATAGTGAGTGCAAACTCAGTCAAGTAAAATAAGGCAGTTCTAAAAGGGCCACCTGCAGAGTGAATTACAGCACAAGGGCTGGCAGCAGGGGGTGGGGGCGCCCTAGCGTCCTGCCGTCCAGGGGCAGGAAAGATGAGAGTGAACTGGTGTGGGGGTCCTCATGGGAGAGCTGTGAGGGGCAGCTGTCGCAGACTCGGCATCCTCTCGTTTAGTTTTATACAACTACAGCCAGGCGCGGTGGCTCACGCCTGTCATCCCAGCACTTTGGGAGGCTGAGGCAGGTAGATCACCTGAGGTCAGGAGTTTGAGACCAGCCTGGCCAACATGGGGAAACCCCATCTCTACTGAAAATACAAAAATTAGCCGGGTGTGGTGGCATGTGCCTGTAGTCCCAGCTACTCAGGAGGCTGAGGCAGGAGAATTGCTTGAACCCAGGAGCCAGAGGTTGCAGTGAGCTGAGATTGTGCCATTGTACTGCAGCCTGGGTGACAGAGCAAGACTCTGTCTCAAAAAAGATAAAATAATAATAGTTTTATAGAACTTCAGGTGCACTTGGGGGCACACACGTTTTAGAGAAGTAGATTTTGATAGTGTTTTGGATCAGACTGTTTGAAATCTTTTTGCAAATATTTGGATTGTGAGTTCAGCTAGTAGAACCATCGTGTAAGTAAAAACAAAACACCAAACTGGTGTTCTGTGAACTGTTTCCTCTGGGGTAGGTGGTTCTTTCCCACTAGTTTCTTTCATGTTCCTTGTTTTGTTCTCTGCACATCTGGGCTCCTCCAGTGCCTGCTGACAAGAACGAAGGCCCGGGCGATTATGCTCAATAGATTGGCTTTCTTCTGCTGTTGCTCGTTTTGTGTACATAGATTTTGTCCCCCGTGGCCTACCTCTGACTGGTGTGCACATTAGGAGGCAGGGCCTACTGCCTGGTAGACCTTGCTATGGAGCATTGGGCAGGGGTTTTCTTCAATACCTGTAAGATCTGTGCTCCTAGACGCCATCACCTGCACCTGCAGCCCCAGCTGTCCCCACACAGTCATGTCTCCTTAGGGCGAAGCTCCTGGCCTCTGTTGTACAGAAAGCCTTGGCCTGTCCTGCATGTGGGTGAGAGAAGCCAAGCCCGGGGATCCCAGAGGAATCGACAGGCTTCTTCTCCATACCTCCAGCAGGCTCTCACTGTATGTTTGTTGAAATTGCCCCATCCTCAGTCCACTGAGAAATAAAAGAGCATCCATGCTCATGGATTGAGATTCCCACAGATGGTTGCAAATGTAATTGTCATCACTTGGTTGATCCCCTGATGGTATCGATACTTACACAAGGTCATTTCCAGACAGCGGCTACTGTTTCCATTGTGGAGGGGTTTTCTAAGTCTTCTGCACAGAAGAACAATTGTAAAGCAGTTTCTGAAATAGAAATCTATTGCAAATAACTTCTTTTAGCTGGACTTTAACCCTTGGGCTTTTCGTTCTTTCATTTAAACAGATGATGCTGGAGGGTCTTGAAATCTTTTAAAACCAGTAAAACCTGCAACTTGAAAACCAGCCTTCTGTAACCACAGTGCCCAAACGAAGAGGAGTGTATGGAGAACTCCACGTGGATCTCTGATTGCGAAACCTCACATACACCAAGAGAGCCACATGGGCACACGTGTGGCCCTCAAGGCTGGGTGAGAGGGCTCCCCTGTGTGTTGAACTGTGCAGGAGGTGACTTCAGGTGGACTTTGCAAGGACTGATGGACAGCTACCTCAGGGGCCAGAATCCATGGGAAGGGGTGGACCTGGTGTTCCCGTTCCTATCTGACAGGCTCTCTTTTGTCAAGGTGGTATTTTTTGTAATAAAAGGGGAAGAGTAAAGACTGTTCAAGCAACAGTAGTTGCCAAAGAGAAAATACAAAATAGACATTTATTTTATTTTATTTTTTTTTGAGTCAGAGTCTCACTGTCACCCAGGACAGAGTGCAGTGGCGCGATCTCAGCTCACTGCAGCCTCAACCTTCTGGGCTCAAGTGATTCTCCTGCCTCAGCCTCCCGAATAGCTGGGATTACAGGCGTCTACCACCATGCCTGGCTAATTTTTGTATTTTTAGTAGAGTTGGGAGTTTCACCATGTTGGCCAGGCTGGTCTCGAACTCTTGACCTCAGGTGATCCGCCCGCCTCAGCCTCCCGAAGTGCTGGGATTACAGGCATGAGCCACTGTGCCCAGTGAAATAAACACATCTTATAATTTGTTTATGGAAACATGTTACTATAGAAAGCATTTTAAAGGTATGTTTGTTCCACTGTTAAATAGTAAAGAATGAATCTGCTAGTGAAAATGGTATGTTTTTAGGGAGAACAACTGGATGGATCAAAGGGCTTCTTTGGAATTAGGTTGTTTTAGTAACTTCTGTTCCAAAGAAACACAGGTCTGATATTGCTAAGAACTGTGAAATCGGAGGAGCCAGAGGCCCTTTGCAGAAGTTCAGGCCAGCGTTGTGCAGGGCCACTGTGGCACTGACAACCGGGACAGCCCAAGTTTGAAAGACCAGGTTTCAAACATTATAAATTCCAGGCTTTGCAAGTCTGTTATTGTCTCTTAAAATTCTCTTCTATGGCCCATATTAAGGGAGTTTGCAGAGAGTGAGGGAGGCAGAACTTGAAAAGGGCCTGCAACACTTTAAACCTTCTCAGGTTCACCCACATGAAACGGCTGTGCTGGGTGCGCTGCTGATGCCCGGGGAACTTCTCTGTGAAGCAGCAGCTGCTTCTGTGGTGGTTCATGAGTGGCCCTACAGTGGGGGGTTCTCTTTGGAAACAAACGGCCCTGCTTGGTTTCAGTTTGAGGCCACTTATCTTCAATGGGACATTTCTTGCCAAGCCCTGTGACACTCCCCATGGATGACTCCCACAGGTACAGAGAATGTTAAGAACAGGAAACAGAAGGGTAGGATGCAAAGGGAGGGAGATAAGCCTGAAAACTTTTTTTTTCTTTTTGAAGCATGGAAAACAAATCTTTTATGCCACTCCAGCCATAAATAAAATTTTAACTTCAACCCTGTGTGCTCAGTGTTTCTTTAGTTATGCCATGGCTTGCTAGAATGTTATTTAGTGAGAATTTTTAGCTTGAGTTGCCACCCAACTGTGAAATCAACTAAATGGTTACTTGAATGTGTTTAAGTGTTTTAAAAAGCAAACATTATAAATTATTTTTTTTAATGTCATTTACTAAGTGCAGTCAGGGAGTATCTGAATCTGAGAGCTGGCCAGACACAGGGTATAGCAGAATTATAGGCATAGAGGATGCTATGCAGTAGTATGTAAAGCTCATTACAGCCCATTGTAAGAAAAGCTTTGTGTTTTCTGCTGGAGGACGCAGCCATGTTGCTGTACCAAATGGATGTATCTAGTTGGTTCTGTTGTATGCTCGTTGTAGAATGTAAAGTTTATTCCAATGCGACTGATAGATTAGAAGCAACTCCAGCATGTGCACTTGCTTGTGTATAGTTTAGTCACTGAGAAACATCACATGAGGAGGCAACAAAGTTGGCCCTGCTGTTTAATGCCTCAAGCTAGAATAGCCATTACATTTTAAAATGGTTATATTTTAAGGCAGGGCAGGTAGCTCAAACCTGTAATCCCAGCACTTTGGGAGGCTGAGGTGGGCAGATCACTTGAGGCCAGGAGTTTGAGACCAGCCTGGCCAACATGGTGAAACCCTGTCTCTACTAAAAATACAAAAATTAGCTTGGCGTGGTGGCGTGCGCCTGTAATCCCAGCTACTTGGGAGACTGACACAGGAGAATCACTTGAACCAAGGAGGCAGAGGTTGCAGTGAACCAAGATCGCACCACTGCAGTCCAGCCTGGTCGACAGGGAAATTCCATCTAAAAAATAAAAAATAAAAATAAAATGGTTACATTTTAAAGTTATACAAGTACCTGCTAAGAACCTCCTTACTATCTCAACAAAGCCTGAATATGTACTGTGGCCCTTAAATTAGGTTACTGGGCATGCTGTGTTATATCAGAAATGACTGAATTTGGTGGGATCACTGACAGTCGTTGTCTGTAAGTCAAAGTTTTGAAAGAGAACAGCCAAGCGCAGAGGCTCACGCCTGTAA
Organism: Rhinopithecus roxellana; assembly: GCF_007565055.1. Taxonomy (NCBI): domain Eukaryota; kingdom Metazoa; phylum Chordata; class Mammalia; order Primates; family Cercopithecidae; genus Rhinopithecus; species Rhinopithecus roxellana. The sequence continues at coordinate 7,286,582 of NC_044561.1, forward strand.
TTCCAGCACTTTGAGAGGCTGAGACGAGTGGGATCGCTTAAGGCCAGGAGTTCGAGACCAGCCTGGCCAATGTGGTGAAACCCTGTCTCTGCTAAAAATATAAAAATCAGCCGGGCGCGGTGGTGGGTGCCTGTAGTCCCAGCTACTTGGGAGGCTGAGGCAGGAGAATTGCTTGAACCCACGAGGTGGAGGTTGCAGTGAGTAGAGATTGTGCCACTGCACTGCAGCCTGGGCAACAGAACGAGACTGTGTCACAAAAGAAGGACAAATAGAGTGGCATCTGCTGTCTGCAGTTCATAGAGGTCAGCTATCTCACCATACTGGAAGTCCCCCTCAGGGAAGGAACCAAATCTTTTTGAGATTTAATTTCTTCCTCACAGAGTACATTCTGTTATTACATGAAACAGTATTGTTAAAACGGATACATTTACTCAGGAGGCTACTCCTTGGTTAGCACTTGGGCCCAAAGCGGTCTAAAGTGGAAGCCCACCTCAGAATTTTCTTGTTCCTTTTTTTTTTTTTTTGAGACAGTCTCTGTCATCCAGGCTGGAGTACAGTGGTACAATCTCAGGTCACTGCAGCCTCCACTTCCTGGGTTCAAGCGATTCTCCTGCCTCAGCCTCCCAAGTAGTTGGGATTACAGGCGCACGCCATCATGCCTGGCTAATTTTTGTATTTTTAGTAGAGACAGGGTTTCACATTGGCCAGGCTGGTCTCGAACTCCTGAGCTCAAGTGATCTACCCACCTCAGCCTCCCAAAGTGCTGGGATTACCAGCGTGTGAGCTGGCACGCCCAGCCTGTCTTGTTCCATTTTGAAGTGGAAATGAAGTGGTGAAAGTGCAGCTTTCCTGCACATAACAACGTTTGTAAGTGGAGAAGTCAGTTGTCACTTGAGAAACTCTGTATTCTTCAATATTTCCATAACAGAAATTCTATTTAGAAGAATTCGGATTGCATTGAAACAGATATAATTCAATTTCACCATTAAAGTATTTTTTTTGGCTTCTAAAATTCTACATTGGCGGTATCTGAATTAGAACATTTTTTATTGATATTTTCAATACTAACATAGTTTCTCTGAAACCATTTCCCAAAAGCCAGGTTCAACAGTTTATTAACAATCTTATAACTAGCATGTTTAAAAACCAAAGAGTAGTTCCCTTCAAGATTACTTGGGAACAAGGCAAGATCAGAGTGCAGATGAAGCCGAATTCAAAATTTTTCTAACCAGACACGCGTATTTCAAAATAGAAGTTAGAATTAATAGTACAAAGTTGTACCTTTTGTTTGTTTTTTAAAAACTCGTTTGACACCAGCTCTCACTGAAAACTTTCCCTACTAACTAGAAAGGGGTCTGAAGACTCAACTGAAGTGAGCTACAGCCTCTTTGGCTACAGCAACTAAGGTTTCTCTTGCAGGGTGCACCATGCTGGTCATGCTTGCTGCAGAAGTCGTCTGTGGAGGAGCTGTGTGAGTATTAGAGTGGAAACTGAACAGTGATCGGGAGCCCGCTGCAGGGCTGTCCCTAGCGGGACTCTCCGTGTCTCTTGTTGCTTTCTTGGCCTTCAGTGTCTGGATACTGAAGAAGATCTAGGGTCAAAATTCGGCTGAACATGCAGTCATCGTACTAAAATAGAAGACAGTTAAAAGTTCTCTTAATTAGGGAAAAAGTATTGTTAAAGTAAAATAAGAGCCATTAGTGAGTCTAGAATTGCATTTAAAAGGAATCTTATTCAACCTAAAAAGATATCAGCATTTACATTGGTTGTGGGTTTTTTTGGTGTTATCTGGTAGGAGAATTTCCATTACTGATGCATTAATATTTCCAGGTGGTCCCTAACATTCTGTAGGCACAGGAAGGTAAAATTTTAACTTTGCTTAAAGGAAAATTCAGGAAGTAAATCCTAACTGTCCAAAACCATATGACCTGAACTAGTGGCTCTACTCCATGAGTTCAGATTAGTATTTTCAATGGCTTGAGAAAGGTGTGTTCACATTTTAGAAGTTACTATACAACTTGGAACTTCTTTTTTTTTTTTTTTTTTTTTGAGACGGAGTCTCGCTGTGTCGTCCAGGCTGGAGTGCAGTGGCGCGATCTCGGCTCACTGCAAGCTCCGCTTCCTGGGTTCCCGCCATTCTCCTGCCTCAGCCTCCGAGTAGCTGGGACTACAGGCGCCCGCCATCTCACCCGGCTAGTTTTTTGTATTTTTAGTAGAGACGGGGTTTCACCGTGTTAGCCAGGAGGGTCTCGATCTCCTGACCTCGTGATCCGCCCGCCTCGGCCTCCCAAAGTGCTGGGATTACAGGCTTGAGCCACCGCGCCCTGCCACAACTTGGAACTTCTAATGTATTTCTTTGTTTTGTCCTCAGATACTTTTGGAGGATAAATGGTTCCTTGCTCTACCATAGTGCATTTGTTTTTGGTTAAAACACTGAAACATTACAGATATAAGTATAATGTTAACAGTTAGTGTAAATTAACATGGACTATTATTTCACAAAACAAAACTACTTATTGTTCCGCAATTTTCCATTTGCTTTTTTCACTTAAAATATATCTTCAATCTCTATGTATTGTCTCGGAAAACACCAGTAGTTATTTTTAATCTTATTTGACTAAAAAATCATTTCAGCCTTAGACTCCATTTGGAAGTTTTCATTATAAAAGGAAAGCCCGGTGGCTGTCAGGGTCCTAAGGGAAGTTGGCAGTGGGTACACTCCTCCCCTCTGATTTGTCTTTACCTCAGGATAGATGCCGATCAGTGCGTCGGCTCTGGAGTAGAACTCTTCTTTTAGGGAGATGACTATCATCTGAAACTGATCTTGAGTTTGCTCTTTGATGTAACTTGACACCTGGAAGAAATAAAAACACATTTCACTAGGAAGGAAAGGCCTTGTCTGGGCTCTGGGGACAGTAATTCTGCATGTCTCTGAGTCTGGTCAGTTTAGGTGACAAGGACTTATCCACCTTTCCAATAATTCAATAAATCCTCAACAACTGCAGAAATGGAAATAGATTCTAAAATGAGATAAACTTCATTAAACCTATGATCTAAAACTTTAAGAACATTTTAAAGAATAAAGCTCCAACTTAAGATACTGTGGTGTAAATAGGTAATCAGCCTTTATAACAAGAAAAAAACCACCACTCGAAGTATTTTTTGAGGGTGAAAAAGGACTGGTATTTACACTTACAACCTCCAGGCCAGGCACAGTGGCTCACGCCTGTAATCCCAGCACTTTGGGATCCACCCAAGGCGGGTGGATCACTGGAGGTCAGGAGTTCAAAACCAGCCTGGCCAACATGGCGAACCCTGTCTCTATTAAAAATACAAAAAGTTAGGCAGGCATGGTGGCAGGCAGCTGTAATCTCAGCTACCTAGGAGGCTGAGGCAGGAAAATCCTTTGAACCCGGGAGGTGGAGGTTGCAGTGAGCCGAGATTGTGCCACTGCACTCCAGGCTGGGCGACAGAGTGAGAGACTCCATCTAACAACAACAGCAGCAAAAATCCAAAATAATTTCCATCTTCCTATTTTGCCAACTCAAAGCCTGAAAGGAAAAACAGGGCAATTATGTATGTATTTGTAATCCATAATCAAGTCATTTGGTTAGAGGTGAACTCTGGTTCCTTAAGGAGGCTCAATTCCAAGGAAATGAGAAGTGCAAAATGGACTCAATAGAGATGAGTCTTGGTGAACAAACTACTCAGAACTTGGACAGTGATAAACCCCAAGGAAAGAAAAACTACCAACAGTTTAACAAAGGTACTGCCAACTCCTGGGATTTCGCTGAGGGCCTAGAGTGGGTCTTCTCCATGTGCACCAAAGACCCTGCGGACACAAGCTCTGGAAGTATTGGAATAGCAGCTTCCATTGAGGAATGAGTGGCCATGGTTTACATGAGAAAGGAAAGAAACTGCTCTGTGAGGCTGAATTCATAGAAGGAACTTCCAGTATTAGAGGCAATGGTAGTAGCCACTATGACAGGGCTGAACAAAGGTCTTGGGCCCATAATAGGAAAAGAAGGGGAGACAGGATGCGAAGATGCAGGGCATGCATTTTTCCTGCAGAGTTACCTGTTGTAAATGTTGGGTACCCTGATCACAAGAGGAGAGTGAAGGGTGCTTCATAGTTCCTCATACTACATAACTGCTCATACTCAATTCAGCAACGGAATGTCAGAAAGATACATCTCAAAGGGATAATGCAATTAAGAGGTTTTAGTACATAGGATGGGTACTAATAAGAGTCTTAAGTAAGACCTAGTACCTGGAGATGCCACCAATGCAAACATCTAATTTTTCCTCAAACATAGATACCTTAAATGCAGCCAAGAAAAGATAGCCACAAGATTTCCCCTCACAGAATGTGGGATATAAAGTGCCAACATTATCCTCCTAAGGGGATATTTCTCCCAAATGAGTCAGCCATGGAGTCCAGTCATTTGATGCACACTCGCTGGCATTCAAGAGACAACTCAAGATGTTCTTCTGTTCCTATGTTTTCTTTCCCCAGCTACCATGAAGTTTCTGGCAGAGACTTTTTGGGGGTATGGAGTTGATGTGATATTCTTGTGTATCCTGTGCCATGTTAAAAATGCAGGGCCTTCAAGAGATTTTCTCAGATGAATACAACTTGAGAAATGCTCAAAGAACATTCACGCCATCAGAGGATACGGTACCTCAGGTTGCAGCTACCCAGGCAATTCATGTGAGACTCAACAGAGTAAGAAATCAAGGAGGTCAGCTTCAGAGGTGCAGAACCTGCTGGGCAGTACCCCGAGGCTGCAAACATCTCTCAGGCTTGGGCTCCTTAACATCACTCACAAGACCAGGTTATAAACCCGAAATGCAATTTATTTCTTTTTTTCTTTTTAAATTTCTTTATAATAGAGGCAAGGTCTCACTACGTTGCCCAGGCTGGTCTTGAACTCCTGAACTCAAGTGATCCTCCCGCCTCGGCCTCCCAAAGTGTTGGGATTACAGGCATGAGCCACCACGCCTGTCCCAGAATGCCAATTTCTAAAAAAATGATGAGAAATACATATGTCAGCATGACCAGAGCAGCCACCTTGTAAGCAGCCGTTAATACAAAGCCTGGTCATTTCTAGAAGATGAATGGGCCTGGAATCAGAACCAGGAGACTCTAATTCACCCATCTCCAAGAATGAATGGCCCCAGTAGCAGAACCATGATATCAGGAACTCTGCAGGCCGATGCTACCCTTCCCCTGGGCAGTGTCAGGCACTGCCAGGATTTGCCTCCATCCTTTGTTCATGTTCCATAGCAGACCCCACTCTCATGTCCAAAATGCAATCTAGTCACCATCAAGATGTGTGGGCTGAGAGCCCAGCTCTTTTAGGTGCGCTCTGAGTATCTACCCACTGATCCTTGAGTGCTGACTAAAGTTTCACTCCTAAGTGTGAAACTGTTCCTTAGTTCTCTCATTCTCTCAAAGACAGAAAACAGGATCATGCTCAAGTACAGTAAATTGCTGGATACATTTTGATAGAACTGGGGGTAGGGCTGGCGTGGTGGCTGACGCCTGTAATCCCATCGCTTTGGGAGGTTGAAACGGGTAGATCCCTTGAGCCCAAGAGTTCGATACCAGCCTTGGCAACATGGTGAAACCCCATTTCTAACAAAAGCACAAAAATTAGCCAGTCTCATAACCTGGTCTCAAAATAAATAAATAGAGTAAAATTTTTTTAAAAATGGGAAGGTAGGATTTTAAACTTTAATTCTTTTGGAATTTATTTAGAGATGGTACTCGTGGACTTTGTAAGTGGAGACTTAACAAGGCCCTGCCACAGGGCCTATTAGGGGTTCTCTAACTCCCAGTATCTGGATTTGGTGAGAAACCTGTCATGCCAGCAGTGACACTGTTGGTCAAGTACAGTGACCCTCATTTGACCCCCACGCTGATTGTCCCATCAACTCTGGAAGGTCCCCTAAGCTTTGAATGAAAACTACCTTGAATCAACTTGTTTCAGATATTTATCTTAGATTTTAAAAGGACTAATTTTGTTTGTTTGTTTGTCTTTCTTTTTTCTGGAGTGCAGTGGCACGGTCTCGGCTCACTGCAATCTCTGTCTCTCAGGCTCAGGTGATCCTCCCACCTCAGCCTCTTGAGTAGCTGGGACCACAGATGTGTGCCACCATGCTCAGAAAAAATTTTTTTTTTACACCTTTTGTAGGGACAAGGTCTCCTTATATCGCCCAGGCTGGTCTCAAACTCTTGGACTCAAGCAATCCACCCGCCTCGGCCTCCCAAAGTGCTAGGATTACAGGCATGAGCCACCAAGCCCAGCCTACAAGGAATGATTTATTTTATTTATTTATTTTTCTGAGACAGAGTCTCACTCTGTTACCCAGGCTGGAGTGCAGTGGCACAATCTCGGCTCACTGCAACTGCCGCCTCCCGGGTTCAAGCGATTCTCCTGCCTCAGCCTCCTGAGTAGCTGGGATTATAGGCGTGCACCACCACACCCGGCTAATTTTTGTATTTTTAGTAGAGACGGGGTTTCACCATGTTGGTCAGGCTGGTCTCGAACTCCTGACCTCAGGTGATCCGCCTGCCTCGACCTCCCAAAGTGCTGGGATTACAGGCGTGAGCCACTGCGCCCGGCCCAGGGACTGATTTTTAATGAGCATTTTCTATTGCTTGCCTCACATGATCCTTGAATTGTAGACAATCTATTGAAAATGAAAAGCAGAAACTTACTTTGCCTATGTTAGTATTGTCTAGGGCTGCATCCACTTCATCTAAAACAAAGAATGGGGCAGGACGAAAACTAGAAAAAAATTACAATCAAGTAAGTTACAATTTTCTATCTGTTTTACAAAAGCCTTGGAAGAAAAGATTAACAGTATTCAGAATAAATAAAACACACTCTTTTGGATATTTCTAAGTATTCGGTGACCTCTATGTTACTAAATCCAATGCTCAGTTATCAGTCCACATGTATGTGACCCATGCAAGGAGTATTTGGGGTTGGTCACTCCCTCCTCCTTGAAATACTGCTCTGTGACTTGTAGGGGGACATAGTCTACTTCCCCTCAGCCCCTGCAGAGTCTGCTGAGAACTCTTCATCTCTGTGCTTATCTAATCAACTCCCTTGGTGATTAAATCTGGCCTCAGGGTTTTAAATACCACCCAAATACTGATGGCTCCCACCCTTCTACCAATAATTCTAACCTGTCTCCTGAATTCTCACCTCAAATGTCCAACTACTTTCTCTACAAGTCCATGTGGGTGTCTAATACATATCTCAAACTCATCTCAAAGCAAACTTCTCCCCCTGCCCTCCAAACCTATTCCCTCCTGTGGTTTTCTCCATCTCAGTTAATGGCAGCTCTTATTACTCTAGTTGATTAGGTCAAAACCCACAGAGCCATCCCCTTCACATCTCTTCCTTCACACCCGTACCTGTCAGCAAATTCCATCTGCACAACCATATCCTCTCACCCTGGCCCAATCACCATCACTGTCTTTCACCTTCATTGTGACCAGGCTCAGCCCTGTGCCTGCCACTGCTGCATAGTCTATTCTCCATCCATGCTAGGCTCACTCTGGCCTTGGAGCCTTTTGCACTTGCTGTTGCTGATGTCTAAGAACATTCTTCCCTTAGCTGTCCACATGACCTGCTCCATTTATTCCTTCAAATCTTTGCTCAAATGTTACCTTCTGAAACAGACCTTCCCAGGTGACTCTTTAATATTGCTAACCACTTCCCTGCCACTCACCATCTCCATTCCCTGCTTTTTTTCTTTACAGAACTTGTCACTTTCTAATATTCTCTATATTGGATAATTAGTTTACTAATTTATCTTATTTATTATCTGCCTTCCCCAACTAAAATGAAGTATCTTCGAGGCAGGCATTTTGTTTTGTTCACAGCTGTCTCCCCAGTGCCTGCAGCAGCACCTGATACACAGTAACTAGTAAGTATCTGTTGACTAAATGGATGTGGGTGCCATTAGTCTGATTCTGCTCAGATTACTTGTTCAGAGCAGGCCTCCAGCTACTATGGTTTTCTCTTTTCCTTTCCTGTGGCAGCCTATTCCTTTTCCTTCTAGAGACCAGTAAAAAGTTGTCACACTCTTGTATGTTTTTGTTCCTGGTCATGGAAATAGAGAAGCAGCAGCATCTATATTTTACTGATTGTATTATATGTATATTTTTTGAGACAGAGTTTTGTTTTTTCACCTAGGCTAGCGTGCAGTGGTGTCATCACAGTTTATTGCAGCCTCGAACTCCTGGGCTCCAGCAGTCCTTCCACCTCAGCCTCTGGGTAGCTGGGACTACAGACATGTGTCACCACATCTGGCTAACTTTTTTCTATTTTCTGTAGACACGGGGTCTCACTGTGTTGCCCAGGTTCAGCATCTATACTTTAGATCTTCATCTAATATTCTGAATGTTGAAAGAGGCTAATTGCCTTAATTGTAGATAACTTTTTGTTTCTTGATTTGTTTTACAAAGAAAGTTCCACCATCATCAGTGGAAATAAGGAGATTAAATACTTTTATAGAAGAAATACTTCAACATTCTTTTTTTTTTTTTTTTTTTTTTTTGAGGCGGAGTCTCGCTCTGTCGCCCGGGCTGGAGTGCAGTGGCCGGATCTCAGCTCACTGCAAGCTCCGCCTCCTGGGTTTATGCCATTCTCCTGCCTCAGCCTCCCGAGTAGCTGGGACTATAGGCGCCCGCCACCTCGCCCAGCTAGTTTTTTGTATTTTTTAGTAGAGATGGGGTTTCACCGTGTTAGCCAGGATGGTCTCAATCTCCTGACCTCGTGATCCGCCCGTCTCGGCCTCCCAAAGTGCTGGCATTACAGGCTTGAGCCACCGTGCCCGGCCTTCAACATTCTTTACTAAGTAGCAGATCTCTGAATATTGACTAAGAAAATAATACACAAATTGGGATTTTTTTCAATCCTGATGTCACCTCTGGCTATTCCAAATATTTTTTCTTTCTAAAATGGAATAGTAGTAGCTATGGATAATAACAGAAATTGAATAAAAATCTGTCACTAACTAACTGGGCATGGTAGCACATGCCTGTGGTCCTGGCTACTCAGGTGACTGAGGCAGAAGGATCACGTGACCTGGGAGTTTGAGCCTAGCCTAGGCAACATAGCAAGTCTCTGTCTCCAAAAAAACAAAACCCACTAAAAATTTGAATTCTCTCCTAGATTTGCTGTCTAAAGTCTAAATTGTTGTAGGCCTAAAACATAATCTGAATTGTCTGGCTGAAGAAGATAGTTTTGTATCCCATTTGCTAAATATTAATAAAGACAATAGTTAATATGTCTTCTGTAGGAAGGTCCCCTTGGCTTCTGTCCTATATGAAAACTGAATAGCTTTTGTGACCTTACCTGTGCACGGCAAACAGGAGAGCCAAGGCTGCCACACACTTTTCTCCCCCTGACAAATTGTCCATTGGCATAAACCGTTTGCCTGGGGCCACACAGTTATAACTAATTCCCTCCAAGTAAGGTTCTTCAGGGTTCTCTGGGCTAAGAAATGCCTGAAACACATGTTGTTTATTTAGCAATATCAGAAAAGTAACTGATAAAGTTCAACTTGGAGTTTAACTGCAAAATACTCTATTGGTTAGCTTTTCTTCAATTTTGATGGAAAACTACCAATACCTATAAATAATGTATTTAGTTCTACATGTAATCACAGAAAACAGGGTCGTCTGGATAGGCGGAAAACACTCTACCATACCCAGGGATCAGCCCTTTCCACCAGACTGCCAGTCAAACCTCAGAGGCACATGCCACAGTCTTACAAAACAGTCTTCATGCAATTCGCTCACTGATACATTCATCAAACATTTACTGAATACCTATTATGGGCCAGGAACTGTAGATACAGAGATGAATCTTATTCTCAAAGAGTTAGGCGTGGTGGCTCACACCTGTTATCCCAGCACTTTGGGAGACTGAGGCAGGCAGATCACTTGAGGTCAAGAGTTTGAGACCAGTCTGGCCAACATGGTGAAACCCTGTCTCTACAAAAAATACAAAAATTAGCCAGGCTTGTTGGTGTGTGCCTGTAATCCCAGCTACTTGGGAAGCTGAGACACTTGAACCCGGGAGGCATAGGTTTCAGTGAGCCGAGATCGCACCACTGCATTCCAGCCTGGGCAACAGAGGGGGACTCTGTCTCAAAAAAAAAAAAAAAAAGAAGAAGAAAGAAGAAAAAAAAAAAAAAAAAAGGAGTTAATGGGTTTTAGTCTTACTTTACTGAAAATAAGTTATTTTCAGTTGAAGTTCTAAATATCTGATCCAGGATCACCTTTTAGTCATAAAAGAACACGAGAAAACAAAAGCAGAACAGGTACGTAAGCCCCAACCTACATCTTTATTTCACATTCAATTCCACGAGTATTTCCTATGGATATTGACAATGGAATGGGAGTGGTTATCATTAAAAGGGTCATATCTGAATTTGAACCCTGCCTTTAGTTCTTTTCCTCTCTTTTCATCTGTGGTCAGCTCCACAGATGAACCATCTTCGCAGGATCCTCTAGTATTCCACATTTACCACAGAAACCAACAGTTCTATAAAATCAAATTAGTACCAGACTACAGAATTTTGGAACTAAAAGAGAATTTGGAAACCAAATGATTTAGTCCATTCATTTTTCGGATGAAGAAACAGACCCAGAGAGGTTTTGACTTGTCCACACTGAATAGTGTGGAGTGAACGGGATCTACAACGCAGGTCATTAGATAACCACTCTTCATGAACTGACTTTGCCCCATGAGTGAGTTGCTCAAATAATGTGGCAGCGGTTATTTATTTCCCACCAAAAAAAAAAAAAAAAAAAAAAAAAACCCACCACCAGTAACACAGATTTCCCAGTAGTATTGGAGGATGAAAGATACATACTTGGGCGCTGTTGTTTCTGCAGAGCTTCTTGTAGATTTGGTCAATTGAGACTGAGACATGCTCAAAACACTGGGTGAAAAGATCGTATCTCCTCTTTTTCACTTGTTCAAACTCTTGCCTACACATTCTGGCTTCCTTTCTGCTGGCCTCAAAAGCTAAGAGAGAATCAATGTTCTTTATTTTAGAGACCACTGAGGAGGTTCTTTTACTTAAACTGTAAAGCATAAAATATTTTTAAAATTGGATTTGAGTTTGGATCTCTTGAGTAAGGTACCTTCAAAATACCTAAACTACTATTAATTCCAAGAGAATAGCTCTTAGAATTGATGAGTCTCTTTTCCAGTAGGGCTAATTACTAAATAATATTGACAAGTTCTGATAGGGTATTTATTTATTTATTCAGAGACGGAGTCTTGCTCTGTTGCTCAGGCTGAAGTGCATGGCGTGATCTCGGCTCACTGCAGCCTCTACCTCCCAGGTTCAAGTGATTCTCCTGCCTCAGCCTCCCGAGTAGCTGGGACTACAGGCGTGTGCCACCACACCCAGTTAATTTTTGTATATTTAGTAGACACGGGGTTTTACCATGTTGACCAGGCTGGTCTTGAACTCCTGACCTCAGGTGATCCACCCACCTCAGCCTCCCAAAGTGCTGGGATTACAGACGTGAGCCACCGTGCCCAGCCTGATAGAATATTTATTATGTCAATTTTGTTGGTGTGAAAAAAATATATGTGTTTTAAAATCACCAATAAACCTGGTTTTAAATTAAAGCAAAACACTTCGAAAAGGAAACAATTAATGATTCAGTATTAAAAGCACACATTAATATAAGACCACAGAGGAAAAAATCTACAACAAAAAGGGACAACAGAGGGGAGATTGTTGGCAAATGTTATAGAAATCAAAACACCCATGAATATAATCTTGTTAGTGACTAAACTCAATTTTACCATCTGTGGATTCTTGAAACTTGTCTCTGACAGTCTTTAAGTTCTCCAGTGCTCGCAGGTTTGGGGCTGCTGTTTTCAGTAAGATATCTTCCTGGGATGCTACTTGCTGCAGTAAGAGCCTAAGGTGGGCCTCGATTTCTTGATCAGACTGTAGAGCCTATTATGGGCAAAGAACAACACTGACTGGCATGGCATGCCTTCTGCATCCAGCAAGGTAGGGTGTGTGTGGGGCCCTTCACCATCTGGATCCCCCAGGTCCTGTCATCCACGCCTTCTCTCCCCAAAGCCCTCTCTGAGCCCGGGAGGTGCAGTCCTGCTGCAATACTTGTAGCTTCCTGAATCGGCTGGGCTCTTTTCTTGGAACACATTTCAGCTCATTTTTTAAATCTGGCTAAAAAGCAACAATTTATACTTCACCTTCATTTATTTAAAAATATTCATAATCTACTATGTATTACACTGAGGATTCAATGATGGAAAGCTATTCAGTCTTTGCCTTTAAAGACTCATAGGGAAGTCAGACATATAAACTGGATTAAAAATTTTTTCTAAGAGACAGGTCTCACCGGTCTGGATTGCTGGGGCAGGGGGGGCTGTTCTCGAGTATCCTGGCCTCAAGCAATCCTCCCACTTCAGCCTCCTGAGTAGCTGGGATTTAAACCGACTTTTACAGTGGGGTGAAAAGACTTCTGACAGGGCAAACATAGGTACTACGGGGCAGGGAGAGGGGATCCAATCCAGCTAGACAGGTTAACACTTAAACCTGGCACGAGTGATGAAGAGAAAAAGTAGCCACGCCCTTCCAGAAAATCTTTTTTTTTTTTTTTTTTGCCACAAATACAATCAGTGTACAAAAAGTAGGCCGGGCATGATGGCTCATACCTGTAATCCCAGCACTTTGACAGGCCAAAGTGTGTGGATCACCTGAGGTCAAGAGTTCAAGATCAGCCTGACCAACTTGGTGAAACCTCATCTCTACTAAAAATACAAAAATTAGCCGGGCATGGTAGCAGACACCTATAATCCCAGCTACTCGGAGGCTGAGGCAAGAGAGTTGCTTGAACCCGGGGGGCGGAGGTTGCAGTAAGCCGAGATTGCGCCACTGCACTCCAGCCTGGGCAACAAAGCAAGACTCTGTCTCAAAAACAAAACAAAAAACAAAACAAAAAAGTCTAACAAAATATATTAACAGCATATGAACTGAAAAGATGTGGTGGATACTGTTACTCAGCATCTGTTTCCATTTTTTCTTTTTTTTTTTTTTTTGAGACGGAGTTTTGCTCTTTTTGCCCAGGCTGGAGTGCAATGGCACGATCTCGGCTCACTGCAACCTCCGCCTCCTGGGTTCAAGCAATTCTCCTGCCTCAGCCTCCCGAGTAGCTGGGATTACAGGCATGTGCCACCATGCCTGGCTAATTTTTTTTGTATTTTTAGTAGAGATGGGGTTTCTCCATGTTGGTCAGGCTGGTCTTGAACTCCCAACCTCAGGTGATCCACCCGCCTCAGCCTCCCAAAGTGCTGGGATTATAGGCGTGAGCCACCGCACCTGGCCTCCATTTTTTCTTTTAATGCAGCACATGCTTTTGACCAGGTAGATCCACTTCTCCCTCCTGGATCCCATGTACTTAGACTTAGAGGCAGGGCCTGCTTGGTTTAAAGTAAAGTTCACCATCCTCCTCCCTCCACAGTGCTTGCTTGGTTCAGCAATGAATATGTGACCCCATTCAGGCAACTGTGATGAGGGGACAATTGCTGGGGCTTTGTAGGTAAAACCTTTCTTCAGTTTTAGAAAAGCATGTAAACCAAAGAGTATCTGAGATAGGTCTCAGTCAGTTTAGTTTATTTTACCAAGGTTAAGGACATGCCCCAGACAGAAGTCTGTGCCTTTCTCCAAAGATGATTTTGAGGGCTTTGATATTTAAAGGGGAAAAGCAGGCAGAAGCAAGAGGAAGTATATGGTCACATCACTGAATCCATATGTTGCAAGAGAAAAGTAGGTAGGAAATAGTCAATTATGTATTCACCTCATGCTCAGTAAATTAGCACTTTACCATAAGATGAAAAACCACAAATATCTCCCCACGGAGTCTCTACCTGGGGAGATACTTAATTTTTTTTTTTTGAAACCGAGTCTCTCTCTCTCACCCTGGCTGGAGTGCAGTGGCACGATCTTGGCTCACTGCAACCTCCACATCCCAGGCTCAAGCAGTTCTCCTGCCTCAGCCTCCTGAGTAGCTGGGATTACAGGCACATGCCACTGTGCCTGGCTAATTTTTTTTTTTTTTTTTTTTTTAGTGGAGACAGGGTTTCATCATGTTCGCCAGGCTGGTCTTGAACTCCTGACTTCAGGTGACCTGCCTACGTTGGCCTCCCAAAGTACTGGGATTACAGGCGTGAGCCACCACGCCTGGCCTGATACTTTTTTTTTTTGAGACGGAGTCTCGCTGTGTCGCCCAGGCTGGAGTGCAGTGGCCGGATCTCAGCTCACTGCAAGCTCCGCCTCCCGGGTTCACGCCATTCTCCTGCCTCAGCCTCCCGAGTAGCTGGGACTACAGGCGCCTGCCACCTCGCCCAGCTAGTTTTTTGTACTTTTTTTTAGTAGAGACGGGGTTTCACCGTGTTAGCCAGGATGGTCTCGATCTCCTGACCTTGTGATCCACCTGCCTCGGCCTCCCAAAGTGCTGGGATTACAGGCTTGAGCCACTGCGCCCGGCCCTGATACTTAATTTTTTATATGTAGCTCTCTGCTTAGGAACAAAAGGAAAGGCAGTTTTTTGCATGACTCAGCTTTCAGCCTAATTTCTTTCTCTTGGTATAGTGAATTGGGGTCCAAGTTTTCATTTTCCTTTCACTAGTACCACTACAAAAGACAGCTTCTTTCTTCTCTGAAGGTTGCAGCTGTGTGGCTGGAAAGCCAAGAATAGCTGCGCTCATTTTGCCTTCAGGAGAGAAGCAGCTTCAGAATGAAGCCAACGCCCAAAGACATGTATGGCTACAGGGATGACTGGGCAACAGAGCCAGAGCTGCTCAAAGGCACGAAATTAAGTTAAATTACAGCTGGAGTCCAGCTCTGTGCTCTGCAACTGTGAAGGGTGTGCCACACCATCACCTACAATCCTGAGAGAGGCCTGTGTCTACTGAGGGTACTGCAGTGGGATGCCAGCAGAGCCAATTTGGGATGCTGGAGTAAGTAGTTGGTTACTTTTGTTTATTGAAGGACTTCTCAAAAACTTTAATATCCATTGTGAATCTCTTCCCTTCCCAAGAAGGGAAAAGACTTTCTCAAAAAGTAACCACAGAAACTTTTCTTCTTTGGCTAGACATTTCATGATACCAGTGTTCTACACAACACAGTCAGAAATGCTGACATAAACATATTTTAAAGTAACCAATATATTTACTGCTATTTTGTGATAACATGATACAATAAATATATATTTGGTTTTCATCCCAGTTCTAGGCACAGTATACCTAAAACATTTGCAATTTCCTGAGTGGTAGGAGTGAGAGGGGCATCTTTTATTATTCATGGTAAGCCCCTTTCAATCATACCTAATGAGCTGACTGTTGGAAGATGGGGACTGTTGCAAGAGGAACCAACCAGGTGATTGGAGGGCTGGAACCTTCAGCCCCTCTTCTCTAAGGAGGTGGGGGAGAAAGGCTGAAGATTGAGTCTGGATCACCAATTGCCCATGATTTATTAATCATGTATGTAATGAAGCTCCCATAAGAATCCCTAAACAGTAGGTTGTGAAGAGCTTCCAGGTTGGTGACCGCACAAGAGATGCTGGGAGGATGACAAGCCTGGAGAAGGCATGAGATAGGGCATGGATGCTTTCTCA
Organism: Rhinopithecus roxellana; assembly: GCF_007565055.1. Classification (NCBI taxonomy): domain Eukaryota; kingdom Metazoa; phylum Chordata; class Mammalia; order Primates; family Cercopithecidae; genus Rhinopithecus; species Rhinopithecus roxellana. Next base: position 7,302,276 of record NC_044561.1, read on the forward strand.
TACCTAGTCCTATGTATCTCGTCCATTTGGCTGTTCCATGAATTGTAGCCTTTAAAAATGGACTGGTTAATGTAAATGAAGTATTCCCCTGAGTTCTGTGAGCCATTCTAGCAAATTATCAAATCTGTGGAAGGGGTTGTGGAAACTCCTGATTTACAGCCAACTGGCCATGAGTCTGGGAGGCCTGGACTTGTGATTGGCATCTGAAGAGTGGCCAGTCTTGTGGGACTGAGCCATGACCTTGTGGGATCTGATGCTAACTGCAGGTAGACAGTGTCAGAATTGAACTGGATTGTAGAATACCCACTTGGTATTCAAAGAATTAGAGAACTGCTTGGTGTGGGAGAGACCCACAATCTGGTGTCAGAAGTTTCACGATTATACTGTTTTTCCTTTGTATATTTCTTTCAAAACCATTAGGAAATCTTTTTAAAAAAAATCTCAATTCTATCTTCCAAAAATGATTCTGTAATATTTAAATATTCTATATTACTGTGAGTGATAAACAACAGAAAGCTTTCCATTACCTTCAAATCCTCATTTAGAGAGCTGTAGTCTACTTCGAAGGCTTCTTCTTTTTCATAGATATCGATTGTTGCCTGGGTACTTTCTGCTTCAGTTCCCATCTGAAAAATACGTGAACACATACATTTGTTGATTAAGTTTGTTGTCTTACATGGGAGTGGTTCATGGCATTCCAAAAACAATTACAATAGTAACATCAAAGATCCTTATCACAGATCACCTTAACAGATATATAATAATAAAAAAGTTGGAAGATTTAGAGTTATCAAAATGTCACACAGAGACCCAGAAAAGTGAGCAGATGCTGTTGGAAAAACGGTACCAACAGACTTTCTCAACATGGGGTTACCACAAACCTTCAATATGTAAAACAAAAACAAAAACCCTGCAATATCTGTGAAGCACAATAAAATGAGGCATGCATGTATATGGGAGGATGTGCATAGGTTATATACCAAAACTATGCCATTTTAGGTAAAAGACTTCAGCATCCTTAGATTTTGGTATACATGGGGGGTCCTGGAACTGTCCCTGTGGATACCAAGGAATGAGTGTACTTCCAGCCAATCTGAAGTGTCCTGTATCATCCAAATGTGGTGAAAAAGACAGAAAAAAGCCAACAGGGAAATGCTAGTGAGGCTTGGTTTTATCTTGTGATTTCTTTGGTGTCCGTTCTTGCCGCTTCCTTTCCCTCACCACCTAGAGATACTCAGCAGGGCATGTTTCTTCTGAGAAGGACCTCCGTACAACTGTTGGAGAAGGTGCAGAGCAAGAACCACCCCTCCACAGGATGTAAAATGTTATGAGAGTCCAGGGAACTGCCCAAGTGGCAGATGATCTGCATACTGCCTGTGGCTCATTGTGCAAAAACATTCTTAACTCCAACAACTTTAATTCTCTGATTTCTCTTGGGTATCTAATATGTAGGTAAGAAACATGGGTTCATCCTGTGGCCCTAGTCCTCTGAGATGACAGTCATTTTGCCCTTTTTCCCTCCTAGGAGATGTCTTCACCATCCCTAAAGGGGCTACAGAACAAGAGAAAGAATAAGCAAAGGGCAATGCATTAAGTTCCACACAATGGCACATATTTTACAGTCATTTGCTAGAATACCTCCACTTCAATGATGTCATCCAGTGACCCGAACAAAAGGATTATCTCAATGTCTTGCACTTTGCAATCAAGCAGCAAGTTATGCTTCTCTAATCGTTTCTGTTCCAGAGAAGTTTGAGTAATTACAACTTCTTTTTGCAACTTCCCCACTTCCCTGTAATTACACCGATATGAAAAAGTAATGTTACTCATTATATAACACTGCACCAAGGAAGAAAAATGTATGCTATAAACTTATATGAAAAAAAGATTATTCCTGTGAGTGCTGTAAGTTCTAGAATCCTCTCACTGATGCTTGTAATTTAATTGTTAACACTCCTGAGAAAGGTCATGAATATACTCAGTTAATCTAAGGGAGCATTTTCCACTAATACATGTTACTGATTTAATCAAGATTACCAAAGACAGTGCTTTCCTAGTTACTTTATTTTTAAATCTGAGCAATGTTTCAAGCTGCAATTCTCACTCAAATATAAGCTCCACATTTTAGATCTGAAACCAAGATAAATAGTCTCTTAGCAAAAGAAATCTGTTGCCAGGTAAGTCATATACACTTAATAATCTGGTTTCTTTACTACCACTACCACTAATGTAGTAATGCCTTCTATCTGAAAATAAGGGCGTGGGTTTTACTAATCGAAATTATATGGGATTTTTAAAAGAACTGGAAAGAGGACCAAAAGAAAATGGAAAAAAAAAAAAAAAAAGAAGAAAGAAAGAACTATGTGTTTTTCAAGAATATGAAGGGAAAAGAAAGTATTCTGTTTGGGCTGAGTGTGGTGGCTCACGCCTGTAATCCAGCACTTTGGAAGGCCAAGGGAAGAGTATCGTTTGAGCCCAGAAGTTTAAGACCAACATAATGAGACCTCATCTCTTAAAAAAAAAAGAGAATGTGTTCTATTTACACAAAATACAAGAGTTTTTAAAAAGCAAGAGTAAACAGACTTTAATTCCACTCCAAAATCTTAGAACTTTCTGGCTGTATCTTGAAACACTAAAGGTCTTCGAACAGTGAGAAAAATTATGAAATGCCAAAAGGCTGAGCAAAAACAGAGAATTAATTTTGTCTAATCACTCATAGTTGTGTAAATCATGACGCATGACAGGAAAGCAAGTGTCATTTCGGTATAGGCCAGTCAATTCAAAGTGTCGTTGCCATCATCATGGCAAACACACAAGCTAATCTTGTGCTAAAAAATTAGGTACTTTTTTATTTTTATTTTTTGAGACAGAATTTCACTTTTGTTGCCCAGGCTGGAGTGCAATGGCACTCAAGTGCGTATGAATATTAACATATGTAATACTTACAGCGATTCTGTGAGGTAGGCACTATTACTATCTCTATTACCGATGAGGAAATTAAGATATCATATGTAAACAGCAGAGCTGGGATATGAAACCAGAAATTGTGGCTCCAGATTCTATCTCCTTACTCTCTACGCTATCTTGCACAGACTAGAGGGACTCTCTGTACAACAGGAAGACAGAAATGTCAAGGTAGAATTAGGGTAAGGGACTCATACAGGTTCATGTTTTCATCTAACAAAAATAACTATTTGCTCTATGCCAGGAACAGTGGCTCATGCCTGTAATCCCAGCACTTTGGGAGGCTGAGGCGAGCAGATCACTTAAGGTCAGGAGTTCGAGACCAGCCTGGCCAACATAGTAAAATCCGGTCTCTACTACAAAAGAAAAACACACACACACACACACACACACACACACACACACACACACACACACACACACTAGCCGGGCGTGGTGGTGTGCTCCTGTAGTCCCAGCTACTTGGGAGACTGAGGTAGGAGAATCACTTGAACCTGGGAGGCAAGGGTTGCAGTAAGCTAAGATCATGCCACTGTGCTCCAGCCTGGGCAACAAAGGGAGACTCTGTCTGAAGAAAAAACAAAACATCATTTGCTCTAAACAATTAACCACCTCTCCTGGTTTAGAATGTTTGAAAAAAATTAGAATGTCTGAAGGGTGTGATGTGAGACTAAGAGCAACAAAGGGCACATATTCAAATGCAACTCATTTAGTATATTTCAGATAGTTGGTGTCCACGTTTAAAACTGACTAGGTCTTTCAAACTGATGAAGTCTTAATTACCTATCAACAGCCAGAAACTTCTTCCGTTCCTCTTCAATTTGAGTTTGAACTTTCTCGGCATTGAAGTTCTGAGTGACACGTATGTCCTTAAGTTGCTGCTGCTTTGCCATGAGTTCATTCACTATCTGCAGACAGTTTTCTTCAGCCTGAACAGAGAGGATCTGTATTGTAGATTTACCATCTTTTATATTAATAAGGTAATTCTATGATCTTATCAATAACACCAAACCAGTTATCCTGAGATGAACCTTCTCACCCTATGTGCTACTTGACCCTCCATCATGGACTGTGACTCACATTCTATACTTTTTAGAAACTGGTGATCATTACCTGCCTTTGTCCTTCATTTTGCTATTGTTTTTTATCCTTCATTTTGGATTCATTCCTCAGCTCACTGCCATCTGACTTCTGTTCCCACTCTCCAATGAGAGTGTTTTTGCTATCATGATCTCTAGTTGGGAATGAAACATTTTTCAGATCATTTCCTCCTTCCTGAAACTCTGGGGCTTCTGTGATACCACCTCTTCTGGCTCTCCTCATAAGCTAAGTGACCACCTTCCAGATCCCATTGCTGCTCCACTGCTCTTCACTGCCTACCTCCCTGCTAGGGCGTCTCAACCATTCTCATATGATTTCAGTTTACTCCCATAAACCAGCAACTCCCAAATCTGTATCTTCAGCCTAGACCTCTCCCATTATCTACTCTTTAACAGCCTGCTGGAAATTGCCATCTAGACATTACATAGGCAACTCAAGCTCCACAGGTCCAGAATTTTCTCTCCTTAACCTGCTGCTCTCATTCACCAATCACCCAAGTTAGAACTAATGAGTCATCTGTGGCACCCCCTTGCCCTTCCTCCCATGCTGACATCCAGTAATTCATAAAGCTCTGCTGATTTTACTTTAAGTATTTCTTTTTTTTTTTTTGAGACGAAGTCTTGCTCTGTCACCCAGGCTGGAGTGCAGTGGCCGGATCTCAACTCACTGCAAGCTCCGCCTCCCGGGTTTACGCCATTCTCCTGCCTCAGTCTCCCAAGTAGCTGGGACTACAGGCGCCCGCCACCTCGCCTGGCTAGTTTTTTTTTGTATTTTTTAGTAGATACGGGGTTTCACCGTGTTAGCCAGGACGGTCTCGATCTCCTGACCTCGTGATCCGCCCGTCTCGGCCTCCCAAAGTTCTGGGATTACAGGCTTGAGCCACCGCGCACGGCCTAAGTATTTCTTAAATCTGTCCCCAACCCCTTCAATCACTAACAGGACCCTTCAGGAGATCACAAAAGGTTTACTACATGAAGGAAGTCATAATTTCAATGAAGAGGCACTTCAGCCACCCATTATTAATTACCTTCTTTAGGTGATCAATATCTTCACTACCTTTCTGGATAGTTTCTTTCAATGTGTTCATCTTATTCAGTTTCTTCTTAAGCTGATTGCGACTATACTCAAGTTGAATATTAAGCAGAGTTTTTTGTTTTTCAAATTCTAATCTAGTATAATAAAGTCAAGCGTTACAAGTGTAAACAGAAAATTTTGATTCCTTCTTAACTTTTTCTTACGGGAAATTTCAAACAAATATAAAAATAAAAGGAATACTATAATGAACCCCCAAGTAGCTGTCACCCAACTTAATAATTATCAATTCATGCTCATTCTTGTTTCATCTATAACTCCACTAATTTGCCCCTCTTACCGCTGGCTTATTTGAAGCAAGTTCTAGACGTGATGTAATTTCATCTGTAAATATTTGTGTATGTATCTCTGGAAGTGAAATGACTTTTAACTCATAACCATAAAGTATTATGGCTAAAATATAATTCATTAATATCAAATTGCTGTCACTGCCAAATTTCCTTTTTAAAAATTTTCTTTTAGTCTGGGTGCAGTGGCTCATGCCTGTAATCCCAGCACTTTGGTAGGCCAAGGTGGCAGATCACTTGAGATCATGAGTTCGAGATCAGCCTGGCCAACATGGTGAAACCCCACCTGTACTAAAAATACAACAATTAGCCAGGCTTGGTGGTGTGTGCCTGCAGTCCCAGCTACTCAGGAAGTTGAGGCAGTAGGAACTGCTTGAACCCGGGAGGTGGAGGTTGCAGTGAGTTGAGATCACGCCACTGTACTCCAGCCTGGGTGACAAAGCGAGTCTCCATTTCAAAAAAACGAAAACAAATACAAAAAAATTTCTTCAAAACAAAAAAAAGAAAAATTGGTTGTTTGAATCAGTATCCACACATTGCATATGGATATGTTTCTTAAATCTTTTATAATCTACAGATTTCCTCCCCTCTTTTTCTTTAAATTATAATTTATGTTATTCTTATTATTTAGTCTTTTCAAATAATAATAATTATTTTTTTTGAGACTGAGTCTCGCTCTGTTGTTCAGTCTGGAGTGCAGTGACGCGATCTCAGCTCACTGCAACCTCCGCTCCCTGGGTTCAAGCAATTCTCCTGCCTCAGCCTTCCTAGTAGCTGGGATTACAGGTGTGTACTACCGTGCCCAGCTAATTTTTGTATTTTTAGTAGAGACAGGGTTTCGCCTTGTTGGCCAGGCTGGTCTTGACTCCTGACCTCAAGTGAGCCACCTGCCTCTGCCTCCCAAAGTGCTGGAATTACAGGCGTGAGCCACCGCGCCCGGCCCAAATAACTATTCTTATATAAACACCAAACTTGGGAACTTTCATTTCTACTGTGCCAGCTTCATAAACTCTTCATAAAGAATTCCATTGTCAACTGTAGCTCATCCCTCCATGCTCCTCCTACCCCTCTACACACCCTGCTAACAGAATCAGTTGTTCAAGAAACATTAAGTACCTCTACACAGCCTGCTAACAGAATCAGTTGTTCAAGAAACATTAAGTACTAACAGATACTATGCTAGATACTGCTAATACAAAAACAACTATAACAATTAAAACATTAAAGACTATTTAATGAGAGGTTACTATATACCTGACACTGTTATAAAAGTTTTTACATTAATTAACTTACAAGTTGTAAAACTCTACTAGGTCAGTAATACTATCATCTTTATTTAACAGATGAGAAGATCAAGGAACAGAGAGTTAAGCAACTTGCCCAAGGCTACCCACTTAGTGGTAGAGCCAGGGATGACACACTCAGACAGAGGGACAACGAAATCCCTGCTCTTCATCCATGACCACACTGCCTGTAGGAGAGGTTAAGAAATTTATTTGTGCCGCAGGAGGCAAACATACAGACAATGTAGAAGTGAAACACTTCTTCACTTGGCTTTAGGGCATCACATTACCCTGGCTTTCCTTTCCCCTGACTAGCTGCTCTTTTAAAGATTCTTTCTCATCTCTTCAACTTGCTAACATCTTGTAGGATCTCTTCTCCTTTCTTTTTTTTTTTTTTTTTTGAGATGGAGTCTCGCTCTGTTGCTCGCACTGGCATGCAGTGGCATGATCTCGGCTCACTGCAAGCTCCGCCTCCCAGGTTCACGCCATTCTGCTGCCTCAGTCTCCCAAGTAGCTGGGACTACAGGCGCCCACCACCACACCCAGCTGATTTTTTGTTAGCCAGGATGGTCTCTATCATCTGACCTCGTGATCCGCCTGCCTCGGCCTCCCAAAGTGCTGGGATTACAGGTGTGAGCCATTGCGCCCGGCCTAGCTGTTTCTTGATGAAATGAAACTCAGGCATAATTCCTCTAAATTATGAAATAATAACTATTTTTATAAATATGTAAGCTTCTTACCGACATATACCTTTTTTTTAATAAAAATACCTTTTTTGATCAATTTCTTGTTGCTGTTTAACACGTTTGTTCTCAAATTCACGAATATTTTCCACACCAATTTCTTCACAGAAGTGTTGGAAGATATCATCTTCTACCTTTTAAATTATTTTTAAAAAATAGATTTAATAAGCAATTTTAAGAAATATATAATCTTTTTTTTTTTTTTTTGAGACGGAGTCTTGCTCTGTCGCCCAGGCTGGAGTGCAGTGGCACGATCTCCACTCACTGCAAGCTCTGCCTCCCAGGTTCACGCCATTCTCCTGCCTCAGCCTCCCATGGAGCTGGGACTACAGGCACCCGCCACCGCACCTGGCCAATTTTGTTTTGTATTTTTAGTAGAGAAGGGGTTTCTCCATGTTAGCCAGGATGGTCTCAATCTCCTGACCTCATGATCCGCCCGTTTCGGCCTCCCAAAGTGCTGGGATTACAGGCGTGAGCTACCATGCCTGGCCAAGAAATATATAATCTTAAATACAAGTTTTTCCCTCCAAGATTTTCCTGAATCAGGCCAAAAACTAATCTCACCAAGCATTACTATATTCTGAGAAGCCAGTACTTTCTTTTCCTTTAATTCCATAAATTATGCCCATCTACTTTCAAATCTCTTATTCGAAAAAACTAAGAAAGCTCATAACTGGCCTTATTAAGTGTTTTGGCTTTATGAGTGTTTAGTATAAAACTGGAAGAATTCCATTTACTTTAGACCCACCAAAATATAACATTCTACATAAATAAAGAAAAGATTCTTTATGTATGAGTAATACAATGGCACCTTTGCCAGTATAATAACAAGTGGAATGAGGCATAGAATTAAGAATGAAAAAGATTTGGAAAAATTAGAATGGGGAAATTCAACAAAGTAAAATTTAACCTCAATGTTTTAAAGCTCTGATTTTATGTATAATTATAGGATGAGAAAGACCTATTTTAAGAACAGAACATTTTAAAAACTTCCAGATTGCAGTTGAATATACATTAAATATGAATGTGATATGACTGATGCAGTAGTAAGCTACAATTAGCATGACTAGATAATCCAAGTCATGGAAAGTTACAGTTATAAACATAAAAACCCACAATATGCTGTACTGGCTAGGAAATATTTTGACATGCTCTGTTCAGGGGCATTGATAAACATCCAGAGGATGGTTACCAGAGCTGGTCTTAAATCCATGGTAATGTGAAATGAATAAACAAACTAGGGCTATTTAACCTGGAAAAGAGATAACTAATTAGGAAGCACAAAAAGTGTGGTTCCAAATCATGTGGTAAAGATCAGGCCTAAAAGCAATGGGTGGAATTAATAGAGCGGGGGTATAACAAATCACCTTCTATACAAAAAAAACTAGCCGGGCGTGGTGGCGGGCGCCTGTAGTCCCAGCTACTCGGAGGCTGAGGCCTGGAGAATGGCAGGAACCCAGGAGGCGGAGCTTGCAGTGAGCCGAGATCGCGCCACTGCACTCCTAGCCTGGGCGCCACAGCGAGACTCCGTCTCAAAAAAAAAAAAAAAAAAAAAACACCAAAAAGAAAAAACAAATCACCTTCTAAGGATCAGAGATACCCCATAGTGGAATGAATTAAATCAGAAAGTTTCTGTCCCTCTATAAGCAGAAGCTAGGTGACCAAATTTTTATTGTCCTAGAGCCAAGTACTGTGCCTGACACAGAATAGGTGTTTTAAAAAGAACTACTGAGTGAATAAACAACTTTAAAAGATAAGCTGAATGACAGTTCTTTCCCTCACAGTATTAGGGAAGTGGGAGAAAAGAATGAGACTGTAATTTTCACAATGGGTAAGGAGAGGTTGGAGTGCAGAGGAGAGTAGGCACAGGTCATTGTCTCTTGAGGTGAGCAACAGAGGTTCTCAAAAAACACAAGGAAATTAATTTGGCAAACCAATAAAACTTAGCTTACAACACTGTTGTTTCTGATAGGGCACTGTTACCTATCAACCTTTGCTTTAGCATATATTTAAGAAGCCCTAAATCTAGTATCTGGTCTAGAACTACATATACCATTTAGGAATAAATATAACATTTATGACCTTATCTATCTTTTCTTGAAATTCTTTAATTCTTCGTTGTCGTTCCTTTATTCCTTCACTCAACATAGTACATTGAGACTCAATATTTAGTAGTTCACTTTGTAGCTGAGATTGTTCCTAGCAACAAAAGAGAAAATTTTTTTTTTAACATGGCTGTTTTAGCTTTATATAGTGAAGCCAAAAATGTGATAGGTATCTTTTAGAATAAAACAAGAATCTATGAGATAAGATGAATTTACCTGGATAAAAGATTAAATACCACATAAATAATTAAGGGACTATAATATAATCTCAATCATGGGATAAAGTATCTAAAAATTGGCCGGGAGTGGTGGCTCTAATCCTTGGGAGGTCAAGGTGGGCAGATCACCTGAAGTCAGGAGTTTTGAGACCAGCCTGGCCAACATGGTGAAACCCCATCTCTACTAAAAAAAATACAAAAATTACATGCCTGTAATCCAGCTACTCAGGATTCCTACTGAGGCAGGAAGAGCACTTGAACCTGGGAGACGGAAGTTGCAGCGAACAGAAATAGAGCCACTGTACTCCAGCCTGGGTGACAGTGTGAGACTCTGTCTCAGAAAAAAAAAAGTATCTAAAAATTACATGGAGCTATATAAATGTAATTCCTGAAAGTCTATGTTCTGGGTCAAGTGCCCAGCATATTTTATGTAAATCTGTATTACCCGGTAAAAAGCAACAAGGTGCTTCTTTTTAATCATCTCCAGTTCATTTTGTGAATATTTGAGTCGTGTTTGAGTTCCTTGTACCAGGGTCTGTATTTGTTTCAAATCTGTTTCCTTGCGGAGTGTCTTCATTAAATCCTAAAAAGAAAGAAAAATATGAGAATATTTTATGATAGAAAAGCACTTTCACTTTTCAAAGTGCTTTCATATGTAATAATTCACTGATTTTTACATACCACCACACCCATGCCTTACCTCCCTTTCCTCTGATAAGAGACTGGGCAATTAAGTACATTAGTGATCTGGAGTAACTAAAACGCCATACAGCTTCCTCAAAAAAACTAACATTGCTTAACAGGAAAGAATTGGGAATGGAAAATGAAGAGGGGTGTGTATATTCCATCCAACACAGTTAAAAGGATCTTGTAATTGCCTTGTTTTTAGCGCATCTTTACCTTTTGGCTTGCCTCCCTCATTCCCTTCTTCTTTCACTCACCTTATGCCTCAACCAAATTAACTCCTTCAGACACTCCCTCCCATTGACTCCAGGTTTTTTTTTTTTTTTTTTTTTTTGAGACTGAGTCTTACTCTGTCTCCCAGGCCGGAGTGCAGTGGTGTGATCTCTGCTCACTGCAAGCTCCACCTCCCGGGTTCACGACATTCTCCTGCCTCAGCCTCCCCAGTAGCTGGGACTACAGGTGCCCACCACTACACCTGGCTAATTTTTTGTATTTTTAGTAGAGATGGGGTTTTATCATGTTAGCCAGATGGGCTCGATCTCCTGACCTTGTGATCCACCCACCTCGGCCTCCCAAAGTGCTGGGATTACAGACGTGAGCCACTGCGCCCAGCCAACTCCAGGTCTTTAGATAAACTCTTGCAACCAACTGCCAAGCAGAAACTCTGAATCTACCTATAACTTGGAAGTGTTTTCTCCAACCCCAGCTCCCAGTTCTCCTCCTTTCTAGACTTAACCAAGGTACATCTGACATGTATTGACTGATGTCTTAAGTCTCCTAAAACATATAAAACCAAGCTGCAGCCTGGTGACCTGGGACACACGTTCTCAGGACCTCTTGAGGCAGTGTCACGGGCATGTCCTTAACCTTGGCAAAATAAACTTCTAAATTGATTGAGACCTGTCTCAGATACTTTTGGTTTACAGTAAGATAGGGCACAAAATTACTTTCTCCAGATATGCTGATACCATTTATTAAATAATATATCCTTTTCTCACTGAACTGAAACATCATCTTTGCTGAACATTAATTATTAATTGTTAAGTATACTGGTCTCTATTTCTGGAGTTCCTGTTGTTTCATTAACCTGTAAGATACCTGTAAACAGCTATATCTTGAATTTAGTAAGATTACCATAACTTCTAATCTTGAGGCTTTAGGCAACCAAGTCCACAGGCAGTAAGGTTTGTTTTGGGAAAGGACTGTTACTGTCTTTGTTTCAAAGCTAAACTATAACCTAACTTCCTCCCAAAGTTAGTTTGGCCTATCCCCACGAATGAACAAGGACAGCTTGGAGGTTAGAAGTGAGGTAAAGTCAGTTAAGTCAGATGTTGTTTTTCACTGCCTCAGTTAAAATTTTGCAATGGTGGTCCCATAACTTTAAATGATGACTATTGCAGTTTTCATAAATAATCTAGGTAAATGATCAAAATAATTAGGCAAATGTGATGGGATAAATACTTGTAGACAAACTCATAATTTGGAATCTAAAGTTATATTAAATAATAGATATTTCATTATTTGGGTATTTTCCAATAAAAATATATTGTAGGAAAATATTCTAAAAAAAAAAGAGGTGTCCATTTCAAAAAGGTAAACAATTTTTGTCTAATTCAAAGCTTATTTAAAGGTTATATATAAAACAAGGTAAAAGGACTCAGAAAATAAGAGAGAAGTAAAGAAAGTTATAAAAATAGAGGGTTTTTTTTTTTTTGGTAAGAAAGCTTAAAGAGAAATAATTTTATATGAGAAAGAATCTTGTATGGTAAATTTAGTCCTAGAATAAAATGACTGGTTGTTTAAGAAAAAGCGATGTTCAGGACAAACCAGAAAGTTCAAGCATTTCGTGAATGGTCTGTGTAAGTCACAATAAAAGGATTTATAGAAAAAAACCCAAAAAACTTTTACATGATCAAGTTGTCTCTAATTAAAGGGAAATTATAATGGTCTTTCTAGAGATTGGGCTTGATGTAAAAAAAATTATTCTTGCAACATTATATACAAATAATCAGGCCAAGTATAATACAGCATTCAGTCCAACCATAACTTGTCTTTAGTAAAAATGGAAAACTGGAGAGAGAAAAATTATGTTTCAAAAACTAGAACACTTGTTGTTAGATTCTAGTCTTGCCTAATGTTTTTGAATTTTTACAGTTTGGACCAAATTCTAATTTTTCTTGGTTACAAGTCTTCAAAATAATGTTTTCAATTTTTTCCTTCTTTTTTCCCCATTTTTCCTAATGTGGAGTCGCTGAAAACTAAGTTGTGCTTTTCGTAAAGCCCTACGAACTGAAGCTAGACAACTTAAATTTCAGAAGAAAATAACAGCAACCTATTTACATATATAAGCCACTTTCGTACCTGCCTACTAATGTATGGACTTCAGAGTAATGTGACCTATATCGATTTTCCAGGATTGTTCTTTTGTTTCTTGTTCTTCCTTCCTTCCCCTATTTTCACAGGACATGAGAAAATCAGCTTTCCTAGTAACTTGGAACCTACCTGTCTAGAAATAAACCATCCTAGCCATGAGAGATCACATGAAACCTGAGACTAGAGACTCATTTTCCTCTAAAATGCTTTCACCAAAAGATTTTTAAAAAGAAAAGGGGGGAAATGTGAAAGGAAAATAAATCTTGGGGCTCCAAAATCACTAAGCTAAAGGGAAAAGTCAAGCTGGGAACTGCTTAGAGGAAACCTGCCTCCTATTCTATTCAGAGTCAACCCTCTGCTCACCAAGATAAATGTATATCTGACTGCCTCCTTTGGAGAGGCTTCATCAAAAACTCAAAAGAATGCAACCATTTGTCTCTAATCTACCTATGACCTGGAAACCCCCTCTCTGTTTCGAGTTATCCTGCCTTTGCTTCCAGTTGTCTTGCCTTTTCTACACCGAACCAATGTTCATCTTACGTTGATTGATGTCTCATTTCTCCCTAAAATGTATAAAACCAAACTGTGCTCTGACCACCTTGGGCACATGCTGTCAGGACCTCCTGAGACTGTGTCATGGGTGTGCGTCCTCAACCTTGGCAAAATAAACTTTCTAAATTAACTGACACCTGTCTCAGATATTCAGGGTTCACACTTCCAAGACTACATTGAATAGTGGTAACAGATAACTATTTCTTGATTTTAACTAAAATGATTTCAGTGTTTTCACCATTTAAGCAATTATTTCTGTTCAAGAGCTATTTATTTTATTTAAATAATTTCCACTAATGTGTCTTTTCCTTAGTATTTTAATTAGGTCTGGCTGCTGAATTTTATCAAATGCCTTTTCTACACATGATGACATGACTTTTCTCCTGCCTTTAATTCATTAATATAATGGATTATGATGATCACTTAAACACCCATGTATCTGTGAAATAAATTCTATCGAGTCAGATGTATTATTTTACTACAGTGCTCAATTCTCTAATACTGACATTTTATTTAGATATTATAGATTTATACTCATAAGGGAAGTCAGTTTTTAGTTTTATTTTTTGTACTATATATTATTTTATATTAAAGTTATACTACCTTTATAAAATAAGTTGGAAAGTTTCCATCTTTTTTATATATTACATAAAACTAAGCTGTAAACTCATCTGGTCCCAGAGGTTATTTTTGGTTTTTACTTGTGGTAAAACATACATAACATAAAATTTACCATCTTTACCATTTTTATTTGGCTAGTCAAGCATAGTTGTGAGATCTTTACCATTTCTAAGTATACAGTTCAGCAGTGTTTAAATATATCCACATTGTGTGCAAGCAATTTCCATATCTCTTCATCTTGCAAAACTGAAACTCTGTCTCAATTAAACAACTCATTCTCCCCTTCTCCAGCTACTGGCAACAACTGGTCTCCTTTCTGTCTCTATGAATTTGACTATTCTAGGTACCTCATGTTAGTGTAATCAGACAGTATTTGTCCTCAAGTTTCATCTATGTTATAGCATATGTCAGAATTTCCTCCCTTTTTAATGCTAAATAATATTCCATTGTATGTATATACTACATTCTGTTTATCTATTCATCTGTTGATAGACACCTGGATTGCTTCTACCTTTTGGCTATTGTGAATAATGCTGCTATGAACATGGGTGTATAAATCTCTTTTTGAGACCCTGCTTTCTTGTTTTGGGTATATGCCCAACATATTCACAGGTTCTGGGGTGACAAAAGAAAAAGAATTGCAGGATAATATGGTAATTCTATTTTTAATTTTTTGAGAAGCCATCATACCATTTTCCATGATATGATATATACCATTTTATATTCCTGAAGCCTTTTTTCAGTGTAGATCACAGTGGCATTAAATATATATATATATATATATTTTTTTTTTTTCACACAAAGTTAGACTGATGCCATTAATCAATAATGCATCTAATTTTCAGCTCCTTAGTACAATGGCTTTTATCCTCATGCTTGCTTTTCCTTTGGTGCAATATTGCTGCTGCATCTTGACTGCGTTGCAGTCAGGAGAAAGAAATGCAGAAGATAACACCAAAACTTTCACTTATATCTCACTGGCCAAAACTGTCACATGGCCAGCCCTAGCTACAAGGCAACGTGTGAAATTAAGTTGTTTTTGTTTTTCACAATCTTGTAATAGAGTCTAGAAAGGAAGGAAACTGTGGATGGGGATTAGGCCAGCAAACCACACCACTGCCTGCCTTTTCAAACATTTCACCTTTTTTCTGTTCAATCTTGGTAATTTATATTTTCAAAAAAAATATCCATTTCTTCCAAATTTTCAATTTTTAAAACCATAGTTATTTGCATGTAGGATTCTTTTAAAATTATTTTAATGTCTTCATTCCTGATCATGTATGTTTGCTTCTAGCTTTTTTTTCCTTCATTAGGATTGCAGAGTTTATCTAGTCTTTCAAAAGCACTAGCTTTTAGATTTGTCCCTTTTCTATTTTGAGTTGTTTTCTACTAAATTAATGTCAGCTTTAAAAAAATTTCCTAGCCTGGGTACAGTGGCTCATGCCTGTAATCCTAGCACTTTGGGAGGCCAAGGCAGGCCGATCATGAGGTCAGGAGTTCCAGACCAGCCTGGCCAGCACAGTGAAACCCTGTCTCTACTAAAAATACAAAAAATTAGCTGGGCACAGGGGTGCGTGCCTATAATCCCAGCTACTTGGCAGGCTGAGGCAGGAGAATTGCTTGAACCCAGGAGGCAGAGGTTGCAGTGAGCCAAGATCACCCCACTGCACTCCAGCCTGGGCAACAGAGTGAGACTCTGTCTCAAAAAAAAAAAAAAAAAAAAAATTTCCTTGTATAACTTTTGTTATTTTATGGGTATTCTAATTTCTTTTATTTTAAAATAGAGATGGGGTCTTATCATGTTGTCCAGGCTGGTCTCAAACTCCTGGACTCAAGTGATCCTCCTGCCTTGGCTTCCCAAAGTGCTGAGATTACAGGCAAAAGCCACCATGCCTGGCCAGTTGTTCTAATTGCTTTCCTTTTTTTTTTTTTTTGAGACAGGGTCTCTTTCTGTCACCCAGGCTGAAGTGCAGTGACATGATCACTGCTCACTGCAGCCTTGACCTCCCAGCCTTAAGTGATCCTCCTGTACAAGTAGCTGGGACTATAGGTGCATGCCACCACTCCCGGCTAATTTTTTAATTTTTAACTTTTTGTAGATAAGAGGTCTCACTACGTTGCCCAGTCTGTGGTTCCTCTAATTTTTTTAAAAGTGACTAATAAGTTCCCTTATATTTTTTCTTTCTTTAGTAATGTAGGCATTACTTGATTACATCCTCTTGATGTAGCTTTTACTGTGTCTCAAAGATAATGGTAGGAAGTATATTCCTATTCATCATTTTTGAAATATTTTGTAATATGCCTCTGGATTACTTCCTTAATTCCAAAACTATCTACATTTCTTAATTTCTACAGAGACAAATAGTATTTTGGTCACTATTCCTTGTTTCATTAAATTATGATCAAGGTGATCCTATAAAAAGCTCTACTTTTAAGAAACTATTGAGGTTTCCATTGTGGCCAAGCATATGATCAATTTTCATAAATGTTTAATAGATATTTTTAACAGTATCTCACATTTATTCAGCACTTATTGTTCTATGCAACTTACATTTATTAACCAACTTAATCCTCTTAACAATGCTATGAAATAGATGTTATTATTCCCATTATACTGATGAGGAAACTAAAGCAGTAAAAGCATGTAACTTACTCAGAAGTCACTCTGCTGAAATGTTGCACTATATTTTTATTTTTATTAAGAAGTAGTTTAAAGCCTTCTTTTTCCTAATTCAACCAAACTAAACACTTAACCTTTCCTTCTAAGAGTGATTTTCCAACTCCTGAGTTATCTTTTCCATTCTATTAAAAAAATTAGTATTACTCTAAATATTAATATTTAGGTGCTATGTCCTGCAAACAGATTTATAATGGAAATCTTTGTCTTATGTTACATATAATCTTCTTTATTCAATTAAATTATAAGTACTTACTGAAAGCTTACTACACACAAGGATTTTTAACCTTTAAGTTCACATTGTCTGATATCACTACTTTTGTTTTCTTTTTGTTTGCATTTGTCAGGTGAGCATCCAATTATTTTTCAACATTCCGGTTTTTTTGTGTTTTCCTTCTTTTTTTTTTTTTTTTTTTTTTTTGAGGCAGAGTCTTGCCTTGTTGCCCAGGCTGGAGTGAAGCGGCATGATCTCAGCTCACGGCAACCTCTGCTTCCCAGTTCAAGCTATTTCTCCTGCCTCAGCCTCCCGAGTAGCTGGGCCTACAGGTGCACGCCAACACGCCCAGCTAATTTTTGTATTTTTAGTAGAGACAGGGTTTCACTATGTTGGCCAGGCTGGTCTCGAGCACTTGAACCCCTGGCCTCAAGTGATCCACCCACCTCGGCCTCCCAAAGTGTTTGGATTACAGGCGTGAGCCACCACGCCCAGCCTCAACATTCAGTTTTAAAATGACTTCTTGTAAATAACACTCACTTTTTAATCTGAGTCTTGATCTTTTAATGGGAGACTTAAATCTACTCATGTTTACCATAATCACTGACATACAAAATTTTCATTTCTTCTATCTTACTTTCGTTTTATTCTTTTCACTCATTTTTATTGGTTTTCTATTTGTCCCTGTGTTAGCTTGGTATTCTTTCTAACACTCTAGTCCCTCCTGTCCGCCTGTGCCCCATATACATACGGTCTTTAGAGTACTTTAACTTCCTCTCCTCACAGATGAAACCTTTGGAACACACTGATCTTTCTCTCCACTTCTAATTCCTTGACTTTGCTGAGTTAGTTTAGCACTATTCGTTTATTATAATTAGGTCTATCCTAATTCATGTGTTGCTTAGAGTACTTTCCTTTTTCTTTTTACTTTTTTTTTTTTGAGAAAGATTCTTGCTGTAGAGTGAATTCTTGGCTGGAGCGCAGTGGTGCAATCTGGGCTCACTGCAACCTCTGCCTCCTGGGTGCAAGCGAGACTCCTGCCCCAGCCTCCCAAATAGCTGGGTTCACAGGTGCAGGCCACCACACCCAGCTAATTTTTGTATTTTTTGTAGAGACAGGGTTTCACCATGTTGGCCAGGCTGGACTTAAACTCCTGCCTGGCCTCAAGTGATCCACCAGCCTCAGCCTTCCAAAGTGCCTGGAATTACAGGTGTGAGCTATTGCTCCCAGCCATTTGGAGTACTTTCTCTAGTATTTTTGTCATATGGAGTATGTGGATGACAATCTCTGAATTTGCTTATTGGCAGATCCTTGAAAGGTAAATAATACCTAGGTTGTAGTCCTCTTCCTTTTAGCTATTATTCCATAGTCCCATCCAGTTTTGCAGTCTGATACGAGCTTTTTTTGTTGCTGTTTAAACATATAAGGAACTTTTCTTGAAGGGCAGGTAGCTTAGCATCGCTTCTATGACCTACAGGTTAAGGAGTTACACGCAGATCTGTGTTACTGTGCGCCCTTTCTCACCAAACGTACATGAACTCTGTGTGTCCTTTCAACTGGTCAATTAAAAGTTGATCCTTACAGAAATTTTCTTCTTTTTAATTTTTTTCCTTCTCTGTGTTCTTTTCCTCCTTTCAAGAATTTACTAGTTTCACATCAAGTTTCCTGAGTATATCTACTAAGTCTCTATTTTCCTCACACCTCATCTTTGTAATTTTGTTACCCTGAGATGCTTCTTCCACTTAGTCTGCCAGGTTACAAATTTGGTTCTCAGCAATGACATGTTTTCCTTCAATTCATCTGCTACATTTTACAGTTAAGAAATATGCTTTTGGCCAGAGGTGGTGGTTTATACCTATAATTCCAGCACTTTGGGAAGCCAAAGTGGGAGGACTGCTTAAGGCCAGGAGTTCAAGACCAGCCTTGTCAATATAACAAGGCCCTGTCTCTACAAAAAAAAAAAAAAAAAAAAAAAAAAATTGCAGGGCCTGGTGGTACACCCCTGTAGTCCTAGCTATTTGGGTGGCTGAGATGGGAAGGATCCCTTGAGCCCAGGAGTTCAAGATTATACTGAGCTATGATGGCACCACTGCACTCCAGCCTGGGTGATGGAGCAAGGACTGCCTCTTTAAAAAACAAACAAACAAAGAAGTACTTTTTTTTTGGAGATGGGGTTTCGTCCTGTTGGCCAGGCTGGTCTCGAACTCCTGACCTCAGGTGATCAACCCGCCTTGGCCTCCCAAAGTGCTGGGATTACAGGCGTGAGCTACCATGCCTGGCCAGAAGTACGTTTTTTAGTCCTAGAAAATCTTTTTGTGCATTGGGGATTGGCAGGGGAAGGATGACCCTATACTAAATTTCCTTAATGTTCCGTTACTTTCTTGTTCAAGTTGTTGCCTGGCTCCTAGAACACCTCAGATACATTTATGTATTTCTTTCACCACTGAGGACCATGTCTGAGTATTAAAGTCCCCGAAATCACAGCACCCCACAAGGATTTTCTATACCTGAGGGTCAGTGATTATAAGAGAAGACTGTTAGTACCACCCTGAGACAGAGACTACCCTGAGGCAGAGGAAAAGATATCTCTCTGGTATCCCTGGACTCTTCCAAACTCAGGAATAGGAAGGCCACAAATTTCCTACTAAGCTAATATTTCGCTTCAGTGGGGTTCAAGAAGATTAGGCATCCTCACATGGGACAAATGTTTAACTTACCCCCAGATTCTGCTACGTCCTGATTCTTACCCAAGCACTCTTCACATCAAAAGAGAGGAAGCTTTTCCCAGCAGCCTCCCTCAGAACCCAAGACATCATTCCCACCTAGCTGCCACCTGGTTCAGGTTGTGACACACAGATGGAACTTTAGCATGGACATGGATGGAAAGCAAGATTGACTTTAAGTTGGTATCTTTCCAGAACTTTCTCTGTGCCTAGGCCTAAATTTGTTAAAGTCTTTAAAAGCTGAATATTTCTACACCTTAGATTAAAACATAAAATGTAGTCTTATGCTTCAGAAAAAGATGAAAATTAGTCAAGTAACCTTGCCAAAATAAGTGCTTGAATCAACCAAGGAAGAAAACTAAATAGAAACAATAAATAAATAATCTGAAAGCATTCTATATTAATTTAGCAACTGTAAATTTGGCTTCAATAAATGAGGGAATTACAATATTCAACAAATTATACTTTTGTAAAATGGTAAGTCAGTCGGTAAAAATAAAGCGGGGTCCCCAGTCATCAAAATAAATTCCAGATAAATAAAAAATATAAATGTTAAAAACACAAAAGCATTAGAAGGAAGCATTATTGAACTTCTTTTGTGATCTTCAGAAAGAATTAGGTCTTCCTAAGCATAACACATCCTAAAATCCAGAAGTTATAAAAGATTAATAAATTTGGCTACATAAGATTAAAAACACACGTATGACAAAAAGAACAAAGTCAATGTCAAAGAAATACTCAGCAATTAAAAAGGAATAAACTTTTGATACACACATGAATCTCAACAATACTAAGCGAAGAAAATATAACACAAAAGACTACTGACTGTATCAATCCATTTATATGGAAGTCTAAAAGAGGAAAAACTATAATGATAGAAAGTAGATTGGGTTGTGAGGCCCCAAAGGGTCCAGAAGAGGGGTCTAACTAAAAGGAACCCAAAGGAATTTTGGGGGGTGATGAAAATGTTCTATATCATGAGTGCAGTGATGGTTATGTGACTATGTACATTTGTCAAAACTTACTAAATTATACTTAAAATTGGTGACTGTTATGGTATATAAATTATATTCCAACTGAAGCTGACTAAAAAGTCAAATGAAAAATGTTTACAACACATATGACTAAGGACTAATTTACTTAATACAAATAATTCTTGAAATAGTAATAAAATAAGGAACAATGTACTAGAAAAATGTGCAGAGAAAATAAGCAGTTCACAGAAGGAAAAATTACAGAGGACCATTAAGTTCATGAGGAAATGCCCAACCTCAGTTATATTTTAAGAAATGCCTATCAGGCCAGGCACAGTGGCTCACAACTGTAATCCCAGCACTTTGGGAGGCCCAGGCAGGCAGATCACCTGAGGTCGGGAGTTCAAGACCAGCCTGACCAACATGGAGAAACCCCATCTCTACTAAAAATACAAAATTAGCTGGGCATGGTGGCACATGCCTGTAATCCCAGCTACTCAGGAGGCTGAGGCAGGAGAATCACTTGAACCCGGGAGGCGGAGGTTGTAGTGAGCCGAGATCACGCCATGGCACTCCAGCCTGGGCAACAAGAGAGAAACTCCATCTAAAAAAGAAAAAAAAAAACTTGCCGCAAACACTATAGTAACAATCTATTATAAAACAAAGAAAATAGGAAAAATAATACATATGCTTGCACACACCAAGAAAATTTCTGGAAGCCATGTATCAAACTATGCTTAGTAAATACCACTGAGATATAAGGAAGAGAGTAAGGGAAAGATTTTTATTTTGTATTTTTATTTCATTCTGCATTATTTCAATTCTTAAACTACAGAAATGGTTATTATAAAAAACCCACCTAGTTTAAAAACACAATTATTCTACTTAATATATTACAACTTTTATGGCATGGATTTACCTTTAGCTCTTGGATTTTCTGGCTTTGTCTGTCTCTTAGATTCTTTAACTCTTTCTCATCCCAGCATCTAGCCTTGTATTTTAAGTCACTTGACCCTCCAGAGATCACTCCAGATTTTAAAAATAATGTTCCATCAAGAGCTACTGTCTGTAAAATTAAAAATATTTTGCCCTGGAGAAATGTACACAAAGATACAAATAAAAACATACTGTGGCAATTTTTAAAGTTAAGAAGAAAACAGATGAGAAAAGACACTTACTGAACTTTACTAATGAAATATCTAGTTTATGAAGAGACCCCAAACAATAAACAAAGCACAAATTTAAAATCCATTTTACTAAGGCCCAAAGCAATTCTAGGCAATAAATTATTGATTTAGTCTTATATCAATATCTGAGTTGGTTCCAATTTTTCCTGTTATACACAATGATTCAGTGAATAAAGCTTGTACACACATCATTTCATACACATGTAAGTTAATCTACATGCTAAGTTCCTCAAAGGTACAAGTGAGAGAACTGCCCTTCACAGAACTGGTATAAATTTAAGTTCCCACAACAGTGAACAGAAGAATCTCTTTCCCCATAAAGTGTTACTAAACATTTTGATGTTGGTCAATCTGACAGGTGAAAATAGTACCTCAGTGTAATTTTAATGGGTATTTTCCATATGAGTGAGGTTGCATTTCCATGTTTAAGAATCATTATAGGCCGGGCGCGGTGGCTCAAGCCTGTAATCCCAGCACTTTGGGAGGCCGAAACGGGCGGATCACGAGGTCAGGAGATCGAGACCATCCTGGCTAACACGGTGAAACCCCGTCTCTACTAAAAAAATACAAAAAACTAGCCGGGCGTGGTGGCGGGCACCTGTAGTCCCAGCTACTCGGGAGGCTGAGGCAGGAGAATGGCGTGAACCCGGGAGGTGGAGCTTGCAGTGAGCCGAGATCGCGCCACTGCACTCCAGCCTGGGCGACAGAGCAAGACTCCGTCTCAAAAAAAAAAAAAAAAAAAAAAAAAAAGAATCATTATATTTCCTTTTATGAAAACAAGTTTGTTCATATCCCTTGCCCATTTTCCCACTATATTATTGTTCTTTTCCACAGTGATTTGTAAGAACATCTGCTCTTCACTATGAGCTACAAATATTTTCCCCAGTTTGCCATCTTTCTTTTGATTTTTCTATGGTAGTCTTTGCCATGCAGAAACTTTGTTAGGTGAATTCATTCATGTTTTATAGCTTTTGGGTTTTTTTTGTCATATTGGAAAAGCCTTCCTGTCTCTGAGATTAAGAAAAAATTTCCCAGTCCAGGAGTGGTGGCTCATGCCTGTAATCCCATCACTTTGGGAGGCCAAGGCAGGCGGATCACTTGAGGTCAGGAGTTTGAGACCAGCCTGGCCAACATGGTGAAACCCCATCTCTACTGAAAATACAAAAATTAGCCAGGTATGGTGGTGGGTGCCTGTAATCCCAGTTACTTGGGAGGCTGAGGCACGAGAATCGCTTCAGCCTGGGAGACAGAGGTTGCAGTAAGCAGAGATCGCACCACTGCACTCCAGCCTGGGTGACAGAGCAAGACTCCATTTCAAAAAAAAAAAAGAAAAGAAAAGAAAACATTTTCCATGGTTTCTCTTAGAAATTTTATGGTTTTACTTTTTACATTAACATTTCTAATTCATCTGGAATTTATCCTGATACAAGGAATGAGGTTTAGATTAACTATATTTTATTCCAGGTGGTACCCAGCAAAGTGGTACCCTGTACTTTATTTGCTATTGTTTAATATGTGCAATTTTGGAAAAAATAATATTTTCACAAATTTTCCAGCTACTTACTGACATTTTTCTGGGTCTGTTTTTTGCCTCACCATATTAAAAGGGCACAATACAAATAGATCTTTCTATAATATATGTTTTAGAGTAACAACCAACCAGTCTACAGAAGAAGAAAATAAATAATTGTATCTCTGGTTAAGGGAAACAGATAGAAAAATTACATATGTAAAGAGATTCAGGATTTTTGACTTTTGGTACATACATTTTTAAAATATGTAAAAACTGAGTTATCACTAAAATATGGTGACCAAACTATAGCTAGCAGAATTGATGTAATTCATCTTTGTAGTTTATAGATACTGTATGTAGTTTATATATACTATAGTTTACAAGTAAACCAAAATATTTAATACTACTTGCAATGTTTGACTAAAGAAAATTCTAAAACATGGTATCAAGTATATAGAAAACCAAAAGCACAAATTGCAGATGATTCACCAGGTGATGTCTGTGAAAATGTGACATCTATCCAACGGTTTGACCCAATCTAAAACAGAGAAAAGTCTTCCA
Organism: Rhinopithecus roxellana; assembly: GCF_007565055.1. Lineage (NCBI taxonomy): Eukaryota > Metazoa > Chordata > Mammalia > Primates > Cercopithecidae > Rhinopithecus > Rhinopithecus roxellana. The sequence continues at coordinate 7,326,148 of NC_044561.1, forward strand.
AAGTTCCTGAGATATAGTTAAGATACAAATAAGAGGCCGGGCGCGGTGGCTCAAGCCTGTAATCCCAGCACTTTGGGAGGCCGAGGCGGGCGGATCACGAGGTCAGGAGATCGAGACCATCCTGGCTAACACGGTGAAACCCCGTCTCTACTAAAAAAATACAAAAAACTAGCCGGGCGAGGTGGCGGGCGCCTGTAGTCCCAGCTACTCGGGAGGCTGAGGCAGGAGAATGGCGTAAACCCGGGAGGCGGAGTTTGCAGTGAGCTGAGATCTGGCCACTGCACTCCAGCCTGGGTGACAGAGTGAGACTCCTTCTTAAAAAAAAAAAAAAAAAAAAAAAAAGATACAAATAAGATACACCTGATTAAAATTTTGAACTACTGATAAAAATAAGATACAACCTAAAGGGGTAAAGATGTTATTGTGAACAATACAGAAACCATAAATATTTGTTATATGAAGGAATAAGCAATCATATCTTCACGTGACTTCTTTGACTACACAAATCTTCAAACATCAATTCTATGAAATATATAAATATAAAAAGTCAATGTTAGTGTAGTTAATTAGGCAGCAAAATAAGGAAAACAATAACTACACTAGCTTAAATTTAACATGTAGAATTCAATGACTGATTACATTATGCTTAAGATTATTGATCAGACACAGCAAAATGTATGAAAAATTAATCATATTACGTAAGTCAATAAATTTAACACTGGAAATCTTAATGTCTCATTAAGAAGTGCCTGTTTGTGTTAATTTGCAATTCTGGACATTCCAGATTGAATGTGTTAATTGACTAGTAAGTAATAAAATTACTACCAGTTTTTGAGAGCTATTTGCCAGGCACTATAATAGCATTTTTCATGTTATTACTTAATTTAATTCTCATAACCCTAGAAAACAGGTAATATTATTTCCCCAATTTTAGATGAGAAAACTAAAACTAGAGGTTTACAAACTTCCCTAAAGTCACATAATTAGTTACTAAGTAGCATCACTGGTCTTACTTTATAGCTTACATACCCTTAAGTATTATGTTATACTTCATCGTAAATGTAGTTTTTTTAAAAAAACTACATCAGATTATTTGAGTTTAACATTGCTCAACTAAATACAAATATAACTAAATACTCTCTATTCAACTGAGAGTAAAATAGTACCTACTTTTAAGACCTAAATTATTCCCTCAAGATACCTGTATTTAGTAATCTCATTTCAACTGCATTTTCTAGAAATTCAAATATGTTAAACCTTGAATATGAAAAAGGACAGTTAGTATCTCCACTAAAGTATGGAAGAATTAGCCCACAGTGTAAAATAAATACCCAAAATCTTTCCTGGTATTCAAAACCACAGGTACTATATCCGGCGTTCCATGCAAGGTTAAACAACAATAACAACTAACTGCTTTAGGATATTATTAAAATAAACCTAATTTCCGAAATATAATTTATGATGTTGAGAAATGCTATAAGGGTTTTTTTTCTAAATTCAACAGAAAATTATAAAAACCACTGAGGCCATAACCACCTTCGGTTCTATGTTGGCTCTCTTTAGAAAAAAGAACACATAAAACGCATATATAAATATTTGTGTTTGTGTATGTTAGTCATATAAATACTACTTCAACTTATCCAAAGATGTGATCCAAGCCTCTTTTCTTACTTTCCGTCTTTCAGGTCCACCGAATGCAATATGCCTTGCTTCTTCCACAGTCTCACAAACAAGACCATTTCCACACACAAACTGAATCACTTTCTTCAGCTGAGGAAACTGAGTCTTTATGACATCAATCACCATTTTACAGCCTTTAAGTTCCCTTAATCTTTCGTTGATCGGCTTGATCTAAAGGGTTTTAAAATATTTAACATGTTAGATACACTGAAATAAAAACCAAATGTTCATTATATTCTTTCTCACAAAACATATATATGCATGACAGCAAAAGATTAACAGTATGTACCCAGCCAGGCATGATGCTCACGCCTGTAATCCCAGAATTTTGGGAAGCCGAGGTGGGCAGATCACTTGAGGTCAGGAGTTTGAGACCAGCCTGGCCAACATGGTGAAACCCTGCCTCTACTAAAAATACAGAAAAATTAGCCAGGCATGGTGGCACATGCCTGTAATCCCAGCTACTCAGGAGGCTGAGGCAGGAGACTTGCTTGAGTTTGGGAGTTGGCAGTTGTAGTGAGCTGAGATAGCACTACTGCACTCCAGCCTAGCCGACAGAGTAAGACTCCATCTCAAAAAAAAAAAAACAAGACAAAAAACAAAACAAAACAAAAAAACAGTATGTAATTACACACCATAAAAGACTGATAAGAACATGATGAGGCCGGGCGCGGTGGCTCAAGCCTGTAATCCCAGCACTTTGGGAGGCCGAGACGGGCGGATCACGAGGTCAGGAGATCGAGACCATCCTGGCTAACACAGTGAAACCCCGTCTCTACTAAAAAAAAAAAAATACAAAAAACTAGCCGGGCAAGGTGGCAGGCGCCTGTAGGAGAATGGCGTAAACCCAGGAGGCGGAGCTGGCAGTGAGCCGAGATCCGGCCACTGCACTCCAGCCTGGGCGACAGAGCGAGACTCCGTCTCAAAAAAAAAAAAAAAAAGAAAGAAAGAAAAAAGAAAAATTAAGAATAAATTAGTAAGAGCTAATTAGAAGTAGCGCTGAGATTCAAACTCAGAGCAGTCTAGCTCTAAGGCATGTGCTCTCAACTACTATGAAGACTGGCTGCAATTCAGGGTCTTGACTGGTGAACCAAGAGAACATTTTCTTGAGTAGTCAATGAATAGTCACTGAAGGATACCAATCGTGATATGACAGAGTTCCTGCTTCACGAATTTAGACTCAGGATATGTCAAGGTATCTCAACACATACCTCAAGGCTCAAAATTTAGCCTCTTCCACAAAGAGCTAACACACTGGGTCAAATATTTACAATTAAGACTGAATTGGCATTTCACCAACAGACCATGTATCTTATCCATTTCCTATACTTTGCTATATAGGACAAAATACGTTGCTGGCTAATAGGTAGAGTGGTGCACTGCGAGTGCAATGAAATCAAAGGTAGAATTCTGTAAAAACTAGATAAGGAAGAAATGATACGATGTCAAGAAAGAGAATAGCCACTTGATATTATTATTTACTTGCCAATATATTTAACACCAGCTATTTAAATGATTGCCTAACTGACATACAAGCTACAATTTTTTTCAATCACTATCATAGTTTTAGGCAATAAGATCATTCTTTAAAAGACAAGACTTTTATCACTATAAATACCAGGCATTACAAAGTTCTTACATCAAGGTAATCTAGAGCGAGGAATGTCTCAGGTTCAGCTCTTTCCTCTTTCAGAAATCGAATACAATCTTTTGCTACCTTTTCAGAGGCTACAACAATGGCAATAATGTACCGGCCAAAAAGTTTAGTAACAGCCAGCTGGTATTTCTTATGAATAGGATGACACAGGTCAAGTAGTCTTCCAAACTTAGCAGGTTTCGAAAAAGGAGAGAAAAATAGATATATTAGACTGAAATATATAATTAATTGTTTTCTAATGTAACAAAGTAGCACAGACAAAAACTAATTTTACAAAATTACATACATCATAATTAATAGTTTTATTCAAATAGATCTAAGTTTCATTATGCAACGTCCATCTAGCTAAGTAACACTTCATTTAAAAAAAGAGTAATAAAGAGTGACTAGCCTTACCAAAATATTAAAATAGTTTCTAAAACTACATGATTAAATACTAATTTATTCCCTTATCTATTAAACAAGAATTTATAAGGGACCTGCTATTGCAGGTACTAAGCTAGGCGCTGGATAAAACATTAATGAACAAAGTAGATACCTTCTGACCTCACAGAATTTTCACTCTAGTGAGGAAGATATAAATAATCAATAATCACATGTATGTACAAAATGGAGCTAGACACTGACAAAGTAGAGAGTGCTCTGAGAATATTTAACAGGGACCAGGTTGGCATAAGAAGTCTAGGAAGGATTTCCAGCTGGGCGTGGTGGCTCACACCTGTAATACTAGCACTTTAGGAGGCTGAGGCAAGCAGATCATGGGGTCAGGAGATCGGGACCACCCTGGTCAATGTGGTGAAACCCTGCCTCTACTAAAAATACAAAAATTAGTTGGGCGTGGTGGTGCGCGCCTGTAGTTCCAGCTGCTCGGGAGGCTGAGGCAGGAGAATCACTTGAACCCAGAAGGCGGAGGTTGTGGTGAGCCGAGATCACGCCACTGCCTCCAGCCTGGCGACAGAGCAAGACTCTATCTCAAAAAAAAAATAAAAAAGAAAAAAGAAAAGTCGAGGAAGGATTTCCACGAAGTGTTACTTGATCTGAGACCTGAAGAATGGTCAAGAATGTATTAGATTGAAGTTCAAAAACTTTACTAGAAAATGTTTGGATGTCAAGCATCATGTAAATCAGTGGTCTCTAGAATATCTGAAGGTTTAATTTTCTGTCTTTGGACTCCTTCCTCCATTTGTTAGGTTCTACTTCAAGAATACCATTTTCCTATGATAAAACATCACTGTCTTTGCTCTGTTTAAATATCTTTGACTTTTTCTTCTCCATTAATTTGTGATTATCTCAAGCCTTTCTTCAGGGTCAATAATTTGATTTTCAGTTGTGTAATCTATTAATATTTGCTACCTTTTGTTTTTTTTTTTTAAAGAGATGAGGTTTTGCTATGTTGCCCAGGCTGGTCTCAAACTCCTAGGTTCAAGCTATCCTCCTGCCTCAGCCTCCGAGTAGCTGAAACTAGGTGCACACCATCACGCCTGGCAGCTACTTCTAATTTATTAACATTTCCTGCTATTAATGCTTCTAATTTGTTAATTTGTCTATGTTACTTATTACTTACATGCTAACTATAATTATTCAGTAATAATGCCTATTCTTGATTTGTTTTCACAGCTTACATTTTCCTTTTTATCTTATTGTTTTACCTCATATTTGAATCTAGTTTCATAAATTCAAGTTCTTATTACATTGCCCATAGTGCAAAACATTTACAGGGGATTTTGTTCTGTGACCTTCTAGACTGGGCTCTTTGACTTCTAAATGTTTTTAAATAGTTTCTTCCTCTTTGTTATTATATGTACCTATAGCTGCCACAGTGATTCTTTTCACTTTGCTTATGTTTAATGTGAGTAGCTCTGTTCAGATCTTTGATTTGCTATGGTGGATAATTTTCTTAATTCCTTTTCTCACAGAACTGAGACAATTACCTCCTCTGAGCAACAGTTGATAGAGTAAGTATTTCCTATTCTGTGTGCTTTCTTGTAAGGGATTGGATTGTAGGGGCAAGTGAGAACTCACCTAAGACTTTTTAAGAACACACTTCATTTAAGTACCTGAATTGTCTCTCATTGGAGTTTTTCATTAATATCCCATACCAAGTTCTTCTACCTTGAGGGAGGAGGACACATCCCATCTAGAAAACAGGGCTTCAAAATGGCCTCCCAATCGGAAAGCCCTAGTGAGACCCAGGGTCTTCACTCTCATTAGAGAGCACATGAGCTTCACGTTCCCCAGTTCACCAGTGTTTTTTTGTTGTTTTTTTGTTTTGTTTTGTTTTTTGTTTTTTTGAAACAGAGTCTCACTCTGTCACCCAGGCTGGAGCACAATGGTGCAATCTCCGCTCACTGCAACCTCTGCCTCCCGGGTTCAAGCAATTCTCCTGCCTCAGCCTCCCAAGTAGCTGGGATTACAGGTGGGCACCACCACGCTCCGCTAAATTTTTTGTATTTTTAGTAGAGACAGTGTTTCACCATGTTGGCCAGGCTGGTTTCAAACCCCTGACCTCAAGTGATCCATCCACTTCGGCCTCCCAGAGTGCTGGGATGACAGGCGCCCAGTTCACCAGTTTTTAAATCTAACCCTCTCCAGGTAGAAGAGGAAAAGGAAACAAATACATGTGAGTTTGCTTCTTGCTAGATCAAGGAATACAAGGTGAGAATTCTCAGGAGTTAGTTCATCAGTTCAGCTTCTGTGGAGTTGAGAAAAAGCAATGCTATACTTCAATATTTTTTTTAAATGCTAGATTATCACCATTTTCTAAAGTTTATGGCATCAGGTAGATTTTTTTTTAACTAGTTGTGTGTGTGTGTGTGTGTGTGTGTGTGTGTGTGTGTTTTACTAGCTTTTGTCATTTGGATAGGAATTGGGGGATCCAGATTTTGTGACCTAGACTTACTCCTGCATCATTATCTGGAAGTCAAAACCAACATTTAAGAGTCAGAAAGTCAAAACAGACACTATACAGGAGATGAAGATGGGTGGCCAGAGATAGGAGGAAAACCATGGAAGTGTGGATATGGAGGCCAATGGTAGATGTTTCCTTTTTTTGGGAGACAGTCTCACTCTGTCACCCAGGCTGGAGTGCAGTGGTGTGATCTCAGCTCACTGCAACCTCTGCCTCCTGTGTTCAAGCGGTTCTCCTGCCTCACCCTCCAGAGTAGCTGGGATTACAGGCGCCTGCCACAAAGTGCAGCTACTTTTTGCATTTTTAGTAGAGACAGGGTTTCACCATGTTGGCCAGGCTGGTTCCAACTCCTGACCTTAGCTGATCCACCTGCCTCAGCCTCTCAGAGTACTGGGATTACAGATGTGAGCCACTGCCCTGGTCAGCAGATGTTTCAAAAGAGAGCGGTGGTTACCAGTTTCAAATGCTGAAAATAGGCCACATCATAAAATAAGGACTGCACAGTATACACTGATGTTAGTGACAAGAGGGTCAGATGCCACCTTGATACAAAAGGAAATAATCTCGTGATGCTGACATCCCAAGCAACAAGTGATATTGTATTTTGGCTAATGAAATACACTAGCAATACCGGATGCACAGTCATACTCAGAGAATAAAAATATGCCAATCATGTCTGCTGAAAAAATATTTCAAAAACAAATAAAATCATGAAAAACATGAGGTTCAAGGCTATGTGTCTGGGGGGCTCAGGTTACTTCACAGCATCCAAGTCCTTTTGGGGATACTGGCCACAATTTGAACTTTCTGAGTACTACGTTCATGTCATGCTTCTCCCCAATAATTACGTACCTACAGCTACTACCGGAAGTTTTACCCTAATCATTTACTGTTACATTTTAAATATAAAGAGTCAAACCCAAAATTTAAAAATGTCTAAAATAATATTGCTTTGTAATAATGGTAATATTTCTAATCCCAAATGAGAAGATACTGTTGTAAGCAAACAGCAAAGCTTAGTTTTTTTGTTTAAATTAACTATTCATTCTCATTACCACAGAATCTGGGTACAGTCTTTTAAGATGTTCCAGAACCTCTGCTCTCTTTTGCTGGCGTTTTCCCTCATGGGTATCAAGCCCAGCGTTCTGCAATTCACTTCTAATAAGATTCAATTCTTCATTAACTTCAGACATTCTTGATTTTGTTTTTTCAATTTCATCCACTAGGGTTTCCTCTTGCTGTTTTTTCTCTTTCAAGCAATCCCTACAAAATAACAACAAATTATATAGCAAAATGATAAACCAAAATTTAGGAATTACCAGGTACAACATACTCTTGTCTGGCATTGCAGGGGAATAGAGCAGTGCTCTATCAATTTTTAAAGGGTAAAAAATGCAATAAACCTGACACCAAACATGGGCAAAAAAGATTTTGCTCATTCTTCGTTGATTTGAAAAATGTGGCTGGGCCAGGTGGCTCACTCCTGTAATCTCAGTACTTTGAGAGGCTGAGTGGGTGGATGGCTTGAGTCCAGGAATTTGAGACCAGCCTGGCAACATGGCAAAACCCTGTCTCTACAAAATACAAAAAAATTAGCCAGGTGTGGTGGAACACACCTGTAGTACCAGCTATTCAGGGGGCTGAGGCAGATGGATCACTTGAGCCTGGGGGTGGGTGTAGGTTGCAGTAAGCCATGATCACGCCACTGCACTCCAGTCTGGGCGAGAGTGAGACTCTGTCTCAAAAAAAAGAAAGAAATACATAAATAAGAAAGCTGCAAAGGGTGCAGTGGCTCACACTTGTAACCCAGCACTTTGGGAGTCCAAAGAGGGTAGATTGCTTGAGTCCAGGAGTTCAAGACCAGCCTGGCCAACATGGTGAAACTCCATCTTTACCAGAAATACAAAAAATTAGCTGGGTGTGATGGCATGCGCCTGTAGTCTCAGCTACAGGCTGAGGTAGGAGAGTTACGTGAGCCCCGGAAGTTGAGGCTACAGTGAGCCATGATTGTGCCACTGCACTCCAGCCTGGGCGATGGGAGTGAGAACCTCTCTCAAAAAAAAAGAAAAGAAAACAGCTGCAAGAAATTTTTTTTTACTCTACCTACATGCATGTCTTTGTATACTCCTCTAACTTCTCTATTCGTTTTTTATGATCTTCTATTTGTTCTTTTATTTGTTTTAGATTTCCCTAAAAGAGGAAATGAAATCTAAAATCAATTACAGCAATTCTAAACCAACAAAATTACATGCCTAGAACTTACTATAATATTATAAGCTGTTATAAATTCGAAAGATGTCAAATATAATTATATGAAAACATATCAAAGCAAATTACAGATCAGAGTTCAACTCCTGACTCTTACCATTTGCTAGATATTTGATCTCTAGCGATTTCTCTCTGTAACTTAAAACTTCAAGGAGATTATTTTCAAATATCTATATAGCTCTTATCCCTAACTAATTCACTCAACAAATATATTAGGTTGGTGCAAAAGTACTGCAACTACTTTTGCAACAACCTAAATATATTCACTGGCTACCACGTGATAGGAACTAGAGGTACAGAAACAAGCAGGAAAGAGTCCCTGCGCTCAAAGAACTAATGCCTAGTAGGAGAAACAGACAATTAAATGAGTAATTATACAGTAGAGTGGTATTGTGTTATAATAATATAGGAACCTATAGGGCAACTAATAGGCTTGTGGGTGAGGATTTCACAAAAGTTTTGTTCTATTCACTTTATCATTAAATCCAACTGGAAACTACTACAAGTCTTCTCCACCTGTCTGCAACTACGTATGTTCTTCTTACTGTTTTTTTGTATCCAAAAGACAACAGCAATTCAACCGACACTTGTTGACATCTACTAAGTGCAAGGTTTACAATGGACACAATTAGAATCCTGCCTTTAATAAGCTTCCAGTCTAGTAGAGAGGTACCAATTAATTGTTTTTTTATGCAATCTGACAAAAGCCCTTAGATATAGATAAAAAATTGGCCCAGCACGGTGGCTCAGGCCTGTAATCCCAGCACTGTGCAAGGCTGAAGCAGGCAGATCACCTGAGGTCAGGAGTTCAAGACCAGTTTGACCAACATGGAGAAACCCCGTCTTTACTAAAAATACAAAATTAGCCGGGCATGGTGGTGCATGCCTGTAATCCCAGCTACTCAGGAGGCTGAGACAGGAGAATCGCTTGAACCTGGGAGGTGGAGGTTGTAGTGAGCTGAGATGGCGTCATTGCACTCTAGTCTGGGCAACAAGACCGAAACTCCATATCAAATAATAATAATATTAATAGGTAGTTATATGAGGAAGAAATTATTTTTGGCTTTTCTAGGAGCTGGGATATAAAGAAAAGGAGGGACAGGGAAGGCTTTGCAGTGTTGGTAACTCTAGATTTTAACACGTAAAGATAAATAGATTATTCCAAGAAGAAATTAGCCTGCACAAAGTCAAAAATGTGCAATGTGTATTTTCATAAATCAGCATATAATTTTATAACATATCAATTATACAAATGTTTTAAAAGTAATTCCTGCTATGTTACCACCTTTGTTTTTCTCCTTGCACAAAATACCCTCTTCTACTCACAGAACTATCATAGATTATGCCTTTTATATTTGTATCTTCATCTGCCAAATCACGAAATAAATGAAATGAGGCAGTACAGTGTAAGGTTAAGGAGATTCATTCTGGAGACAGGTACAATAAGGAAATAAAATTTCATTAAGATTAATTCTAAATCATTACTGTACAACCCAAGATACCTGAACTTCTCCATGCCTCCTCTTTTCAAATGCCAGTCTTTCTTCGTCTGTCTTCTGTTCCCATTGCAGTTTTTCCAGTTGTTGAGTCATCGTAGCTACTTTCTTTCTTACTTGTTCCTTAAGTTCTTTATAACGATCCAGCTGCATAAACAGTATTGAAAAATTGCTAAGTCACCTTAATAATCATGACAGCAAATTCTTTGTATGAAATCCCATACTAGAAGATAATTAATCTTCCCAAAAGCTTTATATAAATTAAATCATAATCGACCACCTGCCCAGGGAAAATAATGTGAGCATGAAAGCTTCCTTTTAAAAAACTATTTATTATTTATTTATATTTGAAACTGTTATTTATTTTTATTTTGCTCTGTTGCCCAGGCTGGAGTACAGTGGCACAATCATAGCTCACTGCAGCCTTGGCCTCCTGGACTCAAGTGTTTATCTTATTATTCATAAGATAATTATTTTTTCCTCTCATAAACACCTAAAAGATACATGTGGCTTTGAGGAGACATGATCACTTAATTGACAAGAAGGAAACTAATTACTTAAGGTGCTTTAAAATGTTCAGTGATGAATTAATCTCTAACTTATTATACAAGATTTAATTATAATCAGTAGATGGCAAAAACACATAATTGACAACCACATTTTTATCATTTATCTTTTATCAATTTTATGATAATCTTTTTTTTTTTTTTTTTTTTTGAGACGGAGTCTCGCTCTGTCACCCAGGCTGGAGTGCAGTGCGCGATCTCGGCTCACTGCAAGCTCCACCTCCCGGGTTCACGCCATTCTCCTGCCTCAGCCTCCTGAGTAGCTGGGACTACAGGCGCCCGCCACCGCACCTGGCTAAGTTTTTGTATTTTTAGTAGAGACAGGTTTCACCGTGGTCTCGATCTCCTGACCTCGTGATCCGCCCGCCTCGGCCTCCCAAAGCGCTGGGATTACAGGCGTGAGCCACCGCGCCCATCCTGATAATCTTATATCACAATTATATACAAAAATAATTATGACTATGTAAGTAGAAAAAATACATCATTTTCTCTGGATTCTCCTTTCTCTTTTAAGATTTTTGGACGGAGACCTTAGTATAGAGGTTTTCATTGCTTTATTTTAAACAGCCTTTTAGGCTAGGCACAGTGGATCATGCCTGTAATCCCAGCCCTTTGGGAAGCTGAGGCAAGAGGATCACTTGAGCCCAGGAGTTCAAGACCAGCCTGGGCAACACAGTGTGACCTCATCTCTACAAAAACTTTAAAAATTAGCCAGGTGTGGTAGCATGCGCCTGTAGACAGGAGAATAGACTAAGCCCAGGAGTGACACTGTCGTGAACTATGATTGATAGCAGCAGGAGGCAGACAAATCCTAGTCAGACAGGGGTGGGCCCCCAGTGAAACTCAACCTTCAAGACAAAGACAGTTTAAAGCCTAGCTACAAGTCCTGGGTAAATCCCCAGACAAGATTGAGAACCTCTCTTCCTGTTTGGTGTGCTTACCTCTGACTGATCGCTACCTGTCACCTATTTTACATACACCTACCCTTCCCTAATTGGCTTTTCACACTGTTGTACCCACTTTAGAGTGGTGCCTTTATTTTAGCCTTTTTCTGCATACTCACAAACCAATCAGCACACATTCCCCCATTGTGAGTCTATAAAAGCCCCAGACCCAGCTACACTGGGGGAGAAACCACCTGACTTCAGGTAGTGGACGACCTCTTGCATCCCCTCTCTGCTGAGAGCTGTTTCATTACTCAATAAAATTCTTCTTTGCCTTCCTCACTCTTCGATCGCCAGTGTAGCCTCATTCTTCTTAGACACAGGACAAGTACTCAGGACCCACTGAACGTGGGTACAGAGAAGGCTGAAACACTGTGGCCTTCTGCCCTCTGCTGGCAGAGGGCAGCTGCCCCACATGACAGGAAGCAGTGGCGGGGCTGACTCAGCCCTGGAGCTGAGGGCCAGAGTGGGCCAAGAGGCTGACAGAGCTGTTAACACGCAACCATCCTTCAGGCTGCAGACAGGACTAAAGAGCTAATTAGTACACTGTAACAACTCCTCTGGTGCTTTGGGGTCATGAGCACCCTTGCCTGGGTGCCACTGTGTTCCCCTCATCTGGACGCCAGAGCCCACTGTGGAAGTGGCTTGCGACATGCCTGGTCCAGCTCCAAGCACCGCATGGAGCCTGCTTCCTTGCTGGTACTTGGAACAGGTGGCTGGAAACTAAACTTGCTTGCTCACACACCCTCTTCTGCTAGGGGCTGAGTGAACGGTCGTGGCAGCTGTGGGATTCGCACCAGAGTGTAGGCTAGGTGCAGCCTGGCAAGCTGAGTGGACGGGGTGTCTCCTGCAGTGAATGTGGGACCAAGCAAGGCCTAGAAGCAAGGCCTGGGCAAGGGTGTCACCAACCGAGGGTCTCTGGCTGACAAAGTGACTGAGAAAAATCCTGCATCGGCCAGGCATGGTGGCTCATGCCTGTAATCCCCGCACTTTGGGAGGCTGAGGCGGGTGGATCACCTGAGGTCGGGAGTTTGAGACCAGCCTGACCAACATGGAGAAACCCTGTCTCTACTAAAAATACAAAATTAGGCAGGCATGGTGGCGCATGCCTGTAATCCCAGCTACTCAGGAGGCTGACGCAGGAGAATCACTTGAACCCAGAAGGCGGAGGTTGCAGTGAGCCAAGACCACACCATTGCACTCCAACGTGGGCAACAAGAGTGAAACTCCGTCTCAAAAACAAACAAAAAAAATCCTGCATCATGATCATGCCACTGCACTCCAGCCTGAGTGACAGAGCGAGACCCTATCTCTACAAAATTAAAATTAAAAATAAATAAATTTAGATTCTGTATACAGGCTGAAAAATTTAAATCCCCACAATTTACACTGAGGATAATCTCTTAAAATATCAGAGAGGTCATCTTTTAAATTTTTTTCTAATTCAAAGAAGCTGAAATAATAGAAACATAAGATTTCCCCTAAGTTGACCTTTTTTACCTGACTGGCTTCCAGTTCAATGTCTCGCCCTTTACGTAAAATTTCTTCCTCAATCTGTTTTTCAAAACTTCTCCATGCACCATCTAAATCAGCCAGCTCTGTCTCCAGGGCTTTTATATCATCTTCCTGTTTAGAACATTGTTTTTCGCTGTCCTTTATTGATTTCTTAGCCACATCTAATTTCTTAAGGTGGTGAGAAGTGTTTTCTTTGGCTTTAATGTACTGAGGCCTCTTCTGATTTAAAAGGGTTTCAAGTGACCTGAAAAGGGAAAAACATTTGCTTTAAAGAAAATTTCATTTCTTTAATATATAAAGGGAAGAAGTTGTTTTGATCAAACCACTTTAAAAAAGAAATCCTAAAATCGACTTTCAGAGACTGTAAGCAGATCAGTGGTTGCCAAAGGTTGAGCAAGGTCAGTGGGAGGGTTGAATAAAGCACAGGATCACTTTTGAGAGTGGTACTGTAGTGGTAGACACTTGACACTATGAATTTGCCAAAACCTATATTACTTTATAGCACCAAGAATGAACCTTAATGTAAGCAAATTAAAAAATAATCACTCAGGAGGCTAAGGGATCCTAGATGGAATGTAGAATGTAATAAAAGAATCTAACTTTATTACAAATGTAGAAACAACCTTCCTGAAGTGGTAGAAGGAAAACATGCTGACCAAATTCTAGAAATAAGTGGAGTCTGTAAGACTAAAAACAAAAGAATTGTACATAAGTACTTGGTAACATATAGTTACAAAGATGCTTTCCAAGGGGTACAGTTTAACAATTCTGACACTATTACACATGATTACTGGAACCGCACAATTAAGCAAATGGATGGCAGATGGTAGAAGCCAGATTTCCCATTGTTGAAGTGGGAGGTTACAGATAAGCAAGAGAAGGCTAGAATGATTAATGTGGTAATGGACTTAGAATTGGGAGATATCAATATGAACTCATGTTTAGCTTAATATAGATGGTCACATATGAAAATATTTATAGCTATGTGTATAAATAGTATACACACGTATTTCCTAGTTCCAACAGCTGAGAAAGCCTAGAAGCAAGGACACTCCAGTAACAAGGAACACACCTACCACCTAGATGTTGGTTCCCAATACTATTCTCCAATAAAAGGAACCAGGGTTCCTTGGAGAGCCTGGGGCAGGCTCACATAAGCTGGGGCAAGCTGATGCTTGGACTGCCTTACACAAGATGACACTAGAAGATACTCATCTTCTAGAAAGTAAGGAAGAGCTCCAAAAAAAATTACAATAATGAGAATATTTCAAAGGGACACAGGAGCCAACTCAAAGAGTTCTTAGTGGCCAGAGCAGGAACAATCTAAGCAACAAAATCAACAATGTAATATTGGATTATAACTCCAAGTGTAAAATATCCATAAATCTATACTGATGTAAATAACAATTAATTTAATTTTAAAATAAGTAAGTAGAGACAAATCTGTGCAGAATTCCAAATAAATCATGTAGATACTTTGCCCTCAAGGTAAAACATAACTCTCCCTACTCCTTAAGTGTGGGCTATGCATAGTGACTTCCTCTCAAAGATTACAGTATGAAAAGGGAGAAAAACTTATAGTGGAGAAACATGACAAACACTACTTCAGTCAGGTGATCAAGGTCAACATCAACAGTGATACCATGTTGATATGACATATGATATACTATATGATAAATGTCATGTGACATACATAATACACTGACACTCTAATAGAATCTAACGCGAATGACATTTTACTTCTGTGGTCTTCCTCCCCACAGTCTGTATCTTCAGTCTAATTATGAGAAAACCATCAGACAAATTCCAGTTGAAAGATGTTCTACAAAAAAACTGACCAATATTCCTCAAAATTGTCAAGCTCATCAAAAACAAGAACTGTCACAGCTAAAAGGTGCCTAAGGAGACATATAACTAAATGTAATATGGTATTTTGGATCATTAAAAGGACATTAGGCAAAAACTGAGAAAATATGTATAAAGTATGGACTTTAGTTAATGTATCAATATTAGTTTATTAATTGACAATGTATCATAATAATGTAAGATGTTAATAACAGCAGAAACTGAGTGTTGGGAATATGGGACTGATACAGGAGCAAAAAATAAATTATTTAGGCAGATAGTGAAGGTTAAGAGAGTTCTCAGCAGAGCTTCCCTTTTAACAAAAAGCAGCCCCCAAATCATTTCTTTTATAACAAAGAGGAGCCTGAAAAGTCAAGCTACAAACATATATAAGCAAGCTGGAAGCTTGTACGAGTGAATGCCAGAAGCTGAGCCAACAGGAAAGGGCTACCCAGAAGCCAGCTAAGTTCAACATGAAGGCTCCATCTTCCCTTTTCTTTGTCACCATGTGTACAGTAGAAAAGTTGGCAACATGGTATCAGCCAGGTACAGAATCTGCATAATAAAAAATTAGGGTGGGTGGCCAGCTTCTTTGTGTGCTATGCAAATGGCACACCTAGTCCTAACCAGTTCTTCACGTGCTCTGCAAATGGCATACCTGGTGTGAGCAATCCTTCATGCCCTAAATCAGACACCACCTCCTCAAGCTCATCTACAAAACCTCCTGTACTTCGCTGTGGACCAGAAGACCTGATTGGAGCCCCTCTCTCTGTATGAAAGAAAGCTTTTCTCTTTCTTTCACCTATTAAACCTCCACTCTTAACCTCACTCCTTGTGTGTCTGCATCCTTGATTTCCTTCGTGTGAGGCAATGAACCTCGGGTATTACCCCCAAACAACGCCACTTCAGGACCATTCTTTTTTTTTTTTTTATCTTTTTTTTTTGAGGCGGAGTCTCGCTCTGTCGCCCGGACTGGAGTGTGCACGTGGCCAGATCCCACTCACGCAAGCTTCCGGCCTCCCGGGTTACGCAATTCTCCTGCCTCAGCCTCCCCGAGTAGCTGGTACTACAGGCGCCCGCCACCTCGGCCCGGCTAGTTTTGTATTTTTAGTAGAGACGGGTTTTCACCGTGTTAGCCAGGATGGTCTCGATCTCCTGACCTCGTGATCCGCCCGTCTCGGCCTCCCAAAGTGCTGGGATTACAGGCTTGAGCCACCACGCCTGGCCACTTCAGGACCATTCTATACTATTTTTTCTTTTCCTTGAGATGGAGTCTCACTCTGTCACCCAGACTGGAGTGCTGTAGTGCGATCTCAGCTTACTGCAAGCTCCACCTCCTGGGTTCATGCCATTCTCCTGCCTCAGCCTCCCAAGTAGCTAGGACTACAGGCGCCTGCCACCATGCCCAGCTAATTTTTTGTATTTTTAGTAGAGATGAGGTTTCACCATGTTAGCCAGGATGGTCTCGATCTCCTGACCTTGTGATCCACCCGCCTCGGCCCCCCCAAAGTGCTGGGATTACAGGCGTGGACCACCGCACCTGGCC
Organism: Rhinopithecus roxellana; assembly: GCF_007565055.1. Classification (NCBI taxonomy): domain Eukaryota; kingdom Metazoa; phylum Chordata; class Mammalia; order Primates; family Cercopithecidae; genus Rhinopithecus; species Rhinopithecus roxellana. The sequence goes on from NC_044561.1 coordinate 7,342,573, forward strand.
TATACTATCTTTATAATTTTTCCGTATATCTAAAAGTATTCCAAAGTAAAAGGCTTATTTTTAAAAATCAATTTTCAAAGTGTCACTTATATTATTTCCTCTATCAATCTACATATAACCCAACTGTTAATATTGACTTTTAAAAACTCACTTTAATTCTTTTTCTGTTTGTTGTAGTTGTCTAGTTAGAATTCCATGTTCCTTTTTCCTGGCTTTAACTATGTTTTCATGATGAGACAAAGACTCTCTTGTGACACTCAAATCCCTTTTCACATGCTCTAACTTGGTGTTCAAGAAATCAATCTTTTTCTCATTATGGTATAGTTGAAAAAGCTGCAGTTGTATCTTGTTCATTTTCAGTTCTTCAAGGAGACTCTGGTAACGTTCTGCCTATAAAAGAGTATAATTCAACAGCAGTTAAAAGGGAGTATATTTAAGTTGGCCTTTCATAAACTCAACTATTGTACCAACAAATTAACTAATGAATTTTTATTTGTCATTAGGACATAATATCCTTGCCAAAAGTAGCATAATTTGGCAAGGGTTTCTGAATATACTTTTTAAATAACCCAATAAACCAGTAAATGATGTTGTATTCTTGTGCTCAGTGGTATGATGATAAGAACAATGGGCCGGGCACGGTGGCTCAAGCCTGTAATCCCAGCACTTAGGGAGGCCGAGACGGGCGGATCACAAGGTCAGGAGATCGAGACCATCCTGGCTAACACGGTGAAACCCCGTCTCCACTAAAAAATACAAAAAAAATCTAGCCGGGTGAGGTGGCGGCGCCTGTAGTCCCAGCTACTCGGGAGGCTGACGCAGGAGAATGGCGTAAACCCGGGAGGCAGAGCTTGCAGTGAGCCGAGATCCGGCCACTGCACTCCAGCCTGGGCGACAGAGCGAGACTCCATCTCAAAAAAAAAAAAAAAAGAACAATGAAGTGGCGTGCATTCACCTGGGTCCCTTTTGTCTGGACCTGTGAGCTTGACAACTCAATCAGTATTTCTGGCACCAGCTTCCTCCTTTGTAAACTGAAAGAAGAGTGTGATATGACTAATAAAGTGCTAGCAACTTTAAATTCAGTGACTCCAAGAAAAATTCCTACTACAGGAAGTAGTTTTTCCACTGATAAAACAGGACTCTTACAATGCTAAATTATATGTGAAAAATAATAATTTCCTTAACATCTGTGCTATTAAAGAAATAAAGGAACAGATTACCTCAAGAGGAGCTCCTAATCAATACTGGAAGTATTTCAAGTAACAGGCTATCCGCTAGGATGTTGTAAAAAGACAATTAGGAAGTTGTTTTGTTCTAACTGTCCTTAAAATGTTTAAATTCTGCAATTCAGTATATTGTGATTACTACAGTCTGACTTCCACTGCAGCCACTCCTTTCCACTAACAAAACCAAGGACAGGTATACACACATTCGAAAATATGAAGACACAGAGAAACATCACTAATAAGAAACATCCACTTTTCATTTACTTCTTCAAATATGTATCGAGTACTATGTGCCAGGTGCTGGTCTATGCACTGGCAATACAGCAGAAAATAAGACAGACTATCCCTGATCTTGTTTGTTTGTTTGAGACAGAGTTTTGTTCTCTCACCCAGGCTGGAATGCAATGGCACGATCACAGCTCACTGTAGCCTCGACTTCCTGGGCCCAAGAGATCCTTCTGCGTCAGCCTCCTGAGTGGGTGGTCTCCTCCCTTACCACCACACCTGGCAAATGTTTTAATTCTTATTTTTGTAGAGATGAGGTCTCACTATGTTGCCCAGGCTAGTCTCGAACTCCTGGGCTCAAGGGATGCTCCCACCTTGGCCTCCCAAAGTACTGGGATTAAAGATGTGAGCCACCATACCCAGCCCAACCCTGCTCTCATGCAGTTTATATTCCGGTTATTCTAATGGGGAGAAGAGAGGAAGAAAAGTCAGAGAATAAACACGAGGACCAAACTCTGACCTTTTTTCTTCTCTTGCCCAAATTTCTATCTAAGGAGCCTGGGGAATCTGCTCTACAAAGTGTCATCAGAGAGTTTTTTTTTTTTTTTTTTTTTTTTTTTTTTGAGACAGAGTCTTACTCTGTCACCCAGACTAAAGTAGCGCAGTGGTGCCATCTCGGCTCACTGCAACCTTTGCCTTTTCGGTTCAAGTGATTCTCCTGCCTCAGCCTCCTGAGTAGCTGGGATTACAGGCATGTGCCACCACGCCCGGCTAATTTTTCTATTTTCAGTAGAGACGAGGTTTCTCCATGTTGGCCAGGCTGGTCTGAAACTCCTGACTTCAAGTGATCCGCCCGCCTCCCTCTCCCAAAGTGTGGGGATTACAGGTGTGAGCCACCACGCTCGGCCAGAAGGGTTTTATTCAACCCTATATAATATAGCTTACTTTCCAACCTGATGCTGGCATAGTATCACATGACAGATAAGGAAAGAAATTAAAATATTTTAACTGCAAATACGTTTCTTTGCCGTATCTTGAAATAGCCCTGCAAAGTTGTCTCTTGTGGGGAAAAATCTACATTCTGTAGAGAATCCCCTTTTCCTTTTCCAAGCCTCTTTTCCTGAACCAGGAGACAATCAACTAAGAGTCCCATACCTTTTTAAGTCTGATAAGAAACATTTACAATCTATTCTCTCTGAAGCCTGCTACCTGGAGGCTTCATCTGCATAACAAGAACATTGGTCTCTACAATCCCTTATCTTAACCCAGACATTTCCTTTCTGCTGATTCCAGGTCTTTATATAAGACTCTTTCAACCAACTGCCAATAAGAAAATCTTTGAATCCACCTGGAAACCCCACTCCCCCTCCTTTCCAGAATGAACCAATGTACATCTTACAAGCATTGACTGATGTCTTATAGCCCCTAAAATGTATAAGACCTAGCTGTGGCCTGACCACTTTGGACACATGTTCTCAGGATCTCCTTAGAGCTGTGTCACAGGCCATGGTCACTCATATTTGGCTCAGAATAAGTCTCTTCAAATATTTTACAGAGTTTGACTCTTTGTTGACAGACAAACAAATAATAAACAACATAATTTTATACAGCAATAAATGCTACAAAGAAACAAAATAGGGCAATGTGCTAGTACAAGGGAGAGGGTGCTAATTTAGATTGGAGGAATGAATAGTAAATGCCTATCTGAGAAAATGGCTTTTTAATAAAAACATGAATGAGAGACTACCAGGTATGCAAAATCAGGCATACAGCTATCTAGGCAGAGGAAATAGCAAAAGTCCCAGAATAGAAAGAAGTTTGTTGTGTTCAACACATAACAAAGGTCAAAGTGGCAGCAAAGCACAGGAAGTTAAGGCTCAAGAGGTAAACAGGGACAAGACCAGTACGCTTTATAAGAGACAAGATTATCAGTGCGGTGAGAAGCACTGCACTGGAAGGTTTTATGCATGGAAAGTTAGGATCTGATTTGAGTTTCAAAAACTACCACTTTAACTACAACCGAAGACAAGGTACTCTATTAGGCATTGTGAAGCAGCCCAAGAAATGTACAGAGATACATTTGCATGTAATGTGCTCATGGCTGCCTGGGAGCTTCCCAAGACACTTTCAGGGAGTCCTTGAAAGCAAAATTATTTTCATAATAATACTAAGACTTTATTTGTCTGTTTCAATGTGTTGACACTTGCACTGACAGTGTGGATAAAATTGCTAGGCCTTAACATAAGTAAGATTTAACACAGAAGTGTTTATGAGAATCCAGCTGTCTTTTATTAAGTTAGACATTAAGGAAATTATAAAAGTGGTAGAACAATGTCTACTGTTTCGGAAAATATAGTCATCTTTCATAAAAATGCTATTTATGTTAACATGTAATGAGTTTATTGCTATTTTTACAGGGATCATTAAAACAGTTTTTAAATGTCCAGTGTTAATTTCAAATACAATAAATATTAATAGATATAACACATATGAACAAAAACTCCTTGGGGTCCTCAATAATTTTTAAGAGCATAAGGGGTTTAATATCCAAACATCTGAGAGCCTTTGCTACATAAGACATAAACCCCTCAAGCTTGTTTTCAGTTGGGAAAATCAGACATTTTTCTAGTTCAGGCTGTCCTGCCTATTCAGAAAGAAAAACTCAAATAGTGGGAAATATATAAAAAAGTTTATCTTAATGAATATTGGGCTTTAATTGTCTTATACTACTAAATTAATCTTCTTGGTAACCCCAAGCCCATATCTAGTGATTCTAATACAGAAAATTTGGTATCCAATACTTAATGGTTACATCTTCATGACATCTTACCTCTTCCTTCTCTAATTTTGCATGTCTGCGCTCTGCCGCTACGTTTTTTTTCTTATTAAAATTAAACTGTGCGTCCTCGTCGGCTTTTTGTAGCTTTCTTCTCTTTTCTTCGTATTCCCCTACAAGCTCTCCTGAAGCGCTGACCTCTTCAAAAAACTGTGTCCTTTCTTTGGGTTTCTTCAACGAAATCGACTCTACGGTTCCCTTTTAAAAACAGTAGTGCGCCAACACATAAAATATAGTGATGTGTTTTCAAAATTCTGAATCAAATAAACTACTGCAGCTTACTTACCTGAAAAACTAAACAATTTTGTCCTTTGGCTATTATGCCTATCTTTTCTAACTCTGCAATGTAAACAGAACGACTCACAAGACTGTCATCAAAGTGAAATTCTGAGCATCCCCCTAAAATAAAAGAATAAAAAGCCTGTTAAAAAATATATAAATACCAGATATATCTCAAAATCCACTGAAAGTTTAATAAAATTACTTTTCTTATTGAAATGGCCAGTTATATAATAACATACACGGGAATAAATGCATTTAATGAGTCAACAAATATTAAGTGTCTATTACATGTCAAGGTCTATTTTACAGTGGCGAACAAAACACATGAAAGTCTCTGATCTGAGTCAGGATGTAAAAGGAAAATAAATCTCAGAACTCCCAACTCACTAAGCCAAAGGGAAAAGTTGAGCTGGAAACTAGGTCATGCAAACTTGCCTCCTATTTTGTTCCTAAATAAGGTAGCTATAAAGATTAAACAACAACAAAAACTGCATGCCTCCCTCACAATTTACCCGCAGGGAAATTCCTTGTGGGCCCCAAGATCTTTACCCTAAAACAGTTCTATTGAATTTCAACCTAACAATATAAAATGACAGCTTATCTTCACATGTACAGGACAAAGGACAGAACTCAAAGTCATCCCTCTGCTCATCTGAGATAAATGCATATCTGATTGTCTCCTCTGCCCTATCTTTATCTTTTTTTTTCTGAGACAGGGTCTTGCTGTGTTGCCCAGGTTGGAGTGCAGTGGCGCAAACTTGGCTCACTGTATCCTAGACCTCCCAAACTCAAGTGATCTTCCCAACTTAGCCTCCTAAGTACTGGGACTACAGGCTCACGCTACTACACACAGCTAATTTTTGTACAGACAGGGTCTCATGACGTTACCCAGGCTGGTCTCAAACTCCTGAGTTCAAGCAATCCTCCCGCTGTGGCCTCACAAAGTGCTGCGATAACAGGCGTGAGCCACCATGCCCAGCCTATATTATCTTATATAAAAATGCAGATTCACTGAGCTAGCATAAGGCATGAATGACTCTGCCTCTACCCCCATCACATGTGAACAACTGATCAAAGGCTCAAATAATTCAACTGCTGGTCTCTTATCCATCCACACCTTTAAAAAAAATTTCTTCCTCTTTCCCCAATCCTCGCCCTTTTCCTGTAAATACATATACACACACACACAAATTCAAACATTTCACTCAAGTTGCTTTTTGGTGGTAGAAAAAACTGTCTATAAAAGCCAAAAATGTGCATACAATTTGTTCATCACTAAGAAAAACTGATAAACATAAAGAACCTCAAGAATAAATGTTAAGATTTCTCGGCCGGGCGCGGTGGCTCAAGCCTGTAACCCCAGCACTTTGGGAGGCCGAGACGGGCGGATCACAAGGTCAGGAGATTGAGACCACCCTGGCTAATACGGTGAAACCCCGTCTCTACTAAAGAATACAAAAAACTAGCCGGGCGAGGTGGCGGGCGCCTGTAGTCCCAGCTACTCAGGAGGCTGAGGCAGGAGAATGGCATAAACCTGGGAGGCGGAGCTTGCAGTGAGCTGAGATCCGGCCACCGCACTCCAGCCTGGGCGACAGAGCCAGACTCCATCTCAAAAAAAAAAAAAAAAAAAAAAAAAAAAGATTTCTCTGTCTTCAAGGTACTCCCTCCTTCATCTTAACTAAATATCCAGATTTTAAAATGTTATTTGACAGTAGGGGGATTTGAACTTATGTCTGTTAAGGAAACACAAACATAATTGGAGAATTATGTGGCGAATCAAACAGGTTCTGTTACTTGCTTCTGAGATATGCTATGCAAGAGAAAAAAAGAACTCTAGCTCATTATGCCAGAATAATAAACCATACCCTCCAAAAAAAGAAAAAACGGGCAATCTTACTTGACGTGAAAAATAAAATGAAAAAAATTTTATAAAAAAATACCTCGGATAATCCTTGTAAATGTTTTCTCTTCACCACTTTCCTCCACATATACAATTTTTACACTTGCAGAAGAAGAAATAGGTTTTCCAATATGTGCTCCATGAATGAGTTCTTGAATATTTTTCACTCTTAAATTAGCTGTTTTCTCTCCCATTACAAAACTAAGTGCATCCATTACATTAGATTTTCCTGGGGAAGAAAAGAGAAAAAACACTATACATTCTTAATGATAAAAAGCCCTGCCCAGAGCTGAACAAACCGTCACCAATCGAAGTGAAATATAGCCAATAGACATGTCCTTTTTAATCAATGTTCAAAATGCATGACTGAAATATCTGATGTAGAAAATTTGCTTCTTCCACGCATCCATTGTAGACTATTAAGAGGTCTAAATTTAAGGACTAAAATATATGTATCTAAATCCCAGCTCTCTTCCATTATTAGGTATCACACCATGGCAAATCATTTAACTTCAGAGTTTCAGTTATCCTCATTTTATAAATATGGAATCTATCACCTAAAGCATTGGTGCAGCAACAAATCCTCATATACTCTAAAAAAAGAGAGGCTAAGGCTGGGCGCAGTGGCTCACACCTGTAATCCCAGCACTTTGGGAGGCCAAGGTGGGCATATCACCTGAGGTCAAGAGTTCGAGACTAGCCTGGCCAACATGGTGAAACTTCCTCTCTACCAAAAAATATAAAAAATAGCTGGGCTTGGTGGCACGGACCTGTAGTCCCAGCTACTCAGGAGGCTGAGGCAAGAGAATCACTTGAACCTAGGAGGCAGTGGTTGCAGTGAGCTGAGACTGCGCCACTGCACTCCAGCCTGGGCAATGAGGAGACTCCAACTCAAAATAAATAAATAAATAAATAAACAAACAAACAAACAAAGAGAAGCTAACTAAATCCAGGATCTTTTCAAGGGCTAAATTAAAATTGTTAATGATTGGTATGAGATGGTGCTACAGAAAACTTATACAGCAGGATTGATACTGTTATCTTTTGAAAGTCCTACTTACAAGGTTGGCTGGCTTACAGGGATTTGGATTTGGATGTTGGGAGGGTTTCTAACATTCCCTATTAAGAATGGTTCACTGTGCCTAAACTACCTGTGCAAACAATATGATTTAATCTGAACAAGTGCTTTCTTTCTAGGATTCTGGAATATTATTTTATAATTTCTTTTGAGGAAGATCTGGCCTAAGAAGATTCTGGAACTTGGGTACAAGATAGGCAAACCGTGCCTATGTGACAATCTCCCGATAAAAACGCTGCACATTGAGTCTTGAGTGAGGTTCCCTGGTGGGCAACACTTCACACGTGTGGACTAGCTGCTGGAGGAATGAAGCACTGAGTGACACCAATGGGTAAGGACTTAGAATCTTGCACCTGGTTTCCTAAGACTTTACCCCATATACCCTGTCCCTTTGCTGAGTTTGCTTTGTATTTTTTCACTGTAATAAATAATAGTATTGAGTCAAACTATATGTAGAATCCTGTGAGTTTTCCCAACAAATTACTGAACCTAAGGGTAGTTGTGGGCATTCCTAATCCCAATGTTAAATCTGTTACCCAATCATTGGCCCATAATTTTCTCTAAGACAATTTCAAGGTGCAACGTCAATGCAGCTGTCACCATCTCTATTAATTTATTTCCCCTTTTCACATCCCTTCCCCTATATCCACAGAGCAGTTTAAACTTTCAGGCTGGGTGCAGCAGCTCACGCCTGTAATCCCAGCACTTTGGGAGGCCGAGGCAGGAAGATCACCTGAGGTCAGGTATTTGAGACTAGCCTGACCAACATGGTGAAACCTCATCTCTACTAAAATACAAAAAATTAGCCAGCTGCGTTAGCATGCGCCTGTAATCCCAGCTACTCAGGAGGCTGAGGCAGGAGAATCGTTTGAACCCATAAGACAGACGTTGCAGTGAGCTGATATTACACCACTGTACTCCAGCCTGGGCAAGAGAGCAAGACTCCATCTCAAGACAAAATAAATAATTTTCAATGCCAAAAGTAGGAAAGTAACATGAACAAAGCAAAGAAATACTATCAGCCTCTGGAAATATGGCTTAGTTCTAGGTTTAGGGTCTTTCTAAAAAGAACTAGAAATAAATTGCTGCAAATTTACTTAGCTGAGTCTCAGTCAACCAACAGATATGAAATGGCTTTTTTGGGTTAATGGATAATCTGCACATTGAGGGCTATTATTGTAAGACAGTGAAAATGGGACAAGGTAAACATCCATTGAATTATTAGGTAATTCAAGTATAAGTAACAGAACTAAACAGAAACTTTTAAAATCAATGTCATTATTTAAATCTGCCTAAAATAAATACTTCTCATCCAAATCCATTTATTCCATTAAATTTCATTAATATTGTCCCTGCGTAATAAAGGTTATAGTCTGTCAAGAGACTCAAGGCAGCATAACATACCACAAAGTGGCAACAACCCAAACATCTATCGACTGATGAACGGATAAACAAAATGTAGTGGATCTATACAGTAGAATATTATTTGAAAACAAGAAGGACATAAGTACTAATAAGTAACATAGATGAACCTGAAAAACATTCTACTAAGTGAAAGAAGTCAGACACAAAAGGCCATATATTGTCTGATTGTATTTATACGAAATGTCCCATATAGGTAATTTCATAGAGATAGAAAGTAGACTAGTAGATGCAAGGCGCTAGGTGGAGAGGAGATAACGGGGAGTGATTACTAATGAGTACAAGGTTTCTTTGGGGGTAATGAAAATGGAAGTAGATGGTGATGATGGTTGCACAACTTTTGAATATACTAAAAACCACTGAACGGTGCATTTTATTTATTTTATTATTTACTTATTTATTTATTTCGAGATGGAGTCTTGCTCTGTCGTCGCCCAGGCTGGACTGCAGTGGCACGATCTCAGCTCACTGCAACCTCCGCCTCCCAGGTTCAAGCGATTTTCCTGCCTCAGTCCCCCAAGTAGCTGGGACTACAGGTGTGCGCCACCACGCCAGGCTAATTTTTGTATTTTTAGTAGAGATGAGGTTTCACCATGTTGTCCAGGCTGGTCTTGAACCCCTACCTCCAGTGACCTGCCTGCCTCAGCCTCCCAAAGTGCTGGAATTACAGGTGTGAGCCACCGTGCCAGGACTTATTTTTTTGTTTTGAGACGGAGTCTTGCTCGTTTGCCCAGGCTGAAGTGCAGTGGCACAGTCTTGGCTCACTGCAACTGCCACCTCCTGGGTTCAAGTAATTCTCCTGCCTCAGTCTCCCAAGTAGCTGGTATTACAGGCATGTACCACCACCCCCAGCTAATTTTTGTATTTTTAGTAGAGACGGGGGTTTCACTATGTTGGCCAGGCTGGTCTCAAACTCCTGACCTCAGGTGATCCGCCCGCCTCGGCCTCCCAAAGTGCTGGGATTATAGGCATGAGCCACTGTGCCCGGCCAATATTATTTTATATTTATCTTATTTATTTTATTTTAGAGTCCGAGTCTCGCTCTTGTTACCCAGGCTGGAGTGCAGTGGCGCGATCTTGGCTCACTGCAACCTCTGCCTCCCAGGTTCAAGGGATTCTCCTGCCTCAGCCTCCTCAGGAGTTGGGATTATAGGTACATGCGACCACACCCGGCTAATTTTTGTAATTTTAGTAGAGACAGGGCTTCACCATGTTGGTCAGGCTGGTCTCGAACTTCTGATCTCATGATCCACCCGCCTCGGCCTCCCAAAGTGCTGGAATTACAGGTGTGAGCCACCGCGCCTAGCATATATATATATACACATATATATATACACACACACACATATATATACACACACACATATATATATACACACACACACATATATACACACATATATATACACATACACACACACACACACACACATATATGTATTTTTTTTTTTTTTTTGACAGAGTCACACTGTGTCGCCCAGGCTGGAGTGCAATGGCGTGATCTCAGCTCAATGCAACTTCCACCTCCCAGGTTCAACCGATTCTCCTGCCTCAGCCTCCAGAGTAGCTGGGATTACAGGCACTCGCCACCACACCCGGCTAATTTTTGTGTTATTAATAGAGACCTCTGCAAGTCCTCTGGCCTCTCCAGCCCTCAGTTTCCCCAACTATAAAATGGGGATAGTAGCCACGTGCCATGGCTGAGCAAAGACGGTGTTGCCAGGAACTTAGCAAAAGCTCAGTAACCCGAGTCATCATCATCACTGCATTCCTGGGTAGAAACTCCCTTGGATCCAATGGTGGTTCTGGCTGCTCGGAACCCATTACCCCCTCGACAGCTCCCTCTCACTTCAGCTTCGGAGGAGAAGGGAAAAGGGACGAGAGTGACCAGGGCCGAGGGCCAGAGCAGTCCCAGAAGCAGGAGTGCGGGCAGAGAACAGGGCCCGGGGCGGGACTGGGGCGGAGAGGAGGGGCCAGGACCCCCAGGGTGGGGGGCGAGGGTGGGCGCCCCAGGGTGGGGGACAAGGGTTGGGAGCCCTGAGATGAAGGGCGAGGGCCGGGGCTGAGGCGGGGTGGGGTCCCCCAGGGTGTGGGACGAGGGCCGGGAGCCAGGAGGTGGAGGGCGAGAGTGGGGCCCGAGAGGAAGCGTCGGGACCTCTGAGGCGGGGGGCGAGGGTGGGGACCCAGGTGGGGCGGAGGGACAAGGGTCAGGACCTGGGAGGCGAGGGGCGAGGGCCAGGGCTGAGGTGGGGTGACGGGCAGGGGCTGGGCCAGGGCCAGGCCAGGATCCGGTCAGGGTCAGGACTGGAAGCGGAAGGCCGGCCAGGCGCCCGCAGCAGCCGCCCACACCCCACAAGCCACGTGTGGCCTGGACGCCTGGGGCGGCGGACGCGCTCCGGTGGCGCCCTGAGCTGCTCAGTTACCAGAGCCATTGGGGCCGATGATGCAGGTGAACCTCCGGAAGGGGCCAATGACCTGGCGGCCCCGCCAGGACTTGAAGTTTTCCACCAGCAGCAGCTCCAGGTGGCCCATGGCGCCACCCTCCCCGCCTCACCCGCGTCCTCAAGCGCCCGCGGTAAAAGCGCGGGAAGGGATTCGCCAAGTGTCGCGAGAAGAGAGCGAGTCGCGGGGAGCGCGGAGTCGTTCCTTAGCAACGAGTTGTTGACATTTCCGAGGGAGCGGGAGCGTCAGCACCTCTGAGGCGTAGCTGGGAGCCGGACAGAAAACTGTGCTGCAGGCTTGTCTTTCTCCGGCCCGACCCGGGGAGCCAACCTCCCCTCCGCTACAGCTTGCTTATTTTCGTCGTCTGTTGTCCTGATCCTGCGTGTTCTAAAAACCCCTTAGGCTTTCGGTGGGTTCCCAGACCATGGCGGTGGCGCTGCCCAAGGACTTGCGGCAGGACGCCAGCCTGGCCAAGAGGAGGCACGCGGAGCTGTGCAGGCAGAAGCGGGTCTTCAACGCCAGAAACAGGATCATTGGGGTGAAAGGGCAGGGGCCGGGACGGGGTTAGAGCTGCAGATGCGGGCGAGGGGCGGCGTGGAGGGGGAGAGGAGATGCGTTCTAGGATGAAACATCTGAGCCAGGAGGCTGCAAACGGCACCGGATTTTGCAGGGGGAGAAGGAGGGTGAGGGGAGGAAGAATTCGATGCTTTGACCTTGCCAAAGGTGTGGGAGACCTTAGCAGGCCCAATAATGCTCCCTCTCGAGCTCGCCTGGAGTCCCCAGCGGTTCTCCTCCCCTGAGCCAGATTTTCTACAACTCGTGTACAGTGGGGCAGAGATTAAAAATAATAATAAGTGGGATTGTTATTACTGAATAAAAGTATCTGGCCCTAACCCTTCTCCCCTGTTTTTCCATTTATAGGGAGACACTGAAGCCTGGGATGTTCAAGTTCATGACCAGAAGATAAAAGAAGCTACTGAAAAAGCTAGACACGAAACGTTTGGTGAGCATTTCTTGAATGCTTATCTGTTGGTTTAGGATTGTGTGCCTTTAGACTCCAGTCTTCCCCACCGCCCACCCCACCCCCGCCTTTTTTTTTTTTTTAAATAGAGATGGGGTCTCACTGTGTTGCCTAGGCTGGTCTGGAACTCCTGTGTGCAAGTGATCCTCCCACATCAGTCTCCCAAAGTGCTGGGACTTCAGGCATGAGCCACTGTAACCAGCCCTCATTTCTTCACATATATAAAACGTTGTCATTTTCACACTCTTCCTCTTTTTAAATTTCACAATTTCTTGTGCCCAGTTAACTTAATGCACTGATTCTTCTTCTCTGAAAATAAAAACAGCTATTGAATTCGAATGTGGATTATAGTAAAAAGATTTTAACGATAAATGTATGTTTTCTTCCATTTTCTTAAAAAACTGGATAGGAAAAGCCTTAAACACACACTCACTTTCTCTGCTCAAAAGTTTAAGACCCCCTATGGAGGACAGCTGTTTATACCAGACAACACCTATGTCCACGCTCACACCCTCAAGCTGACTCAGAGATAGACATGATTCACATCAAGCTATTATTATTCCACTTCAAATAGAGCTCATTTTCCCCTATCATGTCCAACAATTTTAACAATTCTTGAAATTTCACACTTTGAGAGGCTAAAACTAGAGGATCACTTGAGACCAGGAGCTCCAGACATGCCTGTGCAACAAAGCAAGACCCCATCTCTACAAAAAAATAAATTGAAAAAAAAAAAAAAACCAACAAGAAATTTCATTGTTTTTAAACACCATAAAGATTTTTATAATAGAAAAAAAGCAGGATACAAAATTGTACATACAATGGGCTACTATGTTTTTGAAATATTTTAAAATATGCTTAGAAGACAGAAAGGAAATATGCCAAAATGTTAGCAGTGGTAATGTTGGAGGGATAGAATTATGAGTAAACTTTATTTTCTGCTTTATACTGTTCTGTATGTTCCAAACATTTTATCTTTTTTATTAATATTTTTAGTTATGAGGTAATTCAATCTTACAAAAACAATGTGACAGCTACCCACCACCAGACTAGATGTTAACATTTTGCCAAATTGGCTTCAGATATCTTGAGTGTTTTTTGAGAATTGTGTTTTTTATATAGCAACACCCGCGCACCTTTTAATTTTCCCTTCCATTCTCCTCAGAAGTGTTTATCATTCCCATGTTTTTTTTTTTTTTTTTTTTTTTGAGACAGAGTCTTGCTCTGTTGTCCAGGCTGGAGTGCTGTAGTGCCATCTCAGCTCACCACAACCTCCACCTCCTGGGTTCAAGCGATTCTCCTGTCTCAACCTCCTGAGTAGCTGGAATTACAGGTGCACACCACCATGCTGGGCTGATTTTTGTATTTTTAGTAGAGATGAGGTTTCACCATGTTGGCCAGGCTGGTCTCAAACTCCTGACCTCAGGTGATCTTCCCGCCTCTGCCTCCCAAAGTGTTGGAATTACAGGCATGAGCCACCAGGCCCGGCCCCCACACACTTTTATGCTTGCACTATTTATGTATGTATTCACAGCAACATAAAATTGTTTTTATGTGTGTGTGTGTGTGTGTTTTTTTTTGAGATGGATTCTCGCTCTGTCGCCCAGGCTACAGTGCAGTGGCGCAATCTCGGTTCACTGCAAGCTCCGCCTCCCAGGTTCACACCATTCTCCTGCCTCAGCCTCCTGAGTAGCTGGGACTACAGGCGCGCGCCACCACGCCCGGCTAATTTTTTGTATTTTTAGTAGAGACAGGGTTTCACCGTGTTAGCCAGGATGGTCTCGATCTCCTGACCTTGTGATCCGCCTGCCTCGGCCTCCCAAAGTGCTGGGATTACAGGCATGAGCCACCGCGCCTGGCCATTTTTATGTGTTTTTAAAATTTACGTAAATGGTATCCTATTGAAGAGATCCATTTGCAATATGTTTTTCTTTCATTCAGGTGTGTATTTTTGAAATTAATCCATGATTTACATTTAGAGAGTATTCATTTTAATTGTTTTATGGCATTTTGTTATATGAATTAACTACAGTTTCTTCATCCATTCCCATACTGATGGCTGGTTTAGATTTTTTTTTCAGTTGTTTTGTCATTGTGGACACTGCTGCAATGACTGTCCATGAATTGTGTCCCTAGCACATGTGACAGGGATACCTAGAAGTGGAATTGATGGGTCAAAGGTAGTTTTATGGGATATTGCAAAATTGTTTTGTTGTAAATGTACCAAGTTACACTCCTACAAGCAGTAAATGAGAAGTTTTTTTTTTTTTTGAGATGGAGTCTCGCTCTGTCGCCAGGCTGGAGTTCAGTGGACTGATCTCGGCTCACTGCAGCCTCCGCATCCCAGGTTCAAGTGATTCTCCTGCCTCAGCCTCCCAAGTAGCTGTGACTACAGGCACGCGCCACCACGCCCAGCCAATTTTTGTATTTTTAGTAGAGATGGGATTTCACCATGTTGGCCAGGATGAGCTCGATCTCTTGACCTTGTGATCTGCCTGCCTCGGCCTCTCAAAGTGCTGGGATTACAGGTGTGAGCCACCGTGCCCAGCTGCAAATGAGAGATCTTGTTTCCCCACATCCGTACTAATATGTGCCATTGTTAGCATTTTAAATATTTTGCCTTCAATTCATTGGATGTTTCCCACCTTGTATGGGTGATCATCCTTTCATAAGTGTATTGATTACTCGGGTTTTTTTTTTTGGTTTTTTTTTTTTTTTTTGGAGGGGGGACGGAGTCTCATTCTGTCACCCAGGCTGGAGTGCAGTGGCGTGATCTTGGCTCACAGCAACCTCTGCCTCCCAGGTTCAAGTGATTCTTTTGCCTCAGCCTCCCAAGTAGCTGGGACTACAGGTGCCCACCACCACACCCAGCTAATTTTGTATTTTTAGCAGAGATGGGGTTTTACCATGTTGGTCAGTCTGGTCTCCAGCTCCCAACCTCAGGTGATCCACCCACCTCAGCCTCCCAAAGTGCTGGCATTACAGGCGTGAGCCACCACACCCGGCCTCAGATTTCTTTATAGTGATTTGCCTGGCTGTTCCTACACTTTGCCCATTCATTGGGTTGGGTTTTTGGGTTTTTTTAATTGATTTGTAGGCACTCTTTGTATATTCAAGATACTAATCCTTTAATGGCTGGGTTACTTTTTTGGAGGGTTGTATTACTTTTGCAATCACTGAAAAAAATACTTTTTAAAGTAGATTCATGGGCTGGGTTCAGTGGCTCACTTCTGTAATCCCAGCGACTCAGGAGGCTGAGGCAGAAAGATCGCTGGAGGCCAGGAGACCAGCCCAGGCAACATAATGAGGCTCTATCTCTAAAAAAGTAAATAATAAAAAATAAAATGGATTCAAATTTATTTTTTCCACTGAACCCTAAGCTTATGGATATGCTATATCTCTTCCAGCCGCTGAAATGAAGCAAAATGACAAAGTCATGTGTATACTGGAAAACCGGATAAAGAGGGATAGGAAAAATCTCTGTAGGGCTATCAGTGACTTCCGGCAGAGCTTTCAGAAGCCAGAAACTCGCCGTGAATTTGATCTGTCTGACCCCCTAGCCCTTAAGAAAGATCTTCCAGCCCGGCAGTCAGATAATGATATTCGGAATACGATATCAGGAATGCAGAAATTCATGGGAGAGGATTTAAACTTCCATGAGAGGAAGAAATTCCAAGAGGAACAAAACAGAGAATGGTCTTTGCAGCAGCAAAGGGAATGGAAGAACGCCTGTGCTGAACGAAAATGCGCAGGTAATGAAACAGAAGAGACGAGCTGGTCTCAATGCTGTCTTCAACAAACCATCCCTACAGTTTTTCTGTTTTTTTTTTTTTTTCTTGTTGTTGTTGTTTCTTTAAGCAACCCTACAGTTTTTGTGGGATTTTTTTAAAGTCCTACTAATGTGCACAGCCACATGCTGCTTTGGCCCTGTGGGGAAAGAGAAGTCAGAGCCTGCCCTCCAGGAGGGAAACATCTCGAATCACGCCTCAGTCATGCAGGAAACACTTGCTGTGTTGGGGTCCTAGGTGGATGCTGGTGTGCAGAGGTAACTCACACTCGGTACCTGCCCTCCCAGTCTGCTGGGAAGATGAATGGCAAGATGCAGCTCTTCCTAAGTCTCTTGGGTGCTGTGGTAGAAGTTCCTACAGGTGACTTTGGGGGTGTAGTTGCAGGCATGGTGGTCACATGCCCTCACCAGGACTCCCCAAGTCCAGGGAACCTCTTGGGTAAAGGCTCCAAGGCCTGAAACAGCCTCTCATGGAGGGAACTGCAGAAAGCCCAATGCATCCTCACTAAGGTCAGTAGTATTCTGCTCTCCCAGCTCCTCTTCATGCCTGCACTCGAGCAGCACTGATCCTCCCAGCCACTTCTGTGCCAGGAAGACCTGGTAACGAAGACGGCAACATCCCTGCTCTCTTGGGGTGTGTCAGCGGGCGATGAAATAGTGAGGAGCAATGAGGAAGACAAAACAGGGACCGGGCACAGAGAGGAACACACTTGGCCTTCTTGAGCCCCTCCTCTCTGCTTGTTAGTTTGCAGTTTCCTTGCTTGGCTCATCCTCCTCCCAGCCTCTTCTTTCCCCAGTCTACCATGAGTGATGTCTCCCCAGATCCTCTTCTCCCATTCTCTCTGAACCCACTCCTACCAGATTTATGCCCTCCCTGCTCCGCTGGAACTGCCCTGGCCAACCTCACCAGTGACCTCCGTGTCACCCAATCCAAGGTCAGTTTTCGATCTTCATCTTGACCTAACACCAGCACAGCACACAGTCGATCTCCTCCTCCTCCTCGAAATCCGCATACAATTCAGCTTTCAGAACACCACTCTCGTATTAGTTCCCTTCCCACCCAGGTCCTTTGTTGGTTTCTCATCTGCTCAACCTCTGGATGTTGTTCACACCAGTGCTCTCTTCTACCAGCTAAACTCACCCCTGAATGATCTCGTCTGGTCTCATGGCTTTAAATGCCACCTATAGGCCATCATTTCTCAGGTTTATACCTCCGGCCTGGACTCTTCCCTGAATCCAGACTCATAAATCCATCTAACTTCTCTTGGATGTCTAATGCACTTGGCAAGATCAGCACAAGTCCAATAACTCTGTTCTTCCCCGCAGACCTGACCTTCTACCCACATCCGTGACAGCTCCTTTCTTCTAGCTGCCTGGGCCCCAGCCCAGGTAATCTTGACTCCTTCCTTTCTCTCCATTTTTCAACTGCTTTCCCCCTTCTCCAACATTACTGTTCTGAACTAAGGCTATCAGCATCTCTGGGCTGGGCGCAGTGGCTCACGCCTGCAATCTCAGCAGTTTGGGAGGCCGAGGAGGAAAGATCACTTGAAGCCAAGAGATCAAGGCCAGCCCAGGCAACAAAGTGAGACCTCATCTCTACAAAAAATTAAAAAGTTAGCTGGGCATGGTGTCGTGCCCATGTAGTCCCAGCTACTCAGGAGGCTGAGGCAGGAGGATCACTGAGCCTGGAAGGTCAAGGCTGCAGTAAGCCCTGATTGTGCCCCCACCCTCCAGCCTGGGCAACAGAGTGAGACCCTGTCTCAAAAAAAAAAAAGGCCGGGCGCGGTGGCTCACGCCTGTAATCCCAGCACTTTGGGAGGCTGAGGCAGGTGGATCATGAGGTTAGGAGATAGAGACCATCCTGGCTAACACAGTGAAACTCCATCTCTACTAAAAATACAAAAAATTAGCCAGGCGTGGTAGCGGTCACCTGTAGTCCCAGCTACTTGACTCAGCACGCTGGGGCAGATGAACCCGGGAGGCAGAGCTTGCAGTGAGCCAAGATTGCGCCACTGCACTCCAGCCTGGCGACACAGCAAGACTCTGTATCAAACAAACAAACCAACAAAAAGCATCTCTCAGCTGCTCTTTGGGTCTCTCCCCTTATCCTACAGTAGCTCCCCATTTCACTCAGAGTAAACGATTTTTTTCAGGGACCTATAATGCCTTCACAGTCTGGCCTTATCTCCTGCTATGCTGCCCTCTCACTCCATTCTTTCCACACTATCTTGCTGTTTTCAGACATGAGTGCATCAGGCTCACTTCCGTCTTGGGGCCTTTGCATGTGCTGTTCCCTCTCCTTAGAAATGTCTTTCCGCAGATATCTGTAGGGATCACCACTCTCCTCCTCCAGGGCTGTGCTAAAATGCTGTCTTATCAGTGAGGCCTCCCCAACCCCCTATTTTAAACCCTGTACCCTCTTCCCACCCCACATTCCCTATCCCCTTGCTTTGTTTTTCTCCATAGCCTTGATCATGGACATGTTATATGGTTCATCCATCTCCCACGTGGTCTATATTTCCACCTTTGGCCAAAAGGCTTTGTTTCAGCTGTGTGCTTGGTTCTTCAGCGGTCTCCTTGACATCTCACGGGACCCCTCACAACATATTGGAAAGCAGACCTAGATCCTCTTCTGCATCTGCTCCTGTGTCCATCTTTCTCCTCCCACTCACTGGTACCTCTTGCCCTTAAACCAGAAGTCTAGGGAATCATCCATGACCCACCTCCGTCTCCAGGCCATCTCTAACTCTTGTCCCTTCTACCTCCTGCATATATTTTGAACTGTCTGCTTGTCCCCATCCCCGCTGTCACCCTTGTGATGCAAGCCACCACCTCAGCTGGACAGACCTCTGTCGAGATCTTTCTGATGGCCTCCACTTCCTTTCTTGACCCTCTGTGATCTGTTCCCAACACAGCAGTCAGTGATACTCTTTAAACAATGTGGGGTTCAGCCAGGTGCGATGGCTCACGCCTGTAATCCCAGCACTTTGGGAGGCCAAGGTGGGTGGATCACCTGAGGTCAGGAGTTTGAGAACATCCTGGCCAACATGGTGAAACCCTGTCTCTACTAAAAATACAAAAATTAGCTGGGCGTGGTGGCATGTGCCTATAATCCCAGCTACTTGGGAGGCTGAGGCAGGAGAATCACTTGAACCTGGGAGGTGGAGATTGCAGCGAGCTGAGACTGTACCATTGCACTCCAGTCTGGGCAACAAGAGCAAAACTCGTCTCAAAAAAAGAAAAACAAAAATGCGGGGTTGGACAGCATCACCCTACCCTGTCGATCCCAGCTTCAAGCCCACTAATGGCTTCCCAAGCACTTGGAAAGAGATGCAGAATCCTCCCACAGCCCACAGGCTCTGCATGCTGGGCCTCTGCCCACCTCTCCACTGTCGACTCCGCCCCTCTGCTTGCTGGCTCTGCCCTCTGCTTGCTGGCTCCGCCCTCTGCTTGCTGTGCTCCGCCCTCTGCTTGCTGTGCTCTGCCCTCTGCTTGCTGTGCTCCGCCCTCTGCTTGCTGTGCTCCGCCCTCTGCTTGCTGTGCTCCTGCCATCTTCCTTTTTCACTTCTGGATTCCACTGTATCCTTTCCCAGCCCAGAACCTCTGCACTGGCTCCCAACCCACTTCTTCTGTCCTCCAGGTCTCGAACAGCATTTGCTCCCAGAGGAGCAATCCCCTACCCTCCTCCCTAAGCTCAGCCGCCTCAGCCAGGAACCCCCAGCATGTTTCCTCTTGGTCTCTCCGTCCTTGCCTCCCTGTCACTGCTACAGTTGGCATTAATACATTTATTCTGGATTCCTGTGTTGGTTGATGTCTCCTCTCCTAGGCAGCAAGTTCCAGGAAGGCAGGAAAAGCCCTTACTCCCCATTATGTATCCTGTGCCCAGCAAAGTGGGACCCCCATGCTTGGCTCTCCATGGCTCTATGTTAAATGGATGAATGAACAAATGGATGGTGAGAGGTGAGGCTGACTGACTGTTCAGAGGCCAGAAATCGAAGATGAAAGAGTTTGGTCTTTGTTTCTGGAGGCAGTGAGGAGACCCACAGGGCACAAATACTTGAATGAAGAAACCTGATCGATGACTTTTTTTAACCTAATAATTCTGCAAGCCGGGCGCGGTAGCTCACGCCTGGAATCCCAGCACTTTGGGAGGCCAAGGTGGGCGGATCACCTGAAGTCAGGAGTTCAAGAGCAGCCTGACCAACATGGTGAAACCCTGTCTCTACCAAAAATACAAGATTAACTGGGCGTGGTGGTGCACGCCTGTAATCCCAGCTATCCCTGAGGCTGAGGCAGGAGAATCGCTGGAACCCAGGAGGCAGAGGTTGCAGTGAGCTGAGATGCACCACTGCACTCCAGCCTGGGCGACGCAGCGAGACTCCATCTCAAATAATAATAATAATAATAACAACAATAATAATAATTCTGCAAAGGAAGCGTGTCCTGCTTCACAGGTACAGACACAGGCTCAGCGAGGCTAAGTCATAGTTGAGGTTAACAGCTAGGAAATATCTGAGCTGGGATGTGAGCCTGCTCTGTTTGACTCCAAATCTTCCCATTTTTCTGTTTGGACCTTCTACCTTGACCCCTTCACCTCCTCCTCCTCCTCTTTCTCTTCTTCATTGGCCTAACCAAGTCCTCCTGTCACCCCACAATATCTGTCATCTGGCCCCACTTCCTCCGTAAAGGCCTGTGGGGTTTCTTGTTCTTTTACTTCTGGATTCCGTTGAATTCTTTCCCAAAACCTCGGCCTCTGCTCCCAACCCACTTCTTTTGTCCTGCAGATCTCAAACGTCATTTCCTGGGGCTGTAGAGTATCTCTTGCCCACTGTAAGGATGTAGTTGCCTCCAGATAGAGCAGGACAGCAAGGGGCACACCACCAGCCTGTCCCAGGACCCCAGCATAGTGATGATCGCTAGCACTCCTCTGGGAGCTTGACTCTCCCACAGCCTGAGAGGCAGGTCCTGTCATTGTTCCTGTCCTCATGCTCATGGGTAAGGACGTGGTAGGAGGCAAAGGCACGAACGGCCACATGTCAGGGGGAAGGCACTCCTGTGGCCAGGCTGGTCTGATTGCTTCTTGCTTCCTTTCAGAGGCCCTCTCCACAGAGACAAGGCTGCAGTTTGATGAGACAGCCAAGCACCTACAGAAGCTGGAAAGCACCACCAGAAAGGCCGTTTGTGCATCTGTGAAAGACTTCAACGAGCGCCAGGTATGCGCACTCCGAGACCCCGGGCTGGATGACTGGAGGGAGGATGAGCCCACTGCGGCTTCTCAAGGCTCTCTGGCCTCCCTGGGATCCCAGTCTCAGCCTGCTTCCCTGGTCACATCACCAGCCCTGACAGAGACCCTGATGGGCTGCCTGATTATGAGAAGGATGAGACCCAGTCCTGTTCCTTAGCTCTGAATCTTGGAGGGAAACCTGCCAAACTAGCCATGTGACCTGGGGAAGTCAGCTCACCTTTCTACACGTCAGTTTCTTCTTCTGTAACATAAGGATGGTGACATTAACCTAGACTGTCACCACCTAGCTCTGCTCCAATGGCTGGTGCTGGTTTCCGTTCTTCCCACCTCTCAGACTTCCCCTTTACCCAGAACAGCTACCGCGCTGCTCACCAATGGCAGGGATGATAAAGAAGATCGTGATGAGCTCAGACAATGGGGCCTCCTGAGAGCTCCTGCCTCCCCTCCAAACTCTGTCTCCCCTCCTCCCACACACTCCCCTCCCCTCCAATCTGATGCTGAAGTTGCTGAAGTAGGTTCTTCTTTTTGTTTCTTTGGGTTTTTTTGTTTTTGAGACGGGGTCTCACTCCATCACCCAGGCTGAAGTGTAGTGGCACGATCACGGCTCGCTGCAGCCTCGACCTCCCAGGCTCAGGTGATCCCCCCACCTCAGCCATCCAAGTAGCCGGGACTACAGGCACGCGCCACCGTGCCCGGCTAATTTTTGTATTTTTTTGTAGAGACAGGGTTTTGCCCTGTTGCCCAGGCTGGTCTCAAACTCCTGAGCCCAAGCGATCCTCCGCCTCAGCCTCGCAAAGTGCTGGGATTACCACATCTGGCCCTCTTTTCCTTTTGGAAATTAGAGCTCATCCCCATATCTCTCCCTCCCGGACAAGGTTTTCTTTTCAAATGCAATTCTATTATCTGGTGGGTGGGGACTTTGCCTGGGTTCGTTGATCAGGTTCGCTTGTCAACTAGAACTATGGTCCCCGAAGAAGGCTGTGCAGGATCTGTGGGAGAGCAGATACCAGAGCCCTGCTTCATATTCATTTTTAACCTCATCGCTTTTGATTTCCATGTTCATGTGTAGTTATAAGCATGTGCTGTCATTAAAATCTAGTAGTGCCACACTGTGAGCTAAATACATTGGAAATACAAGCTCAAACTGTCCTCCTGGTAGGGGCAGGCAGTCAAAAACCCCAGAGAAGCTGGAGCAGACACCAGAGAATGTGGGTTTTCAGCACGGGGGAGAGGAATGAGGAGAGCCAACTGCGGGTGCTGGGGAGTACCAAAGGGCAAAGCAAGACACCTGAAGTCCGAGCTCACCACCCAGTGAGCTGCCGAGGTCTCACAGATCACCCATCCCTGCCCTTCCTTTTACAGAGGGCGCCCGAAGAGGGGGGTCTGTTGGCTCCAGTCCCCACTGCAAGTGAATGGCAGGGTGCGGCCCTTGACAGTTAGTCCACTGTTGGCTGGTGATCCGCTCATTCGTTTATGGAAGCGATGATGATGATGATGATGATGATGATGATGATAATTCACTCATTCATTCATCAGTTCAACCAGTCTTTATGGAGCCCTTCCTGCTGGGCTTTGGGGTAGCTTTTGCTAAACCCTATTGTCTCATTCATCAGCGGATTCATTCATATATTCTAGAAGATGTTTAATGGGCATCCACAGGCTGCCTGGTATTCTCAGCCCCCAGCTCCTCACGTGGATGCCACGAGGCAGTGCCATCACAAACACTCCTGCACTGGGGGGAAGCCGCCCTCCGGCTTCTGCAGCTCTGTTCCTAACTAGAACTGGGCTTTTTCATTAACCTGGGATGTTAATACAAGGTTCTGGACAACTATCCTCAAAAGAAAAGTCCAAGCAGGCTGGTCCAGTTCAACAGGAAGGACACACTGAGGGCCTCCAGTTCTTGGGTCGGGGCTCCCTTCGTCAGAGAGGCGTTGTGTGTCAGTTGTGGCATCAGGGTCTGACACACAGGCTCTGGAGCCTGACCACACGGGTGCGAGACCACACTCTGCCCTGCAGCCTTGGGCAGGCCACCCACTGCCTGGGTTTGATCATCTGCAGAATGAGGAGGCGCTAACGCCCTTCTGTGTCAGTGAGAATGTGCTCACCCTTTTGCTGGGGTAAGAAGCACCCACCAGTCTCAGTGGCTTAAACAGAAAGTTGGTGTTCCGTGCATGCTCCCTGCCTGCCGTGGACTGGCTGTCAGGCCCGCTCCTCGGCATCCTCACTTTGGAGCCCAGGCCCTGGGACTGAGCGACCGCCAGCCGGAGGATCCCGGCAGCACAGGAGGGAAGGAATGTGGGTAGTCCTCCCAGGCATTCTCCCAGGAGCAGTACTGCCACCCCTGCTCACATTTCACTAGTGAAAGCAAGCCACATGGTCACGCTAAGTCTAAGTGAGCAGGACGGGTAGTTCTGCCCCGTGCCCAGGAAGAACACTGTTGATAGCGAATGGTCAGCAGTATTGGCCATCACACCTGCTAGTAAGGTGGCTGCGAGGACTCACATGGTAATGCACGTGACAGGTCAGGACAGTTTGGCACACAATCAGGACTCAGCAGGTGATGGTCATTATTATTATTGGAGACCAAGTCTCACTCTGTCGCCCAGGCTGGAGTGCAGTGGTGCCGTCTCAGCTCACTGCAACCTCTGCCTCCCAGGTTCAAGCGATTCTCCTGCCTCAGCCTCCTGAGTAGCTGGGACTACAGGTGCACTCCACCACACCTGACTCATTTTTTTTTTTTTTTTTTTTTTTTTTTTGAGACGGAGTCTCGCTCTGTCCCCTGGGCTGGAGTGCAGTGGGCGGATCTCAGCTCACTGCAAGCTCCGCCTCCCGGGTTTACACCATTCTCCTGCCTCAGCCTCCCCGAGTAGCTGGGACTACAGGCGCCTGCCACCTCGCCCGGCTAGTTTTTTGTATTTTTTTTAGTAGAGACGGGGTTTCACCATGTTAGCCAGGATGGTCTCGATCTCCTGACCTCGTGATCCGCCCGTCTCGGCCTCCCAAAGTGCTGGGATTACAGGCTTGAGCCACCGCGCCTGGCCGCCTTTTTTTTTTTTTTTTTTTTTGTATTTTTACTAGAGATGAGGTTTCACCATGTTGGTCACACTGGTCTTGAACTCCTGACCTCGGGTGATCCACCTGGTTGACTATTATTTTTAATTTTAGCAACAATTAGCTGCTCTTAGTAGTCACTGTGTTCAGCCCTCCCACAGAGGCATGATTAATCCACCTTAACTGACAAAGAAGCAGGCTCAGACCCAGGCGCGGTGGCTCATGTATGTAATCTCAACGCTTTGGGAAGCTGAGGCAAGAGGATCACTTGAGCTCAGGAGTTCATGACTAGACTGGGCAATACAGTGGGACTCTGTCTCTAAAATTCTTTTTTCTAATTAGTCGGGTGTGGTGGCACGGCCCTATAGTCCCAGCTGTTTTGAGACACTGAGGTAGGAGAATCATTCAAGCCTGGGAGGTGGAGGCTGCAGTGAGCTATGAGTGCATCACTACACTTCAGCGTGGGCAACAGAGTGAAACCCTGTCTTAAAAAACAGAAAGAGACTGGGCACAGTGGCTCACGCTTGTAATCCCAGCACTTTGGGAGGCCGAGATGGGCAAATCACGAGGTCAGGAGTTTGAGACCAGCCTGGCCAACATGGTGAAACCCCGTCTCCACTAAAAATACAAAATATCAGCTGGGCGTTGTGGCAGAGGCCTGTAATCCCAGCTACTCGGGAGGCTGAGGCAGGAGAATCACTTGAACCTGGGAGGTAGAGGTTGCAGTGAGTTGAGATCACACCACTGCACTCTGACAGAGCGAGACTCCATCTCTAAAAAAAAAAAAAAAAGGAGGCTTGGAAGGATGAGCTGACTTTCTTAGGGAGTACTCAGGGGCAAGTCCAGTATTTGAAGTTGGGCCTGTCTAGCTACAAAGTGTGTGCTGTGTGACTCCATCAAGCTGGCCTCCAGTGAGCACCTGTGGAATGCCGGCTCCTTGCAAACTGCCCTGTCCATGTGTTACTGAGGACAACTCTTATCCCAAGTACGTATCTCCTAAAAGCCATCTTCTGACTTTACAGAGAAATGACTGCAGCCCAGAGAGGGGAGGTGACTTGGTGCAGGTCACCCAGCCAGAGACCCCCCAGGGAATCAAACAGAAATGAGACCTGGAATTGCTTTGTACCGGGGACTGCGGCTCAGGACCACTGAAGTGACAGTGCATTTTCTACCATTTAGAAGTCACCGCTGTTGTAAATCACTCTGTTGAGTGTTCTTTGCAGCCCACAGATGTCCAAGGGTTGCCAGGGGCACAGAGCCCTGCCTTGGTTGGGGCCAGGCCCATGTGGGGTGGCGGCCTAATCCAAGGAGAGAGCTCCCTGCCTTGGCAAGTTGGTGCAAGACCCAGAGCTCTTATGCACACACCCAACAGGTGGTGATCCCCCGAGTCCAGCCCAGCAGTGTGCAGACAGCCAGGGGTTCAAGGACCCTCCCGCATCCGTGCCTGACAAGTCTCCCCTCCACCGAACTCCTGCTGCCCTAAGCATATCCTCCCCTCAAGGGCCCCCAGTGAGGTTTGCTGGCCTGGGTGTCAGAATAGCCCTGGGGTCACTCGGACCATCTTCTTTAATGTCTTCACCTGCTTAGGCCATCGAGTCAGTGGAAAGGAAAAAGCAAGAGAAAAAGCAAGAACAAGAGGACAACTTGGCTGAGATCACCAACCTGCTGCGTGGGGACCTGCTCTCCGAGAACCCGCAGCAGGCAGCCAGCTCCTTCGGGCCCCACCGTGTGGTCCCTGACCGCTGGAAGGGCATGACGCAGGAGCAGCTGGAGCAGATCCGCCTCGTCCAGAAGCAGCAAGTCCAGGAGAAGCTGGTGGCTGCCCCGCCCCTTTTCCAGAGCCCGCAGAGCTGCCTTCCAGGCACAAATGTAGTTGTAGCAGGCCTTGTGCTCTGCCCTAGGACCTGCCCTCAAGGAATTTCCCTTCTAGTCGGGGGGGCGGGGGGAAGACAAGAGCCAGATAGTCTCACACCCATATGATGTGGCATCAGGAGTAGGAGTGCCAAGAAAGTAGACTGGAAGACACTGAAGCAAAGACCCAAAAGAGGGTAGGGAGGGAGCCATGTGTCTGCCTGGGAAAAGGGTGACCGGGCAGGGCGAGCTGCAAGGGCACAGGCCTTGAGGCAGGACCCTGCCGGACCTGCTCAGAGAAGAGCGAGGAGCCTGGTGGCTGGCGTGGAGTGAGGAGAGGGGCAGGTGCTGAGGCCTCAGAGGCAGAGGGTCAAGGTCCTGGCAGGCCACTGGGGAGGACTTTGGCCTCTTCTGTGACTGAGATGGGGAACTCTGCAGGGTTTTGCGTAGAGGAGTGACAGGATCTGACTTAGGTTGAACAGGACCCCCAGCATGATCCTCCTGTATTGAGGGCAGACACTATAGGGGCTGAAGGGGAAGGAAGGAGATCTCCAGGAAGGCCTCTGCAGTGTTCACAGTGAGAGGCGATGCTGGCTGGGACCACGGGGCAGGCAGTGGGGGTGCTGAGCAATGGTCAGATTCTGGATCTATGTTGAAGGTACAGTCGACAATATCAGATGAATGGTTGGGTGGGGATGTGTGAAGGAGAGGAGTTAAAGGCAACTCCAGGTCCTATGGCCTGAGCAACTAGAGGGATAGGATTGGCTTTTCCAGAGATAGGGAAGATGGTGGGAGGAGCAGGTTGATGGGGTGGGAGGGGTGGAAATCAAAGTTACAATTTTGGATATGTTAAGTGTTCAAAGTTCATTAGAGATCTGTATCTATTAGGATTAGATTTGCCTGAATGTAGCAGAAAACCACAAAAAACAGCATCTTAAACAAAATAGAACTTTCTCTCTTGCAAGTAAATCCTCAGGAAAACAGTTCAGGGCTGGTATGGCAGCTCTGTGGTCATTGACTGATGTCCTGCTATCCTTGGCTCCTGGCTCTCACTTCTTAGTGCACAATGGCTGCTCGAGCACCAGCCATCACATGCATAGTCCAGCTACCAGGAAGGAGGAATGGAGAACACTCTAAGGAGATTTCCACTTACATTTCATTGGACAACACTTAGTCACAAGGTTGCCCCTAACTCTAAAAAAGTCAAGGAAATGTGTTTATTCCAAGCAGTGAAGTGCTGGTGATTCTTTTACTAAGGAAGAATGGAAAATGGTTACGGGGAGACAAGTAGTAGTTTCTGCCACAGCTTCCAATTAAAGCCCGGGAGGCAGCTGGATATGTAACACAGGGCTCAGAACAAGGTCTGGGCCAGAGGCATAAATGTGAGTCGTCACCTACAGAGAGTATGTATGCATGCATTTTGAGACAGGGTCTCACTCTATCACCCAGGCTGGAGTGCAGTCGTGCAATCTTGGCCCACTGCAACCTCTGCCTCCCAGCTTCAAGTGATTCTCCTGCCTCAGCCTCCCCAGTAGCTGGGATTACAGGCATGCACCACCACGTCCAGGTGATTTTTATATTTTTAGTAGAGGTAAGGTATCATCATGTTGGCCAGGCTGGTCTCGAACTCCTGGTCTCAAATGATCCTCCCACCTCAGCCTCCCAAAGTGCTGGGATTACAGGCGTGAGCCACCATGCCCGGCACTACAGAGAGTATTTAAAGCTGAGGACTGAGTCCTGCTCCCCCCTCAGAACCTCCCTTCTCACCACCACTGTTTATAAAGAGCAGGAATCTGAGAAGGGGCCGCCAGGGAGGTGGACAGATGCAAGCCGTGGTTTCCTGGAGGCCAAGTGAGGAAAGGTGTTTGGTAGGGAAGGAGAGAGGAACCCCTGGGTCAAACGCTGCTGCCAGGCTGCAGGCTAAACGCTGGATCCTGCACCATGGCAGTCACCGGGGACCCCGTCAGGAAGGAGCACATTTGGCAGAGGAGTGGGGCCTCCAGCCTAATGGGCTCAAGAGAGAACAGGCAGGAAACAAATGGAAATGGCACATGTAGACAGCACTTACAAGACGTTTGCTGTAAAGGGTGCAGAGAAATGGAGGGGGAGCTGGTGGGGGCCATGGGGTGAAGGGAAGGTTTTTGTTTGTTTGTCTTAATTGTAGAAATAACAGCATGCTTGTCATTCAACCGGAGTGATGCAGTAGAGGGGGAATTGATGCCAGAGGAGACACTTGCTGGAGCCATGTCCCTGGGCTGCAGGAGAGCAAGGGACATGGAGTGCTAGCTGAGGGCTTGGTGTGGCCTGGGAGTTCAGAGCCGTCGTTGGAGTCACGGGAAGGGGCGTCAGGGCAGGAGCTTGCGGGTGAACAGAAATGAGACCTGAAATTGATTTGTACTGGGGGCTGTGGCTCAGGACCACTGAAGTGACTGTCATTTTCTACCTTTTAGAAGTAGAACTGAGCAGGGTTAGGGGGAGTTAATGTAAATGGTCATCTACAAGAACTGGAAAGGGAACAGCTTGGAGGAAGGGGACAGGCTGGTCAGACAGTGCCGAGGGCCCACTGGGGGATCATAGTCATGACCTTGAAGTGACCCCAGAGAACGCTGTCAGGGTGTCCCCACCCATGCTTAGCCGGATTCATCGTGGTCACTGCCTGCCTGACCAAGTGAAGAACTCAGGGGACCGAGGGTATCGGCCTGGGAGCGTCTTCCATGACACTAACCAGGGGGACAGAGAGAGACTGGAAAAGTGGCGGCCGGCGGACTGGAGGTCACACTTCGCGGGGGGCATAATCATTGGAATCAGGGACTTGGAGAGTGTGGAAGAGGCAGGTTAGAGCAGTGAGACAATGGGGGCAGCGTTATTGGTAATAACAAGGGAAGGGTGGAGGGTCCTAAAGGGAGGGTCTCCGGACCTGCAGCATCGGCCGGGTGGGGCCCGCAGTCTGTGGTTTCAAAAGCCCGCAGGGGATTCTGATGCCCACTCAAGTTTGAGACCCACTGGTAGGGTGTGCCCAGTGGGTGAGAAGGTGAAGCCAGGACTAGGTCTTTGGCAAGGAGGCGGGAGAGCTGAGCAGCTGGGGACAGGAAAGGGCTGTCTCTGTGTGTGCTGAAACCACTGAGAATCCTGGCAGGAGAGATCTGGAGAGGGTCTCAAACCTGCAAAGAGTGAGTGGGAGAGGCCAGGCTGGGCTGGCAGGTGCCATAGTTGGTGTGAGCTTCTGATTTGGTGGGTCTGGGGAGGAGGAGGGACAGTAGTGGTGGTGTGGACCAGGGCATGAGGAGTCGGGGGGCAGCTCACCCACCTGCTTCCCTGCAGGCCAGAGGTGCGTGTGTGTGGGAGGCTGCAGTGGGGCTGGGACCTGCACCGGCAGGGGGTGTGAGGTTCAGGATGTAGTCCAAGGTGGAAAGGGTGCCGGGGCTGGAATTGGGGTCCAGGGCCCTGCTCTGTGCTTCAGGACTGCAACTCTGCCTGGACCGTCTGGCACAGACGTGGAATGAGGGCAGGCTGGGGGTCTCCTCTGGCTTCCTGCATGACATCGGTCACCTACCTGCCCCTCCTCTGAGCCTCAGTTTCCCCATCTGTAGAATGAGAGGCCAGGCCTCCTAGACAATCCCCTGGGGCTCTTTGGCTCTGGGGAAAGGCAATGGTGAGCCGCCTCTTTTCCTTCCAGAGGCTCCAGGAAGAAAAGCACCAGCGAGACCTGGACTGGGACCGGCGGAGGATTCAGGGGGCCCGTGCCACTCTGCTGTTTGAGCGGCAGCAGCGGCAGCAGCAGCGCAACCTGCGCAAAGCTCTGGACAGCAGCAACCTCACCCTGGCCAAGGAGCAGCATTTGCAGTGAGTGCTAGGTGGGACCAGGGCCAGATGGGGGACCGGGTGGAGGGACTGCAGGGCTGTGGAGGTCAAGGACAAGGAGGGGCCAGGAGGGGAGACACCCCGTCCTGGTGGTCCTCATCTGGACACTGTGGACCTCAAGTGGGCTGGCTTGGGTTGACAGACCCATGGGCCACGGGTCACTGCTGTCCACACAGGGTGCATGGGGCTTTTCCACACCGGAAAGCCCCAGAGAAGAGCACTGAGTCTGCTGGGGAAGTCAGGAAGGCTTCCTGGAGGAGGCTTCATGGCTGAGACCCAGGAGGAGGATGGCATTACCTACTAGCAGGGACAGCTTTCCAGGCAGAGAGAGGGGCTCCCTGGGCTGCCCCTAAAAAGCCTGGAGTGTCTTGGTTATAGACAGGGCCCTAAGACTTTGTCTCAGAGTTCCAGCTACAGGAAGATGTCAAATGCAAGTAAATAGGTGAACTCGCAACTGAAAAACACAATATTTATTTACTTATTTATCAAGCTCTTGGCTTAAACTCAGGAGGGGCCCAGGAATATTTTCTCCAATCCGATGTCTGGTTGCTGGTTGGTCCATCTGTTATCATCACTTCTGCGGAGGGCCTAAAAGGAGCATTAAGAATGATCTGAAGGCTGGGCACAGTGGCTCACACCTGTAATCCAAGCACTTTGGGAGGCCGAGGTGGGCAGATTACGAGGTCAGGAGTTCGAGACCAGACTGGCTAACATGGTGAAACCCCATCTCTACTAAAAATATAAAAATTAGCCGGGTGTGGTGGCACATGCCTGTAATCCCAGCTACTTGGGAGGCTGAGGCAGAAGAATTGCTTGAACTCGAGAGGTGGAGGTTGCAGTGAGCCGAGGTGGTGCCATCGCACTCCAGCCTGGGCAACAAGAGCAAAACTCCGTCTCAAAAAAAAAAAAAAGATCTGAAAAGCCAGGCATGGTTGGCGCCCGGTTGAAATCCCAGCTACTGGGGAGGCTAAGGCAGGAGGATCGCCTGAGCCCAGGAGCTAGAGGCTGCAGTGAGCTATGATCACACCACTGCACTCTACCCTGGATGACAGAGCAAGACTTTGTCTCTAAAAAAAAGAAAAGAATGATCTGACAAATCAAATGGGGTGAACACAGTGTACAGTCACACCCATGGAGATTTAATTTGCACATGTCCCCAACTGTTACTGGTGTAAGTCCCTCATCTACCTGCAGTGTAATTATAAAGTGACCCTCGCCGCTGAGGAGTGGTTGAGATGGATCATTTTGGGGGGGCTCATTAGGTGTGAAATGTATTCTGTATTTTGGGGATAACACACTAATAAAAAGTTTGTGTGCCTTTTCAAAAAAAAAAACAAAGAAAGAATATTTAGGAAGTATACACATTTGCTGACTTTCTTTTTCTCGTTTTGTTATCAGGAAAAAATACATGAATGAAGTCTATACAAATCAACCCACGGGAGATTATTTCACACAATTTAATACAGGAAGTCGATAATGAGGAAGACACCCTTGTTCCCGTCATTCACGTATAAAGAGTGGCAGCCTTAAAGAGTCACACTGCTTTTTTAAAAATACACTCCTTGGGCCACAAGTGCCCTTCAGCTGTAATCGTCCACTGTGGACAAAACATTTATCTAACCTCTCCCTTGTATTTCTGTGAGGAACATTCGTTTCTGTTCGGCTCAGCTCAGCGAAGGTCTTGGGTGGGGCTCTGGGAAGTAGCTCAACACAGGCCTGCTCAGGGCCACCTTAGGGAGAGGTGGTATTTAAGGTGGTGTTTAAGGTGGGCCTGTGTTCTGCACAGACTCAAGGTTCAGCTGCAGTAATAGTTACTGCTCCCACATGCAAAGCTATGTGCAAATCCACACACTTCATGTAGAAGTCACTAATTTGATTCTCACAACAGCTGGTGATGGGTATTTTTACTACTCACATTTTCTAGTTGAATAACCTGAGTTACAGACACGTTAAGTGGCTTGGCGAGGTCATACCCCCGGGAACTGTGGATGCTTGGGATTGAACCCAAGGAGAACTGGCTCTCGGGCACTTCACTCGACCGGCTCCTAAAGCTGACCTGAAACAGCAGTGGCCTTGAAACAACAGAGGCTCGGCCGGGCATGGTGGCTCACGCCTGTAATCCCAACACTTTGGGAGGCTGAGGTGGGCGGATCACGAGGTCAGGAGTTCAAGACCATTCTGGCCAACATGGTGAAACTCTGTCTCTACTAAAAATACAAAAATTAGCTGGGCATGGTGGTGCACGCCTGTAGTCCCAGCTAGTTGGGAGTCTGAGGCAGGAGAATTGCTTGAACCTGGGAGGTGGAGGTTGCATTGAGCCAAGATCGCGCCACTGCACTCCAGCCTAGTGACAGAGCGAGACTCCGTCTCAAAAAAAAAAAAAAAAACAAAAACCAGAGGCTCACTTCTGCTCTCATGGAAGTGCAAGCTCATATGGTTGCTCTGCTGAGACTCCTTCCAGCTTGTGATTCTGTGCTCTCCGCCACCACACAGTTCCTGTCTTGTGGTCCAGGATGCTGCTCTGGCCTCCACCAATCCTGCCATGCTCTGGCCAAAAAAGAAGGGGGTCGGCTTGCGACTTCTCCATGACAACATGGCATGGAAAGTGCATTTCACCTCTGCTTGTATCCCGTGGACCAGAATTCAGTCATGTGACCACGCCTAGGTGAATGGAGGCTGGGAAGCTTAGCTGGCTGGCCGTGTGACCAGACCATCATTCTACAATTGTATACAAATGAAGTAATACATAGTGGGGGACAACTAGCTATCTGCTACAAGTCACACTGGAAGAGTGACTTGGAAATTGCCAGACCGGAGGTGTGGGGAGGCATTTTCCACTGAGAGTGGGGACCAAGTCCAGCCCTCTCCCTGTCCTTGACCTCAAGGACAGGATTTCTGGCCCCAAGGCTCAGAAATGACTGGGTCCCCCCACCCCAGTTACCTCTTCCTTCTCCACATGGGTTTCTTGTGGGGCCATATACCAAGGGCCATTGACAGATGGCAGCTCTTGACATGTTATCCTTAGCTGAGATAGAGCTGGACACTCCAGTGCAGATAGCTTTGCTCACCTTCCCCTCCGTCTGAATGCCCCTCTGGTTCTTCCCATGCTCAGACCCTTCACTGGCTGGGGTTCTACCTGAGCCTCAGGATCGGCAGGGTTTTTAGGTGGACAGAGGGGCTGGACTCGCTGGCAGGCATAAACAAAGGCACTGGGGTGTCCAGGAGAGAGGTGACAGGGCAGTGTGTCTGCTGAGGTCAGCACATAGAAGGTGTGGGGGCTGGCGTGGGGTGGGAGGAAGGAAGAAGCCTGTGGCCAAGGGATGAGGAGCAGGTGGGGCCCTACGAGGAAGGCTGCAGACTTTATCCTGAAGGCAAAAGGGGAGCTTGGAGAGAGTTGTCAGCCAGGCAGAGAGGGCTGGGTGTACTCTAGCAGTCCAGCAGGCTCAGGCCACCCACGGGCTGCCCAAAGGGAGGCAAGGCTTTGCAGACAGACTTTATGCTTCCCTCTGGATCCAGGCCCACATGAGCTCCCAGACAAAGCATTTGAACAAATGACCACACTGAAGACGTGGTTCAAATCCACAGTCAACCAAGTAATGCTGCCACCCCCAGGCTGGTGTGGGACCACAGATGGGACCCAGGGGACTGCCTCAGGAGCTGTAACTAGAGTGTGGACTGTGGTGTAAAGCCAGAGAGGGGAGGGCGAGAGTTGGTTTGTTAGCACGCCCCGTGTACCAGGCTCCCACTGGGCCTCTTGGGCAGACAGTCTCTTGAACCTGCCCCCATTGGACCTCTGGAAAGCAGCTGCTTAGCCTCATTTTGCATCCACAAAACGAAGGACCTCACCATTCCGACTGTACCAGGCAGGGCCACCATGCAGAGTCCAGGGCTTCAGAACTCTCAGCCAGCTGCTCACCCCTTGTTTCCTGAACCCGAGCTGCCTGTTTTCAGAGTGACTGACAGTAACACAGACACTGCCTATAGGGGAAGGGGTTGGGGGTGTACTCATTTCTCAGGCTGCCATTAACAAAATCCTGCAGACTGAGTGGCCTAACCAGGGGAAACTTAAGAGTTCCTTGAGGTGCTGGAGGCCAGAAGTCCAAATCGAGGTTTGGGCTGAGTTGCTTCCCTCTGAGGCTGCAAAGAAGGATCTGTTCCCGGCCTCTGCCCCAGCTCCTGGCAGTTTGCTGGTGATCTCTGGTGTTCCTTGGCTTGTACGCACATCGCTCTGGTCTGTGACTTCCTCTTGCTGCGGTCTTCCCTGTGTGTGTGTGTATGCGTCCAAATTTCCCCTTTTCATAAGGACACCAGCCATATTGGGTTGGAGCCTAACCTAATGACCTCATATTAAATAATTTCATTTACAATTAACTTATTTCCAAATAAGGTTCTATTCTGAGGTGCCTGGGGTTGGGACTCCGACATATCTTTTGCAGGAGGACACAATTCAACGCACAACAGGGGGAAAGGCAGGAGCTCCTGGTTCCGTTGCCTGCCAAGGTGTCCAGGCTGAACAAGCCAGACTCTGGGAGGGCCCCAGTGATGGGTGAGTGACAGCCAGTACTGTCATTCATCCTCCTGCTTTCAAGTGGGCAGATAAGGGAGAAATGGGAAGTGATGTGGGTTCGTTCAGTGAGCACTGAGCACTCTTCCTGGCCTGGGTCAGGCCAGGCCCTGGGCCGGGATCGCCACGTCTAATGGGAGACACGGACAGGGAAGGAAATCCTTGGGAAGGAGGCAGAGGAGAAAAGGAAGACAGCGCTAGGAGGTCGCCGCAGCCATCACCACTGCGTTTATATGCCTGGAATCATGACCCAACGTGGAGAGGCTTGCTTTAACTCTGAATGCTGCAACGTTGTAAAAAATACTCCTGAAGGAAGGGCAGGCCTGAGAACTTTGGACGCAGACTTGCTTTCCGTGCGCCCTCTGCTGGTGACCAGCAGCACAACACAGTCCCTGCCGTTCTCCAGGCAGGAAGCGGAACCAGGTGGTTTTTAAACTGCCCAGGCCCAGGCCTTGTGCTGGGCAGGTTCTTGCAACAGCCCGGACACTGCTGGATGTTGTGATTCCCGTCCACAGGATAAAAGACGTTCCGTGTGTTGCCCCTGGGTGGAAGACAGAGCCGAGGCCAGACGTGGGGGGTTACTCTCCCCTGAAAGGCCCATTGTGATTTCATAAATCCAAGGGTTTTTGTCACATTTCCCCACTAAGGTTTGTTTGTTTGAGATGGGGTCTCACTTTGTCACCCAAGCTGGAGTGGCACAATCTTGACTTACTGCATCCTCCGCCTCCCGGGTTCAAGCGAGTCTCCTGCCTCAGCCTCTGGAGTAGCTGCGGTTACAGAAGTGCACCACCACGCCTGGCTAATTTTTGTATTTTTAGTAGACACAGTGTTTCTCCATCTTGGCCAGCTGGTCTCAGACTCCTGACCTCAAGTGATCCGCCCAGGTTGGTCTCCCAAAGTGCTAGGATTATGGGCCTGAGCCACTGCACCCAGCCTTCCCTGCTACATTTTATTTCAAGCATATATAAAAACTGAAGGAATTGTACAGAATGTACACATACACCCACCACCTAGATTCTACAATTAATATTTTGCTATATTTGTTTCCTAGCTCTCCACAGACTGGCTTTTAAAAATTCTAGTTATAGGCGGGGAGCAGTGGCTCAGGCCTGTAATCCCAGGACTTTGGGAGGCCAAGATGGGCAGATCATGAGGTCAGGAGATTGAGACCATCCTGGCTAACACAGTGAAACCCCATCTCTACTAAAAAATACAAAACACTAGCCGGGCGAGGTGGCGGGCGCCTGTAGTCCCAGCTACTCGGGAGGCTGAGGCAGGAGAATGTCGTCAACCCGAGAGGCGGAGCTTGCAGTGAGCCGAGATCCGGCCACTGCACTCCAGCCTGGGCGACAGAGCGAGATCCGTCTCAAAAAAAAAAAAAAAAAAAAAAAATTCTAGTTATATATACGCTGCTTACGAAAGACACATCTAAAACAAAACAGCTCAGAAAAATTAAAATAATAGCATCCAACAGCCATTTGGATTTGCCCAAATGACTTATGTCTACACTGATGTCTGGCACGTGGGTGTCTACAGGAGCTGTATTCATAATTGCCAAAACCGGGAAGCAAGCAACGTGTTCTTCAATAAGTTAATGGATAAAAACACTGTGGTACCTCCAGACAATGGAGTCTTATTAAAATAAGATATAATAATAAGAAAAGAGCTGTCAAGCTACAAGAAAACATGGAAGAACCTTAAACGCATATTGCTTGGTGAAAGAAGCCTATCTGCAAAGGCTACTGTGTGAGTCCAACCATATGACTTTTTTTTTTTTTGAGACAGAGTTTCACTGTGTTGTCTAGCCTGGGACACAGTGGCACCATCTTGGCTCACTGAAACCTCCGCCTCCTGGGTTCAAGCGATTCTCCTGCCTCAGCCTCCCAAGAAGCTGGGACTACAGGCGTGCACCACCATACCAGTCTAATTTTTGTATTTTTAGTAGAGATGGGGTTTCACTGTGTTGGCCGGGCTGGTCTTGAACTCCTGACATCAGATGGTCCACCCACCTTGGCCTCCCAAAGTGTTGGGATTACAGGCATGAGCCACCACACCCAGCCTGACTTTTCAAAAAAGGCAAAGCTATAGAAACAGTAAAAACATCAGTGGTTGCCAGGGGCTGGGGGAGGGAGGGATGAACAGGCAGAGAGAGCACAAGGATTTTTAGGGCGGTGAAACTTTGCTGTGTGATGCTGTAACCGTGGGTACATGTCATTATACATTTGTCAGAATCCACAGAATGTGCACAGGGTGACCCCTAATGTAAATTATAAAGTCTAGGTGATGATGATGTGTCAGTGTTGGCTAATCAATTGTAACAAATGTACCACCCTAACATGAGACATTAATAATAGGGGAACAAGGGGTCTGTGGGAAGGGAGCAT
The DNA here is from genome assembly GCF_007565055.1 of Rhinopithecus roxellana. Lineage (NCBI taxonomy): Eukaryota > Metazoa > Chordata > Mammalia > Primates > Cercopithecidae > Rhinopithecus > Rhinopithecus roxellana. The sequence goes on from NC_044561.1 coordinate 7,379,748, forward strand.
ATGGGAACCCTCTGTACTTGCTACTCAATTTTCTTGTAAACCTAACACTGTTCTAAAAGATAGCCTATTCATTTTTAAATGAAGCCATAAGATAAACAGGAAGAAAAATAAAGTCATTTGCACATGGTTCTTTATTCTGTGTTCAAGTTCTTATGTTTAGAATAATGGGAAGGGGGCTGGGCATGGTGACTCATGTCTGTAATCCCAGAAAGGGAGGAGACCACCCCTCATATTGTCTTGTGCCCAATTTCTGCCTCCAAAGAAAGAAAAAGTAAAAACTAAGAGGCAGAAATGAAATCCGCAGGCAGACAGCCCATCGCCGCACCCTGGGCCTGGTAGTTAAAGATCGACCCCTGACCTAACTGGTTCTGTTATCTACAGATTACAGACATCGTATAGGAATGCACTGTGAAAATCCCTATCCGTTTTGTTCCAATCTAATTACCAGTACATGCAGCTCCCAGTCACGTACCCCCTGCTTGCTCAATCAGTCACGACCCTCTCACATGCACCCCCTTAGAGTTGTGGGCCCTTAAAAGGACAGGAATTGCTCACTCGGGGAGCTCGGCTCTTGAGACAGGAGTCTTGCCGATGCCCCCGGCCAAATAAACCCCTTCCTGCTTTAACTCGGTGTCTGAGGAGTTTTGTCTATGGCTCGTCCTGCTACACCAGCACTTTGGGAGGTCGAGGTGGGAAGATCACCTGAGTTCAGGAGTTTGAGACCAGCCTGGCCAACATGGTGAAACCCTGTCTCTACTAAAAATACAAACATTAGCCAGGCATGATGGTGGGCACCTATAATCCCAGTTACTCAAGAGACTGAAGCAGGAGAATCTCTTGAGCCCGGGAGGTGGAGGTTGCAGTGAGCCAAGATCACACCACTGCACTCCAGCCTGGGCAACAGAGCAAGACTCTGTCTCCAAAAATAAAAAATAAATAAAAATAAAAATAAGGCCAGGTGTGGTAGCTCACACCTGTAATCCCAGCACTTTGGGAGACTGAGGCGGGTGGATCATGAGGTCAGGAGTTCAGGACCAGCCTGGCCAACATAGTGAAACCCGGTCTCTACTAAAAATACAAAAAATTAGCCGGGAATGGTAGCAGGTACGTGTAATCCCAGCTACTTGGGAGGCTGAGGCAGGAGAATCACTTCAACCCAGGAGGCGGAGGTTGCAGTGAGCGGAGATCACACTCCTGCACTTCAGCCTGGGCGACAGTGTGATACTCCATCTCAAAAAAAAAAAATAAATAAAACAAATAAAAGTAAAGGATCAGCCTTATGCTAAATAATGGAAAGATTGTTTCTTGCAGTGTCTGGGTGACTCCTGCCTCCCCAGTCTGCTCTAGTGAGCCACATCTCAAATGCCATGTTCTTCAGCCTACAGAGCTACATAGTGTAGAACACGTACAAAATAAACGTGCAGAACCACATATTCAGTGGCTTGAGGGTACAGCCCTAGAGCTGAATTTTCCTAGCTTCGTAGATACATTGCTTTAATCTCTGCCTCCATCTTCACATGGCCTTCAGCTCTGTGTGTCTATTTCCCCTTCTTTTCTCTTATAAGAGCTTGTCACTGGATTTAGGGCCCACCCTACTACAGGTTGATCTCATTTCCAGATCTCTCTGTTCCCTCCTATCCCTAAATCCTACCCTTACTAACTTCTGGTATTTACCTGCTGCCCTGTGGACAAATACGTCTCATTGAAATGACATCACTGGGTCCTTGTAATGACCCTGGGAGATAAAGAAGCCGTTACTCATGACCTTTTCTCTTTTTGAGACAGGGTCTCACTCTGTTACCCAGGCTGGAGTGCAGTGGTGCAATCTTGGCTTACTGCAGCCTCGACCTCCTAGGCTCTAGTGATCCTCCCACCCCAGCCTCTTGAATAGCTGGGACTACAGGCATATGTCACCATATCCGAATAATTTTTGTATTTTTAGTAGAGACATCACCATCGCCATTCACCACCATAATCATCATAGCCCCCACCACCATCACCACCATCACCATCACCAGCATCACCATCACCACCATCACCATCATCACCATCACCACCATCACCACCATCACCATCACCACCACCAGCAGCAGCAGCACCAGCACCACCAGCACACCAGCACCACCAGCACCACCAGCACCACCACCAGCACCAGCACCACCACCACCAGCACCACCAGCACCAGCAGCAGCACCAGCACCAGCAGGACCAGCACCAGCAGCACCAGCAGCACCAGCACCACCAGCACCAGCAGCACCAGCAGCACCGGCACCACCGGCACCAGGAGCACCAGCACCAGCAGCACCAGCACCACCAGCACCAGCAGCACCAGCACCACCAGCACCAGCAGCACCAGCACCACCAGCACCAGCACCACCAGCACCACCCAGCACCATCACCACCACCACCAGCACCACCAGCAGCACCAGCACCAGCAGGACCAGCACCAGCACCAGCATCACCACCACCAGCAAGCAGCACCAGCAGCACCAGCAGCACCAGCACCAGCAGCACCATCAGCACCAGCACCAGCAGCGCAGCAGCACCACACCACCAGCACACAGCACCAGCACACCACCAGCACCATCACCACCACCACCCACCACCACCAGCAGCAGCACCAGCACCAGCAGGACCAGCACCAGCAGCACCAGCAGCACCAGCACCACCAGCACCAGCAGCACCAGCAGCACCGCACCACCGGCACCAGAGCACCAGCACCAGCAGCACCAGCACCACCAGCACCAGCAGCACCATCACCACCAGCACCAGCAGCACCAGCACCAGGACCACCAGCACCCAGCACCATCACCACCAGCACCAGCACCACCGCAGCATCAGCACCATCACCACCATCACCACCACACCACCACCATCACCACCACCACCACCACCAGCACCACCATCACACCAGCACCATCAGACCAGCACCATCACCAGCACCAGCAGGACCATCACCAGCAGCACCAGCATCACCATCACCACCATCACCATCATCACCAGCATCACCTTCACCATCACCATTATCAGATCACCAGCATCACCAGCACCACCAGCACCAGCAGCACCATCACCACCCACCAGCAGCACCAGCACCATTACCACCAGCACCATCATCAGCAGCACCACCATCACCACTATCACCATCACCACCATCACCATCACCACCACCACCATCATCATCACCATCACCACCATCACCACCATCACCACCACCATCACCATCACCACCACCACCATCACCACCATCACCATCACCAACATCACCATCATCACCATCACCACCATCACCATCATCACCATCACCATCATCACCATCACCATTACCACCATCACCATCATCACCATCAGCATTACCACCATCACCATCATCACCATCACCATCATCACCAACACCACCATCACCATCACCATCATTACCATCCCAGAGCTGCAGTGAAGGTTCGTGGGTTTCTAGCAGTCTTTTTTCTATCCACTCCCCATCCCCCTTTTCACTGAAGATGTAACCACCTTCTAGGTTCCAGATTGAGGCAGAGGTCTTAGTTTGGATGCTGTCTGTATTAGTCAGGGTTCTCTAGAGGGACAGAACTAATAGGATAGATGTATGTATGAAAGGGAGTTTATTCGGGAGAACCAACTCACACGATCACAAGATAAAGCCCCATGATAGGCCGTCTGCAAAGTTGAGGATCAAGGATTGTCATGATGGTTGCACAATTCTGTGAATATATGCAAAACTGCTGGCTTATACACTTTAAGAGGGTGAATATTATGGTCTGTGCATTATATTTCAGTTTTAAAAAAAACCCATGAGATATCACTACACAGCCACTGAACTGACCACATCAGATGAAGGTCCAGATGCAGAGTGACTACAACTTTGGTCCATTATTGGTAGGAGAGAGGTAGTTTCTACAAAGCTGACCATATATTTACCCTATGACCTGGCTATTGCAAGAGAAATGAAAACATACATTCGGCCTGGCATGGTGGCTTACTCCTGTAATCCCAGCACTTTGGGAGGCCGAGGTGGCTGGATCACCTGAGGTCAGGAGTTTGAGACCAGCCTGGCCAACATGGCAAAAACCCGTCTCTACTAAAAATACAAAAATTAGCTGGGTGTGGATGCACACACCTGTAGTCCTAGCTACTCAGGAGGCAGAGGCATGAGAATCACTTGAACCAGGGAGGCGGATGTTGCAGTGAGCTGAGATCGTGCCACTTCATTCCAGTCTCGGGTACAGAGTGAGACTCTGTCTCAAAAAAAAAAAAAAATCACAAAAAACCTTTACAGAAATGTTTATAGCATTTTATTCACGATAGCACCAAACTCAGATCAATCAAAATGTCTATCAACAGGTGATCAGATAAACAAAAGTTATATTCCCATCACTCACCGCTTAAAAGACACAGACTGCTGATATACCCATCAAAATGGCCGAATCAGAAATCATCATCAGGGCCGGGCGCAGTGGCTCACGCCTGTCATCCCAGCACTTTGGGAGGCCAAGGGGGTCACGAGGTCAGGAGATCGAGACCATCCTGGCTAACATGGTGAAACCCCGTCTCTACTAAAAATAAAAAAAACTAGCCGGGCGACCTGGCGGGCGCCTGTAGTCCCAGCTACTCGGGAGGCTGAGGCAGGAGAATGGCGGGAACCCGGGAGGCGGAGCTTGCAGTGAGCTGAGATCCAGCCACTGCACTGCAGCCTGGGCGACAGAGCGAGACTCCGTCTCAAAAAAAAAAAAAAAAAAGAAAAGAAATCATAATCAGGGCCGGGCGCGGTGGCTCACGCCTGTCATCCCAGCACTTTGGGAGGCCAAGGGGGTCACGAGGTCAGGAGATCGAGACCATCCTGGCTAACACGGTGAAACCCCATCTCTACTAAAAATACAAAAAACTAGCCGGGTGTGGTGGTGGGCGCCTGTAGTCCCAGCTACTCAGGAGGAGAATCGCTTGAACCTGGGAGGCGGAGCTTGCAGCGGCCGAGATGGCGCCACTGCACTCCAGCCTGGGCAACCGAGCGAGACTCCATCTCAAAACAAATAAATAAATAAAATAAAAATAAAAACAAAAACATTAGCTGGGTGTGGTGGCATGGGGTGGGGTGGAGGCGTGCCTGTAATACCAGCTACTCGGGAGGCTGAGGCAGGAGAATTGCTTGAACCCGGGAGGCGGAGGTTGCAGTGAGCCAAGATGGTGCCACTGCACTCCAGCCTGGGTGACAAGAGCGAAATTCTGTCTCAAAAAAAAAAATCATAATCAGAAACACTGTAACAGATACAAAGGTTCACAATTTACAATTCTATATATGGGAAGTTCCAGAATCGGGATAACTATTCTATAAGTGCCTGCCCGGGACACGGTGATGGGGGCTTGATGGCAAATAGACATGAGGCTACTTTTTGGAGTGATGGAAACGGCCAGAAAAAGAAAAACCAACCACACTCCCACCCCTGAGTCAGGACTGCAAAGGGAGGACCCCTAAGAAACCAGGTACCGTGTGTACGCGCAGTGAGCTGTTGCTGTCTACCGGAGAGCTGTCCGCCAGCAGGTGGCACATCTATCTCGCCTGCTCCCAGCAGAGCCCCTAGCCATCTTGGTTCCACCTGCACCGGGTTTCCCTCTGCACAGGCGACAGCCGCTTTAGAATGTTGGTGTGATGAGATGACAGGTCGCCAAGCTCCTGGCTGGAGCAGCGTCCTGAGCCTGGTTACGGGAGGGATACTGGGGTGAAGGCTGGGGATGGAGCAGGGGCCTCTGGAGCACCTTTTCCAAAGAGGCATTTTTTCTTTTTCTTTTTCTTTTTTTTTTTTTTTTGAGACAGAGTCTTGCTCTGTCACTCAGGCTGGAGTGCAGTGGTGCGATCTCGGCTCACTGCAACCTCCACCTCCTGGGTTCAAGCGATTCTCCTGCCTGAGCCTCCTGAGTAGCTGGGATTACAGGCACGTACCACCACGCCCGGCTAATTTTTTGTATTTTCAGTAGAGACAGAATTTCACCACTTTAGCCAGGACGGTCTCCATCTCCTGACTCGTGATCCACCCGCCTCAGCCTCCCAAAATGCTGGGATTATAGGCGTGAGCCACCACGCCCAGCAAGAGGCATCTTTTCAACCATATGGATTGTGCCCATGTGATGTTAAGAGAGTGGTGAAAAGAAGCTGGAGGAAGCCGGGTGAGAAACGAGGCTGAGTGACACAGAGCAGGTAGTTGCCAGGTGGGGCTTCATCTGTGCTTGCCCTAACCAAATAAAGGCCTTGCTCCTCCCCGACCCACCACCTCATCCAGCCCACCCCCAGATTCATGGTCCCCCATCTTCAAACCTCACTTGCCCTCTGCCCAGACCTGGCAAAGTCAGTTTCATCTACTGAGTCTGGAAGGTCTGCCTTCCTTTCTTCTTCCAGCGAATGACGCATGAATCCAAAGTCCCTGGGGCCAACCCCTAGCATGGCCCCCAAAAGTAAACAGGAATGGGAAAGAGGGCAGATGGAATGTCTGCGAGTCAGTGGGTCTTTTCTTTTCACCAGACATTCTAGAAGGCTTCCCAAACACACTTGTTCTAATGGTGTCAGAAAAGACTCTGGCCACATTGTTCACAGTTGTTGGGGACAGAACATTCCAGAGCCTATTGAAGAAAAAAGCAGGTAGGGCCATCTCCTCCACACCAGGCTGATCTGTGAATTAATCACCCCTGAAGGTTTTCCCCAGGGCTCTGGAGCTGACAAATGCGCCTTTGTTACCTGGATATCCCTTGGGACTTGGCAGAGTCTGAGGACAGGACTCACAGTCACAGAGTCTCTCACCCAAAGTCACTCAGTGTCCTCGGCTGCCCATCTGGTAAGTGGCCCTAAAACGGCCTTTCAGCTCCAGCACTGCCACCCCTCCCAGCCCCACTGGCCCAGCCTCCTCATTCCCAGCTGTAATTCGTGACCAGGGGGCCTATGGGACCTAGTCATCTTTTCAGATGGACAGTCCGTAGGTCAAGGCTCCCTCCCTGGCCCCATCCTCACATAGGGAGAGTCGGCTCAGAGTATATTCAGAGGCAAAAAGGGCGGTGGGCTTGCAGCATCAATAAGTATGTCCAGCAAAATATGCTGACGGTGTACATGGCTGCTGCTTGCTGAGCCCGTGTGTGCTGATGCCACAGAGCTTATCTTCTTAAAATCTGCAGGAGGCGGCCAGGCACGATGGCTCACGCCTGTAATCCCAGCACTTTGGGAGGCCGAGGCGGGCAGATCACCTGAGGTCAGGAGTTCGAGACCAGCCTGACCAACATGGAGAAACCCCATCTCTACTAAAAATACAAAATTAGCTGGGTGTGGTGGAGCATGCCTGTAATTCCAGCCACTCAGGAGGCTGAGACAGGAGAATTGCTTGAACCCAGGAGGCGGAGGTTGTGGTAAGCTGAGATTGTACCATTGCACTCCAACCTGGGCAACAAGAGCGAAACTCCATCTCAAAAAAAAAGAAAAAAGAAAAACCTACAGGAGGCTGCGAGAAGTGTTACCAGTTTCATATCCCCGATGAGGAACGTGAACACGAGGTACCTAAGACAGGTCTCAATCCATTTAGAAAGTTTATTTTGTAGCCGGACTCGGTGGCTCACGCCTGTAATCCCAGCACTTTGGGAGGCTGAGGCAGGCAGATAACCTGAGGTTAGGAGTTCAAGACCAGCCTGGCCAACATGGTGAAACTTTGTCTCTATTAAAAAGACAAAATTGGCCGGGCGCGGTGGCTCAAGCCTATAATCCCAGCACTTTGGGAGGCCGAGACGGGCGGATCACGAGGTCAGGAGATCGAGACCATCCTGGCTAACATGGTGAAACCCCGTCTCTACTAAAAAATACAAAAAAACTATCCGGGCGAGGTGGCAGGTGCCTGTAGTCCCAGCTACTCGGGAGGCTGAGGCAGGAGAATGGCGTAAATCCGGGAGGCGGAGCTTGCAGTGAGCTGAGATCCGGCCACTGCACTCCAGCCTGGGCGACAGAGCGAGACTCTGTCTTAAAAAAAAAAAAAAAAAAAAAGACAAAATTAGCCAGGCACGGTGGCAGGTGCCTGTCGTCCCAGCTACTTGGGAGGCTGAGGCAGGAGAATCACTTGAACCTGGGAGGCAGAGGTTGCAGTGAGCTAAGATCATGCCACTGCACTCCAGCCTGGGCAATAAGAGTGAAACTCTGTCTCAAAAAAAAAAAAAAAAAAAAAAAAAGGAAAGAAAGTTTATTTTGCCAAGGTTAAGGATGTGTCTGTGACCTCAGGAGGCAGGAGGTCCTGATGACAGGTACCCAAGGAGGCTGTGGCATAGCTTGCTTTTATACATTTTTGGGAGACATGAGGCATGAATCAGTATGTGTAAGATGTACATTGCTTCAGTTTGGAAAGGCAGGACAACTGGAAGCAGACATTTCCAGGTCATAGGCATGTAAAAGACAAAGGGTCGCATCCTTTTGAGTCTTTGATCAGCCTTTCACTGAATACACAATTTCCATGTGAGTGGCGGGTAGAGGAATAGTCCTGTGTGCCCTAGTCTGGCTCGGTGAATCTGCATTTTCACATAAACAGTAGGGCAGAGGAAGCAATCATATATGCATTTGTCTCAGGTGGGCAGAGGGCTGACGGGGAGTTCTGTCCTTCGTCCCACATCTGTGAAGATAAGCTGTCAATTTACATTGCCAGGGTGAAATTCGACAGGACTGTTTTAGGGTAAAGATCCTGAGGCCCACAAGGAAATTCCCTGTGGGCAGATTGGGAGGGAGGTATGCAGCGTGTTTATCTTTGTAGCTAACTTATCTAGGAGGAAAATGGGAGGCAAGCTTGCCTGATGCAGCTCCCAGTTTGACTTCTCCCCCTTGGGCTTTGCGATTTTGGAGTCCCAGGATTTTCCTTTCACAAGAACTAAGGGCTAGAGAGGAGAACTCACTTTCCCAAGATCCCAGAGCCAGTTCGAGATGGAGCCAGGAATTGCACCCAGTTCTAAAGTCCCAGCTACCTCTGACAGAATGCCCCCAAGGAGACAGTCAGCAGAGCTCCAGGTGGTGAAGACAGGTGACAACACTCCAGTGCTTTTCTCTAGCTTGACCTCTACTGTGAATTCCAGGCTTGGTATCCAAATGTCGACTTGATAGCTTTGCTTGGATGTCTAACAAGCAGCAGTCAACATGAAGGCATTCGAACAGAACTGGTTTCCCTCCACCCACACCTGTCCCTCCAAAGTCTTCCCTGTTTCAGGCTGTGGAAACCCCATGCTTCCGACTGCTCAGGCCAGAGAGTTTGGATCCTTCGTTGGGCTTTCTCTCTCTCTCCCCCATACACCTGATCCATCAGCAAATCCTGTTGGTAAGACTTCAAAATATAAAACAAATCTGGCCAGCCACGGTGGCTCATGCCTGTAATCCCAACACTTTGGGAGGCCAAGGTAGGTGGATCATCTGAGGTCAGGAGTTCAAGACCAGACTGGCCAACATAGTGAAACCCCATCTCTACTAAAAAAAAAAAAAAAAAAAAAAAAAAAAAAATTAACTAGAAGTGGTGGCTGGCACCTGTAATCCCAACTACTCAGGAGGCTGAGCCAGGAGAATTGCTTGAACCTGGGAGACAGAGGTTGCCGTGAGCCAAGATCATGCCATATTTCTTGCATGAATTGGTGACCTGTGGGCGTGAGTTTCACAGCCTGAGCCTGAACAGCCAGGGTTCAGGTATACTGAGGACAGGTCTAGAGAGCAAGGAATGTGGATCCTCCAGAGATCTGTTTGTGTGATGATGGAGGAGCTGCTGGGAAAAATCTCATCCTAGGGGCCATGGCAGTCCAGGCACACAGATGTGTCCTCATTACCCTGGCGTGATTGATAATGAAGAGAGCTGGGGCTCAGCTGTGTGGGGTCTGTTAGAGGTCTGGGGGAGGGCACTGGAATCCAAAGGCTAGTATCTCTGTGAGCCCTAGGGGGCACAGGCAGCATGACCCCACAGTGGCACCCAAACCATGGCCCAAGCTGTCAGAGAGCGTGATCAACCAAGCCTGGATGCCAGGAAAGTGGCACCAGCTCCTGGCAGTGGAGAGGCCATGTCAAGAGGCTGGAACAGCAAGGCCTGAATCACACCTAACCCCATGCTCAAAGTGCAGCACTCCTAAGGAATGCATTAGTGCTGCACCCCTCTCTTTCCTGGGTTCAGAGGTGAGAGGACATGGTTTCTGCTGCAGAGAACTCATGCTCTGGAAGTCGAGGTTGCAGTGAGTTGTGATGGCACCACTGCACTCCAGCCTGGGTGACAGAGCGAGGACCTGTCTTAAAAAACAAACAACAACAACAACAACAACAAACAAATGAACACGCAAAATATGTGTTTATCAAGAGCCCACAACAATATTCCCAAAGTTCTGGTCCTGGGCTTCTGTAGTAATGAAGAAGTCCTGGCTAGGCGTGGTGGCTCACACCTGGAATCCCAGCACTTTGGGAGGCCGAGGCAGGTGGATCACCTAAGGCCAGGAATTTGAGACCAGCCTGACCAACATGGCAAAACCCCATCTCTACTAAAAGTACAAAAATTAGCTGGGCATGGTGGTGGGTGCCTGTAATCCCAGCTACTTGGGTGGGTGAGGCAGGAGAATTGCTTGAACCTGGGAGGTGGAGGTTGCAGTGAGCCGAGATCATGCCACTGCACTCCAGCCAGGGTGACAGAGTGAGACTCTGTCTCAAAAAAGAAAAAAAAAAAAGCTTGACACCTTTGGAGGGTTTTGAGCAAGGAGCGATTGGACTTCCCTGCTGGAATGACCTGTCTGGCTTCTGGGATGAGACTGGAGTGTAAGAAGGCAAGGATGGAACAGAGAGACCAGAGAGCACAGGGCCATGGTAATTATCCAGGTCGGAGACAGCAGTGGCTCAGATCCGGATGGGCAGCAGAGATGGTGAGAAGTGATTCGCTACTGCACAAATGTAAGGATGGAGCCAAGAAACCTGCCGACAGATCAGACGTGGGGTGTGAATGTGAGTCAAGGATGATTCCAAGGTTTTTGGACCTGGCAATTATTTGAATAGAGTTGTGGTTACAAAAATGGATGTCTTCTTTCAAAAGGATCCCTTGGGCTGAGCTCACCAAGCAAGGACAGGCACTGGGTATTGGAGTTAACCCTTCTGCAGCCCCTTCAGTCCTGGTCGTCCAGTGGAGGAGACACCAGGCAGCAGATGGTTTAACCAATCAGGTGGGGCAGAGCTGTAAAGACAGAGAGACCTGGTAGAAGTGAGGAGCAGAAATAGACTGCACCTGTGACCTCGTTTCTTCTTCTGGGACACATATTTTAGGAAGGGTATTGACAAATTGATGCATTAAACAAGATCCAGGGCCAGGCGCGGTGGCTTACGCCTGTAATCCTAGTACTTTGGGAGGCCGATGCAGGTGGATTGCCTGAGGTCAGGGGTTAGAGACCACCTTGGGCAACATGGTGAAATCCCGTCTTTCCTAAAAATAAAAAAAATTTTAAAAATCTAGCCAGATGCGGTGGTCCGCACCTATAATCCCAGCTACTTGGGAGGCTGAGGCAGGAGAATCTCTTGAACCCAGGAGGCAGAGGCTGCAGTGAGCCAAGATCACACCACTGCACTCCAGCCTGGGCAACAGAGTGAGACTGCGTCTCAAAAAAAGAAAAAAAAAAAAAAGATCCAGTGATAAGTCTAATAACCACCCTAATTTTGAAGTAGAGGTGGCCGTATTTATTGATGAAATGGTCACAAGTGCTGCTAAATTTCCTCTGGAATGTTCTGTACCTTCATCATGGGAAGAAACGTTGCATTAGGTGACGGGCTGGTTGGAATAAAGGAGCAAGTTTCCCCCATTCTATTTCATGGGCTCTCTTCTCCTCCGGCTTCTCCATGGATCTCTTGGGAATCTGTGGACTCAGCTCAAGAAATCCTGGCCGGGCGCGGTGGCTCAAGCCTGTAATCCCAGCACTTTGGGAGGCCGAGACGGGCGGATCACGAGGTCAGGAGATCGAGACCATCCTGGCTAATACAGTGAAACCCTGTCTCTACTTAAAAATACAAAAAACTAGCCGGGCGAGGTGGCGGGCGCCTGTAGTCCCAGCTACTCAGGAGGCTGAGGCAGGAGAATGGCATAAACCCAGGAGGCGGAGCTTGCAGTGAGCTGAGATCCGGCCACTGCACTCCAGCCTGGGTGGCAGAGCAAGACTCCGTCTCAAAAAAAAAAAAAAAAAAAGAAATGCTGTGTTAGCCGGGAGTGGTGGCTCATGCCTGTAATTCCAACACTTAAAAAAAGTTTTCTCAAGCCAAGCATGGTGGCTTATGCCTGTAATTCCAGCAATTTGGGAGGCTGAGGTGGGCAGATCACAAGATCAGAAGTTCAAGACCAGCCTGGCCAACATGGTGAAACCCTGTCTCTACTAAAACAGAAAAATTAGCCAGGTGCGGTGGCACACACCTGTAATCCCAGCACTTTGGGAGGCTGAGGTGCTCGGATCACCTGAGGTCAGGAGTTTGAGACCAGCCAGGCCAATATGGTGAAACCTCATCTCTACTGAAAACTACAAAAAAAATAGCCAGCTGTGGTGGCGTGTGCCTGTCCTCCCAGCTACTCGGGAGGCTGAGGCAGGAGAATCACTTGAACCCGGGAGGCAGATGTTGCAGTGAGCCGAGATTGCACTACTGCCCTCCCATCTGGGCGACAGAGTGAGACTCCATCTAAAAACAAAATTTTTTCGAATATTAAAAAAAGGAACCCTGAATTACACCCATTTTGCTGATGAGTTGAATAAAATGACGCTCAGGTAGGTGAAGAGACTTGCTCGAGACCATGTGATCCTGAGCTGGATGGGAATCTGGGCTGCGTGGCCACAAAGCCCACTTCAGACTCCTGCCCTCCATCTGTGAATTGGAGATCACCTGGCTTACCTGGCTCGGCTGCTGCGAGAATTTGGTGCAATGTGTGTGCAAAGGCCCAGTCCGTGGGAAGGGCTCCATCAGCAGCCACTCCTGGGATCCTGGGATCGCCAGATGAGATGGAGGCCAGACAGAGAGAATGGACTCTGGGCGCTTGCCCTGTGGCTGTCAGCGGCCTGGATGATTTGAGGCTGTTTTTGAAGAGCCCAACCCTCCCTCAGGCTGTAAGTTGGCAAGCTGAGTCCTAGGCCCAGCCGGTGGCCTGGGGCCAGCTGGGTGGGGCAGGGAGCTGGCTGGTCACTGAGGCACCAAGTGGGGAGGAAGAGAGAGGCTCCCCCAGCCTTGACCCAACCCCGCCTCGCAAGCAAGCCCCAGAGGAGCAAAAGAATGGGCTCCATCTCTCAACTCCTTTCATGTGGCCATGTGCACAAGATGAATGGCGGGGGAGCTGTCGGGAGGAAGGCCTCGGCCTCTGGATCTGGGTGGTCTCCCTTCCTGTGGAATTAGCTGCACAGGCTCCACGCTCTCTTGCCACCTTGCCAGGGTTTCCAAGCCACACATGGTATAGTCAGAATTGCACTGAGGCCCCTGAACCTCCTGGGGGTTTCTTTATTGTTTATTTATTTAAGACAGAGTCTTGCTCTGTCTCCCAGGCTGGGAACTCAGTGGCACGATCTCGGCTAACTCCCAGGTTCAAGAGATTCTTGTGCCTCGGCCTCTCGAGTAGCTGGGATTATGGGCACCACCATGCCCAGTTAATTTTTGTATTTTTAGTAGAGATGGGGTTTCGCCATGTTGGCCAGGCTGGTCTCAAACTCCTGGCCTCAAGTGATCCACCACCTTGTCCTCCCAAAGTGTTGGGATTACAGGTGTGAGCCACCGCACCCAGCCTATGTATGTATGTATGTATTTTTTCTAAGACAGAGTCTCACTCTCTTGCCCAGGCTGGAGTACAGTGGCACAATCTTGACTTACTGCAACCTCTGTCCTTCAGGTTCAAGCAATTCTCTTGCCTCAGCCTCCTGAGTAGCTGGGACTACAGGCACATGCCACCACACCTGGCTAATTTTTGTATTTTAGTAGAGATGGGGTTTCACCATGTTGGCCAGGCTAGTTTCAAACTCCTGACCTCAAGTGATCTCCTGCTTTGGCCTTCCAAAGTGCTGGGATGACAGGCGTGAGCCACTGCACACGGCCCTATTATTTATTTATTTATTTATTTATTTATTTATTTATTTATTTATTGAGACGGAGTCTTGCTCTGTCGCCCAGGCTGGAGTACAGTGGCTTGATCTCGGCTCACTGCAAGTTCACGCCATTCTCCCCCCTCAGTCTCCCAAGTAGCTGGGACTACAGGCGCCCGCCAACACGCCGGCTATTTTTTTTATTTTTGTATTTTTAGTAGAGACAGGGTCTCACCAGCCTGGGCTGGTCTTGAACTCCTGCGTTCAAGAGATCTGCCTGCATCAGTCTCCCAGAATGCTGGGATTACAGGCGTGAGCCACCGTGCCGGCCCTCTTGGGGTTTCTCGGGCCAAGCCATTACCTCTCAGTCTCCGTGCCCCGGTGGGCTCTGAAGGAGCCTGTTTTGTCCTGAACAATGGTGGAGGCGGAGGCTACAGAAGAGAGGTGAAGTCCTGGGGCTCTGGGGGAGACAAAGAACCCTGCTGGTGTCCCTCAGACCCAGGTTCTGGCCCCTCTGCTTTGTGTAACTTCAGACAAGTCGCTTTCCCTCTGTGAGGCCGTTTCCCCAGCTGTAAAATGGGGATCATAACACCAACCTTCCCTTCAGGATCCCCAAGAGGAGGCAGTAGGTGAATGTACAAGGAGGCTCCTCCCACCCAGCCTGGGCACTGCTGGTGCTCACAGGGACTCAGGAACAGTGCGTCATAGGGTATGGGTCACCTTCCCTGGGCTCAAATACCAGCTTGCCTCTCACTGGCTGTGTTCTCTTGGAAAAATGACCTACATTTCCTAAGGCTATGTTTCCACATCTGTAAAATGAGGATGATCCGCATACAATTGTCCCAGTATTATTCTGAGAATTAAATGAGATACTTCATTAAAGTACTTGTTGCATAGGATGAACTTACTAAATTATTATGTAACGATACACTTTTGGAATATGTAAGGCCTGTGAGTGGAGAATGCCATGTCGGGGATGTTATTTGGAAGCATCCAGAATCACTAATACAGAATTTAACAAGGAGAAGGATAAAAGTTCTCCATTAAAGTTCCAAACATGAGTTTCGTGTATTTTTCCATTTCTGTGTCAGAGAAGCCACACCTCTCCCATCACCAGCCCTTGGAACCGACAGAAAGAAATGTCAAATGGGAAGACCTCGCATGTGCTGGCTTGTGGCATTCGCCTGTTTCTTTTCACAGCCAACGAACCCTCACTGAGCACCATCTGTGTGCCCCAAGGTAAGGGGCCCGGGGAAGCCCCAGGAAGTGAGCCTGGGTCCTCATCCTTCAAGGGTTCACCCTTTAAGGCTGTTCTGCCTTCCTGGTTGAAAGCTCAGATGAACACCCTGAAACTGACCAAGTGGCTGGCTGTCTTCCACCCAGAAACACATTGGGAAATGGATATTCTAGAAGAGTTCTCCAACAACCATTTCTTGGAATCGTAAATGTCTGAGGGCTGCTGCAATACTTCAGATTATCTTGTTTTCTTGATCCGTGGAAGCCAAGATTTTAATGCTACATCTGCGTGAGTATCTTTTGATAATAAGAACCAAATGTTGTCGGTGGAAATGACTGGAAATTACACTTAGGATCAGAATGTGGGGTTTTAGATTCCCTCTTGGAAGGCAGTGCTGAGAAACAAACACAAGGGACATTTTCCCTATAAATCACTCAGGATGTTGCAATACTCAGGGCTCCTGCCTGCTCCTCTCTCCGGGTATCAGGAAGCCTGGGATGGAGCACCCTGGGGGAAGGCATCCACTGGTCAGTAGTAAATATCCCATAGCTCAAATTAAACCTCCAGTTCCCATCTCCCCTGTAAATTCCTCCTTATTTTTTTGAGATAGAGTCTCACTTTGTTGCCCAGGCTGGAGTGCAGTGGTGTGATCTCGGCTCACTGCAGCCTCTGCCTCCCAGGTTCAAGCAATTCTCCTGTCTCAGCCTCCTGAGTAGCTGGGACTACAGGTACACACCACCACGCCTGGCTAATTTTTGTATTTTTAAAATAGAGACAGGGTTTCACCATATTGGTCAGGCTGGTCTCGAACTCCTGACCTCAGGTGATTCACCCACCTCGACCTCCCAAAGTGCTGGGATTACAGGCATGAGCCACTGCGCCTGGCCAGTTCCTTCTTTTCTGCTGCTAGAAAGCTTCACCTGGCTGTCCCACAGGCGTGTCCAAAATGAACTCATCATTCCCCCGAAACCTGCAGACTCCACACTGATGAAAGATACCACCTGGCCCTGGGAGAGAAACCTGGGAATCATTCCTAATCCTCCCCGCCGTGCTGCCCCCACATCAATCAAATCCTGGCCCTTCTCTCTCTCACTTGGCTCCCCCTTGGTGCCTGTCCTGGTTTGGGGTCCTCCTGCAGAGCTTGGGCCATTGCTTCAGACTCCTCTTGCCAGCCCCCAGCAGTTGGCCTCCCACTCCTCCAATCTCACCTCCAGCCAAAGTAACCTTTGGAAAAACTCAGTTCCCACTTGGCCGTGGCTCTTCTTGAGGACTAAATTGGAACCTGAATGCATCAGTTTACTCCACTTGAACTCCGCCTTCACATGAAAACATAGATGACATCCATATAAACCCAGATCTAGGATTTAGGAAAAGGCGGTAGGGAACTTCCAGGAACTGTCCTGAGACCAGGACACTCAGGGTGCAGACTGTCCCCCTTCCTTCTGTCCACTATGTCCTGAACAATGGAACTGATGGTCTGGTGGCAGGATCTGGTACCTGTGCTGGGCAGGGCCCAGGACATAGAGATGACCCAGAGGCAGTCCCTGCAGTGAGGGGCCCTGAGGATGGGTCGTTGAGAATCACTGAAAGGGGAGGGGCCAGACAGGGGCAGGGCCAGCTTAAGAAGCACCTTGGAAGGCAGGCCAAGAGCTGGATCCATGCCCGTGGGCTGGGGGTGATGGCAGAGCATTGGCAGGATGGGGAATGGGCAATGCCGAGCTTTCGAGCAGTCCGGCTGAAGTCCAGAAGCTCACCTATACCCCTTTTCAAATCTCAGCCTGTGGCTTGGGCTTTGCACTTGGGAATCAGGATGAAGGACAGAGACCACCCTGGGCCCCACCATCCCTCAGCTAGAACTGCTTCTTAGGCCTGGGCCGGCATCTCCACAGTGCCGGGAGGCCTTCTGTTGCAGCCTGAGAGTTTCTGATTAATAACAGATTCATGTGCATTTCATTCACTTTGCTTTTTAGAGGGCCTCAAGGAAATAAATATGTGCTCGGTGAATGAACCGTCCTCATTTCTCTAACATAACTCCCCTCCCATCTGCCCTGAGATACCCAAAGAGCAAAGCTAACAAGAGCCCGATGTGGTTTTGTCAATGAAGCGGGTATCTCCAGCACAACAGTAATCATGGCTAATGCCTGCTGGGCCCCTATCATGTTCTCGGCATTTTGTTTGGATGACTTCATGTCACACTGACAATAATCTGTGAGCTCCATGCTCTGATTACTCCCAATTGCAGATGAGAAATTGAGGCTGCTGTGGGCTAAACCACCTGTGCAGTCACCGAGTCAGTGAGGATCTGGACCCAGGTGGTCTCACTCCAGAAAGCCCACTGTGATGCATGGTGCTGGGCTGCCCTGGCCCCAAGATCCAGCAAAGCCCCTTCCTGTGGCACATTCTCTTTCTCCCCCTTCTTCCTGCTAGAGTACAAACCTGAGCCAGCCACCCTCTAAGCCTATGATCAATGGGCACACAGAGTCTAAAGAACCGTATTGAGGCCGGACAAGGTGGCTCATGCCTGTAATCCCAGCACTTTGGGAGGCCAAGGAGGGTGGGTGGATCACTTGAGGTCAGGAGTTTGAGACCAGCCTGGCCAACATGATTACAAAAATACAAAAATTGGCCAGGCGCAGTGGCTCACGCCTGTAATCCCAGCACTTTGGGAGGCTGAGGCAGGTGGATCACGAGGTCAGGAGATCAAGACCATCCTAGCTAACACGGTGAAACCCCGTCTCTACTAAAAATGCAAAAAATTAGCCGGGCATGGTGGCAGGCGCCTGTAGTCCCAGCTACTCGGGAAGCTGAGGCAGGAGAATGGCGTGAACCCGGGAGGCGGAGCTTGCAGTGAGCCGAGATTACGCCCCTGCGCTCCAGCCTGGGCGACTGAGTGAGACTCCGTCTCAAAAAAAAAAAAAAAAAAAAAAAAAAAAAAAAATTAGCTGTGTATTGTGGCACATGGCACGCCTGTAATTCCAGCTACTCAGGAGGCTGAGGCAGGAGAATCATTTGAAACTGGGAGGTGGAGGTTGCAGTGAACTGAGACTGCGCCACTGCATTCCAGTCCCAGCCTGGGTGACAGAGCAAGACTCTGTCTCAAAGAAACAAACAACATCAACAAAAACCAAGAACTGTATTGCACAGAATGTAGGACAGACTCAGAACAGTCGGTACTCAGCAGATGCCTGCGGAAAAAGTGATGGGTGCCTTCCCTAATAAGACAGTCCACAGCCCCCACCGCTGCAGGACCCTGCCTTCCCCAGGACAAGCACCTCTTTTGGATTCCAACACTAAAGGCTGTTGGGCAGCTGTAAATTGATAACTGGGAGGGGAAGTCCTCACCCCTCAATCCAGTTGATATAAATGGATCCGTCTGTCCTTTCCAAATGGCTGGTCCTATGAACAGTCAGCTCTGTGGTCAACGAGATTCACAGAACACCCACAGAATGGTCAGACGTTTTGGTGAATCTATCGTAAATCAATGTGTGGTTTTCCTTTGGGAAGGCAGGCATAGGCTTTGGGTACAGGAATGTCACAGAAGTGACAGTGGAGTATACTGTCCCCACCTTCCCGCAGAGGAGCCCATCCCAAAGGGGCCACTTCCAGCCACCCTGACTGCAGTCACTGCCTCCTGGGCCCTGGGTGCACATAATTGGTTCTGCATGGTGTTTGTTATGGTTTATGTTGAAATCAGAAAGAAAGAACTTGGTGGGGAGGGCCGTGTCAGAGACCACATGGTTGACTCCCTACTGGCGTCTCTACTAACCTGTTCCCAATTAGAGGTCTGTGGGGCTCAGGACCTGGAGTTTGTTTGCAAAGCTCTCGACCAAATTCGGCCTCCAAGGGCCCTTTTTGGAGTCATGTTTCCTTTTTAAAACGCAGGCTAAAAAATTGGAGGTGAGAAACAGCAAGATCTTGCAGCCCGGAAGGGTTGGGATATTATTAACCCTTGTCCTTCTGCACCAGGCTGAGCCCAGCAACAGGTTTACAGTGCTGACACTCCTCCAGCCAATGCTTCCAGCCGTCGCTGGCCACCTGGATTCAAGAAAGAGCTAGGTGGAAATTTGGGAAGAAGCAGTATTTTCTTCCAGGGCTTGGGTACCATTTCTGCTGTCTACAGAAATACACTTTGCTATATTTAGGCAATGCTATTAACAGGACTCTCTCTCTTTTTCTCCCCCTCAAGAATGTTTCTCAGTTTGTTTTTGTCATTTAACATTTTTTTCCTACCACCTGGAGAAATCATCAAACACTCATATCCATGAATCAAGTTTTCCTGCCACTTGCTAATTAAAATAAACCTCTGGCCAGATCACGGCCGTCTAACCTAATTTAGGTGTCAGTGGAAAATATGTGTGCATGCATGTTTCCCCCACCTCAGAGAGATGGTCGCTGGTATTTATGGGCACCTGCTCTGTGCCAGGCACTGCTGGTTGCCATACACACATTCGCCGAGTTCAGGCTTTTGTCTGCTGCGTTGTGGAAACCGTGATCCTCATACCACGTTACAGAGGGAACGCTGTGCCCTAGGGAGGTCACGCCACTTTAATTCCACAGCCACAGGGGATCGGGGAGATGGAGATTGGAATTCAGTTTTGCTTGACTCTCATCTGTGTCCAACACGATGCTAAACAGCCTCCCTTGGTGTGGTGCTCGGGTCAGAGCTGGAAGCGAGACACATTTGGGACATCCACTTCTGAGGTTCAGCAGATTTTAACATTAGAATTCCACTGGCGTCTGACGAATTGATCCTGCCTGACGCGTGTTCCATCAAAATGACCCTGACCTAGGGACTCGAGGGGGGCAGACCTCCCTCCGAATGCACCAGCCTCCATCTGCACTACCCTGAGAAGTCTCCTTTTAGCTTCTAGACCTCTCCCTAAAATGAAAGTGACAAGTGAGGCCCTCTTTATTGCTCCCAGGGGCCCCAGCATTTTAAGGATTTTAGGTATGAATCAGGAAAATCCACCCCTGCCCCCATGCAGGGCTCTCTGGGTGGGCGTGGTCCCTTGTCCAGACACACGGCTTGGCCAGCTTCCAGTGGGTGACATTCAGGGCACAGCCTTTATCCCAACAACGGATAACCACAGGGTCACAAGAACATGGGTCGTATTGATCATACAGAGGGAACTGCGTGCAGACACCGCTCTAAACTTTTAGTTATGTTAACTCGTTTAATCTGCACAATAGTCATATGAGGTAGGTTCTATTACTATTTCTACTTAACAGATGAGGAAGCTGGTCGGACACAGTGGCTCACATCTATAATCCCAGCACTTTGGGAGACTGAGGAGGGTGGATTACTTGAAGTTAGGAGTTTGAGACCAGCCTGACCAACATGGCGAAACCCCCTCTCTACTAAAAAAAAAATACAAAAAATGTTAGCTGGGTGTGGTGGTGTGCACCTGTAATCCCAACTACTCAGGAGGCTAAGGCAGGAGAATCGCTTGAACCCAGGAGGCAGAGGTTGCGTTGAGCCAAGATCATGCCGCTGCACTGTATCCTGGGGAACAGAGCAAGACTCCATCTCAAAAACAAAACAAAACAAAAAAAAAAAACAGATGAGGAAGCTGAGGTTGTCATTTGAGAATACAGGAAGCATGGGCCAAGGCTTTTTTTTTTTTTTTCAGACAGGATCTCCCTCCGTCCTGGTCACTCAGGCTGGAGTGCAGTGGTGCGATCACAGCTTACTGCAGCCTCAGCTTCCCAGGTTCAAGCCATCTTCCCACCTCAGTCTCCTGAATAGCTTGGACCACAGGCGTACACCATCATACCCAGTTAATTTGTGTATTTTTTGTAGAGGTGGTGTCTCACTATGTTGCCCAGGCTGGTTTTGAACTCCTGGGCTAGAGTGATTCTCTCACTTCAGCCTCTCAAAGTGCTGGGATTACAGGCGTGAGCCACCACACCTGGCCCCAGGATTATTTTATAGGACAAACTCCTCCACGTGACTCTCCTGAATCCTTCTGGGCAGCCCTCACTGTAACATCACAGCAGATGGACATGGCCTCCAAAGCCCCCTCAGTCACGTTCCTGCCTTGCCCCTTCCAGGGCCCCACACCCACCCTGCTCTGGCAGCACTCCAAAAGTGCTCTGAGCTTCTACACTGGCTATCTACACTCCTCAGATTATCCTTCCACACCTGATCTGCCTGGCAAACACCTCTTGTTCATCTCTCAACACTTCTTTGAGCACCAGTGGTTTGGGGCTCTTTTCTTTTTATTTATTTATTTATTTACTTTTTATTTTTTTCCAAGACGGAGCCTCGCTCTGTCGCCCAGGCTGGAGTGCAGTGGTGCGATCTCAGCTCACTGCAAGCTCCGTCTCCCGGGTTTACGCCATTCTCCTGCCTCAGCCTCCTGAGTAGCTGGAACTACAGACTCCTGCCACCTCGCCTGGCTAGTTTTTTGTATTTTTTAGTAGAGACGGGGTTTCACCGTGTTAGCCAGGATGGTCTCGATCTCCTGACCTCGTGATCCGCCCGTCTCGGCCTCCCAAAGTGCTGGGACTACAGGCTTGAGCCACCGCGCCCGGCCCCAGTCACATTCTTATAAGAACTCACCCTAATGGACTCATTTTACCCTAATGACCCCATTGAACACCCCGTCTCCATGTGCAGCTACAGCCACATTCTGAGGTTCTGGTGATGACAGACTTGAACATGTGGATTTCTCGGGGACATGATTCAGCCTGGAACAGCATGTGTGCAGTTCTGAACAGGCCAACTTCCGAGAACCTCTGAGATGTCCAAGAGGTGGTGTTGAAGGTATGTGTCTAGGTTCAGAGGAAGGGCAGAGCTGGGGCTGGGAAAACGGTGGTGCCTAGAGCCACAGAGGAGGGAGAGTGGAGCCAGGATGGAGGGTGGAGGGAGAAGGAGCCAAGACTAAACACACAGGAAACCCACAGGGAAAAGGAGGATGGCAGCTGTGACTGATGGGACACAGGAGACCCAGGGGACAATGGAGTCACAGGAGGGACCCAAGGAAGGGCCTGCGTCAAGGAAGAGGAAGTGTGGCCGTGCTGAATTGGTCTGGTTGGGGCAGGCCTCTTTCCCCCTGGCCCTCATTCTGTTTCATGTCTTTCCCAAGATGGTGGACATCTTGAGACAGGAACTTGGTTTCATCCAAGTCCCCAGCAGTCACCCCAGGGGCTTGGTTGAGGAAAGGAATAAAAATTGAAATATAAAAATATCCATTGGCCGGGCGTGGTGGCTCAAGCCTTGTAATCCCAGCACTCTGGGAGGCCGAGGCGGGTGGATCACCTGAGGTCAGGAGTTCAAGACCAGCCTGGCCAAGATGGTGAAATCCCATCTCTACTAAAAACACAAAAAGTTAGCCAGGCATGGTGGCGGGCGCCTGTAATCCTAGCTACTCCGGAAGCTGAGGCAGGAGAATCGCTTGAACCCAGGAGGCGGAGGTTGCAGTGAGCCGAGTTTGCGCCGTTGCACTCCAGCCTGAGCAACAAGAGTGAAACTCCGTTTAAAAAACAAAAAAATTCATTCACAGTTTTCCTTAATCAGGTATGAATTTCTACTTTAATAAAATCGGCCTCCTTTCTGAGAGTTAAAGATGGGTAGACATAGACTTTGATCATAAGAGGCTTATACCCTGCCCAGCAAACGGTTCTGAGCTAAAGCGAAACACCCAGACAGGCTGTTCTACTTGGAAGATTAAAAAAAAAAGAAAGAAAGAAAAAGACCCAACCCAGCCTGTGCTCACTGTGGCTTGCTTTGGCTTTTAAACACTGATTGGTTGAAGTGAATGATGTTTTCCAGATGCTTCCATCTCCTCCAGCCTGGAGTCCAGCTGGCCAGCTGGGCCCCCACTGTGGGCCTCTCCTTCAGTCCAGCCTCCTGCGCAGCCAGGCGGCCTTCCCAGGGCCCGGCTTCCATCCCTCCTCCCTTCAGCGGTGTGGCTGCGGCCTCGCTTCCTGAGAAGAGAGGGCTGGGCCCATGGTCCCCGTGGACCCTTCTGGCTCTAACATTCTACAGCTGTGTGCCTCCTGGGCTTACAATGCCTCAGAGACACCCCCTCCACATCTGTCCCGAGCTGCCTGCCTGGCCACACCTCCTCGAGCACGGGTGCTGTTCCTGGTCCCACTGCCTTGATAAACTCACTCCTGTTGACATGCGCCCCATGCGCCTCTGCCTCTGAGCTGCTGTCCTGGGGCTCCTCCACTACCTGGCATTCATCGCACACTGGCTTGAATCAATAGATAGCTTTCTTCTCTTAGAATAAATATCTTTCTGGCTGGGTGCAGTGGCTCACGCCTGTAATCCCAACAGTTTGGGAGGCCAAGGAGGATGGGTTACATGAGGTCAGGAGTTCGAGAGAGACCAGCCTGTCCAACATGGTGAAACCCAGTCTCTGCTAAAAATACAAAAATTAGCCGGGTGTGGGAATGCACACCTGTAATCCCAGCTAGTCAGGAGGCTGAGGCATCAGAATCACTTCAGCCTGGGAGGTGGAGGCTGTCATGAGCCGAGATCACGCCACCGTACTTCAGCCTGGGCAACAGAGTGAGACTCAGTCTCAAAAAAATAAAAAAATAAAAAAATAAATAAATAAAATATCTTTCTTATATTCAGCTACTTAAATTAGTGAGACATCAGTATTGGAATTTCTTTTTAACTTTTCATTTTGAAAGAATTTATGCATTCACAGGAAGCTGCAAAAAATAGCACAGAGACTTCTGGTTCTGAAAAGATGGAGAAGATACACTTTTTCCCTATTTCTCCCGCTGTGTACGATCCCAAACCCCAGACATTAAGTATGAAACAAACATAAGAATATCCTGAGAGAAGCCTGGGTGAAGTGGCTCATGCCTATAATCCCAGCACTTTGGGAGTCCGAGGTGGGTGGATCATTTGAGGTCAGGAATTCGAGACCAGCCTGGCCAGCATGGTGAAACCCTGTTTCTACTAAAAATACCAAAAAATTATCCAGGCATGGTAGCACATGCCTGTAATTTCAGCTCCTCGGGAAGCTGAAGCAGGAGAATCGCTTGAACCCAGGAGGCAGAGGTTGCAGTGAGCTGAGATCGTGCCACTGCACTCCAGCCTGGGTGACAGAGGGAGACTCCATCTCAAAAAAAAAGAAAAAGAAAAGGAAATTCTCAGAAGGCAAATCGACAAGGGACCACAGGACCCAGGAAGCCAGCATGATGGTGGGCTTTCTGGGTCTTCCTTCTGCCTTGTATATATATTGTAGAGTTGGAGCTAGGGGAGCTGACATCCAGAAATACCAAGAGACCCAGACAAAAACAAGTCCCACCAAAACCCTGTTCTCTCTCACCAAAGGACTAGCAGAGGGGCAGTCTACTAACCGCCACTAACCCCGGCTAATTTTGTTTTTTTTTTTTTTTTTTTTTTTTTTTGACACGAAGTCTCGATCTTGTCACCCAGGCTGGAAGGCAATGGCGCAATCTCAGCTCACTGCAACCTCTGCCTCCTGGGTTCAAGTGATTCTCCTGCCTCAGCCTCCCAAGTAACTGGGATTACAGGTGCCTGCCAGCATGCCCAGCTAATTTTTGTATTTTTAGTAGAGACAGGTTTCACCACGTTGGTCAGGCTGGTCTTGAATTTCTGACCTTAGGTAATCCACTCGCCGTGGCCTCGCAAAGTGCTGGGATTACAGGAGTGAGCCACTGTACCCGGCCTATTGAGATTTTTTAAACATCAATGATGGTTGAATTTTGTCAAGTGTTTTTTCTGCTGTATTAGTTTGTTTTCACACTGCCATAAAGAGCTTCCCTGAGACGGGCCAGGCAGGGTAGCTTGCACCTGTAATCCCAGCACTTTGGGAGGCCGAGGCAGGTGGATCATGAGGTCAGGAGATCGAGACCATCCTGAATAACATGGTGAAACCCCATCTCTACTAAAAATAAAAAATAAATAAATAAATAGCCAGGCATGGTGGCAGGCGCTTGTAGTCCCAGCTACTCGGGAGGCTGAGACAGGAGAATGGTGTGAACCCAGGAGGCAGAGGTTGCAGTGAGCCAAGATTGCATCACTGCACTCCAGCCCAGGCAACAGAGCAAGACTCTATCTCAAAAAAAAAAAAAAAAAAAAAAAAGAACTTCCCTGAGACTGGGTAAATTATAAAGGAAAGAGGTTTAACTGACTCACAGTTCTGCCTGGCTGCAGAGGCCTCAGGAAATTTAACATTATGGTGGAAGGTGACAGGGAAGCAAGTCCTTTCTTCACAAGCCATCAGCAGAGAGGAGGATGAAGGACAAGCTTCCAAATACTTATAAAACCATCAGATCTCGTGAAAACTCCCTCATTATCCCAAGAACAGCACGAGGGAAATCGGCCCCATGATCCATTCACCTTCCTCCCTCAACATGTGGGGATTACAATTGGAGATGAGATTTGAGTGGGGACATAGAGCCAAATCATATCATCTGCATATATTGAAATGATTACATGATTTATGGCAATGTGGTGAATTACGCTGATTGACTTTCAAGTGTTAAACCAACCTTGAATTTCTGTGATCAGTCTGATTTGGTCATGATGGATTGTCCTTTTTTGTATATTGCTGGATTTGATTTGATCATATCACATTAAGGATTTCTGTGTGTGAAAGGAACATCAAATCTTGGGACCCCCAAATCACTAAACTAAAGGAAAAAGTCAAGCTGGGAACTGCTTGGGACAAACCTGCCTCCTATTCTATTCAAAGTCATCCCTCTGAGGCTCCCCTGAGACAAATGCCTATCTGATTGCTTTCTCTTCCCTATCGTTTATGTAAAAATGCAGATTCACAGCCGGTGCGGTGGCTCACGCCTGTAATCCCAGTACTTTGGGAGGCTGAGGTGGGTGGATCACGAGGTTAGGAGATCGAGAGCATCCTGGCTAACACAGTGAAATCCCATCTCTACTAAAAATACAAAAAATTAGCCGGACGTGGTGGCGGGTGCCTGTAGTCCCAGCTACTCGGGAGGCTGAGGCAGGAGAATGGCATGAACCTGGGAGGCGGAGCTTGCAGTGAGCCGAGGTCGTGCCACCGCACTCCAGCCTGGGCAACAGAGCGAGACTCCATCTCAAAAAAAAAAAAAAAAAAAAAATGCAGATTCATTGAACTGGGGTAAATTGTGTATTCAGTGGAAGGCTGATCAAGGACTCAAAAGAATGCAACCTTTTGTCTCATGCCTACCTCTAACCTGGAAGCCCCCACTTCGAGTTGTCCCATTTTATAGGACCAAACCAATGTACATCTTACGCAGGAAGCTCAGAAAGCTTAAAATAATGGCAGAAGGTGAAGGGGAGCAGGCACGTCACGTGGCAAAAGCAGAAAGGTGAGAGAGAAAGAGAGAGAGAAGTGGGGGAGGTGCCACACACTTTTAAATGACCAGATCTTGTATGAACTCAGGGTTAGAACTCACTTATCACCAAGAGGATGGCCCAAGCCATTCATGAGAAATTGGCCCCCATGATCCAAACACCTCCCACCAGGCCCCACCTCCAACATTGCGGATTGCAGTTCAATATGAGATACGGCTGGGGACAAATATCCCAACTGTATCAGCAAGGATATTTCTATATTTTGGAAATCTTGCCATTCAAAATTGACAAAATGAATAAACAAAGGCTTGTCACTGGAAGGGGTCAACTTCAGTATTGCGGAGGGTTGTTGGGGGCAATTGCTCAGAGGGAACTGGCATTTTCCAGATTCATTCCAACTCATTTGATCAACGAGTCATTACTGTGTGGGGTTTTTTTTTTTTTTTTTTTTTTTTTTTGAGATGGAGTCTCGCTCTGTCACCCAGGCTGGAGTGCTGTGGCCGGATCTCAGCTCACTGCAAGCTCCGCCTCCCGGGTTCACGCCATTCTCCTGTCTCAGCCTCCCGGGTAGCTGGGACTACAGGCGCCGCCACGTCGCCCGGCTAGTTTTTTGTAGTTTTTAGTAGAGACGGGGTTTCACCGTGTTAGCCAGGATGGTCTCGATCTCCTGACCTCGTGATCCGCCCGTCTCGGCCTCCCAAAGTGCTGGGATTACAGGCTTGAGCCACCGCGCCCGGCCTTATTTTTTTTTTTAGTAAAGACGGGGTTTCACCGTGTAGGCCAGGATGGTCTCGATCTCCTGACCTCGTGATCCACCCGTCTCGGCCTCCCAAAGTGCTGGGATTACAGGCTTGAGCCACCGCGCCCGGCCTGTGTGGGGTTTTTAAAAAGTAGTTGAAATATTCTATTGCTGCAGCAGAGAAGGATCCAGGCAGCCCAGCTCCACATTTTGAGTCTCGGTGGTGACTCCAGCGTTTAGAAACAGTTGTTTTTGGTTCAGTTCTAAAGCATTATGAATTCTGTTTAACTATGAACAAATTCTTACTTGACCCTCTAAAGTAGATCTCCTATCTTTATGATCTGTTTCATTTTCCATTAAAGTTTTAAAAACATATTTCAAATATCCCCTGGCATCAAAATGAAGTTATAAGACCTCAGAATCACCAAGAAAGGCTCTCTTTCCAGAATGCGAATGTGTGGGGAAGTTTTATTAAAGTGATTTTCGTGTGCAAAAAGAGATTAGGCACGTAGAAAGCCTGCCATAAAAAGCACACATGTTCCCTGGGGAACGTCTCAGTTTTGATTTCAGGGTTCAGTCTCCGCGAGATAATGATAGTCTTTAACATATGCATATTTCTTTTCTTTTTTAGTTTGGGCTTGTTTTTTGTTTGTTTGGCCTGTGTCCCCATTGTGACTCTAACTTGCCAAAACTTCAACCTGGAAAATGGCATTCGAGATTAGGCATAACATTACGAAATTATACATACCTCCAAATTTTTTCATGCATTTTGGATAGTCTCAATTCCAATGTTCTTTTATGCCAATAATGAGCATGTGCTGAGATGCAGTGCGGGTTGTTAAAAGTGCTTGCCAAACATACTTCTAAAGCTAACCCCATTAGGGGAAGAAAAAAAATCACATTACAGCACATTGGCTCAAAAGCAATTTACCCAAAGGTTGGCCCTCAAATGTTTCTCATTAAGAATCTTCCTTCCCCGAGGGCAGGCCTGGACTTGTTTGTTCCTTAATTTTCAGCCTTTAGCTCAGGGCCCAGCAGTGTGAGGTGGGTAATTGCTGCCAGCCAGACAGGTTATTTGAAAATATTTGCCTTTAAGAGGTATGTTAAATGAACAGTCCCCAGAAGTAAGATCCACGCTTCAGGGCAAAGGATGCTGTACCGCTTTTCACTTCCAAAGTGGACTTTCAAACTGAGATGTCGCCCTGAAATCCAAGAAGCTGCTTGGCCTGGAGGGAGAGGTTTCTGAGACGGGCAGAAGAGAGCGCTGGCACTGCCGTGTGCCTGGGTAGGACTGTGCCATGCCATGCTCCACACTCTCCTTTATTTTTATTTTTTATTTCTTTTTGTTTGAGACGGAGTCTTGCTCTGTCACACAGGGTGGTGTGCAATGTCACGATCTTGGCTCACTGCAACCTCCGCCTTCTGGGTTCAAGCAATTCTCCTGCCTCAGCCTCCTGAGTAGCTGGGATTACACGCACTCACCCCCATGCCTGGCTAATTTTTGTATTTTTAGTAGAGATGGGTTTTTACCATGTTGGCCAGGCTGGTCTTGAATTCCTGACCTTAAGTGATCCGCCCACCTCAGCCTCCCAAAGTGCGGGGATTAAAGGCATGAGCCACCACGCCCAGCCCACACTCCTCCTTTAGAATAGTAGGGCCTGCACCTAGGTGGGGTGAGGGCTGGTGCAGACAGGACCCGCTGGTGGCTTCTGTCTAGAATAAACTTCCTCATCCCGAAGTAATTCTTACCTATTCTTCGAAACTCTGGTAAGAAGCTCCCACTCTGGGGAGACTACCTTGAGGCCCAGTCTGGGTTGCCTGTCTCCTCTCCTGGGCTCTCCTGGTCCTCCCTGTGTCTGCCTGTCACAAGCTAAGCCCAAGGTATCGCCATCCTGTCTCCCTCCTGGCCTGTCAGCTCGTTTGGGAGTGGACCACGTGTGGCTCGTCTTTGTGTCTCTGTGACCAGCAAAGGATGCTCCTGCGTTCCCCACTAGCCCTCCCTCTGCCTACCCCAATTCATCAACGTTCTTTTGAAGGTGCTTTGTCTTCCCCAGCCCATCACCACCCCCAGCTGCTTTTTCCTTGTGCTTGCTTTCCAGCACTTTGTGCTGTGCCTAGAACGTGGTTTTCTGTATGTTTATCTCACTGGGGCTAAGTAGAGCTGCTTTATTCTGTGGATTGCCATCTTTTATTATTTTCTGGAAATTCTTTTTTTTTTTTTGAGACGGAGTCTTGCCTTGTCCCCCAGGCTAGAGTGCGGTGGCATGATCTCAGCTCACTGCAAGCTCCGCCTCCTGAGTTCCTGCCATTCTCCTGCCTCAGCCTCCCGAGTAGCTGGGACTACAGGTGCCCGCCACCACGCCCGGCTAATTTTTGTATTTTTAGTAGAGATGGGGTTTCACCGTGTTAGCCAGGATAGTCTCGATCTCCTGACCTCGTGATCCTCCTGCCTCGGCCTCCCAAAGTGCTGGGATTACAGGTGTGAGCCACCATGCCCAGCGGTTTTCTGGAGATTCTTGGCCATAATCTGTTCCTTTCTCTACTCCTTTCTCTGCTCCCATTCCTCTCTCTCTCTCCTCTTATTCTGGGGCTACGCTTACTTGAAAGGGTGATATGGTTTGGCTGTGTGCCACCCAAAGCTCATGTCGAATTATAATCCCCACATGTTGAAGGGGGAGCCTGGTGGGAGGTGATTGGATTATAGGCGTGGATTTCCCCCTCGCTGTTCTTGTCATGGTGAGTGAGTTCTCACAAGATCTGATGGTTTAAAAGTGTGGCACTTGGCCAGGCATGGTAGCTCACGCCTGTAATCCCAGCACTTTGGGAGGCGGCGGGTGGATCACCTGAGATCAGGAGTTTGAGACCCCAGCCTGGCCAACATGGTGAAACCCAGTCTCTACTAAAAATACAAAAAGTAGCTGGGCGAGGTGGCGTGTGCTTGTAATCCCAGCTACTTGGGAAACTGAGGCAAGAGAATCGCTTGAACCCAAGAGGCAGAGGCTGCAGTGAGCTGAGATCGTGCCACTGCACCCCAGCCTGAGTGACAAAGGGAGACTCTGTCTCAAAAAAAAAAGTGTGGCACTCCCTCCATTTCCACACCTCCTGCTCTGCCATGGTAAGACGTGCCTTCTTCCCCTGCTCCTTCCACCATGAGTGTAAGTTTCCTGAGGCTTCCCGGTCATGCTTCCTGTTAAGCCTGCAGAACTGTGAGTCAATTCAACCTCTTTTCTTCATAAAATACCCAGTCTCAGGCAGTTATTGTTATTATTTATTTTTTAGCTTTTTATTTTTATTTATTTATTTATTTTTGAGACAGGGTCTCACTCTGTTGTCCAGGCTGGAGTGTAGTGGCACAGTCTCGGTTCACTGCAACCTCCGCCTCCTGGGTTCAAGCGATTCTCAGGCCTCAGCCTCCCAAGTAGCTGGAATTCCAAGAACCTGTCACCATGCCCAGCTAATTTTTGTATTTTTTGGTAGAGATGGGGTTTCACCACGTTGGCCAGGTTGGTCTCAAACTCAAACTCCTGACCTCAATTGATCCACCCACCTCAGCCTCTCAAAGTGCTGGGATTACAGACATGAGCCACTGCACCCAGCCTCAGGTAGTTCTTTATAGCAGTGCGAGAACAGACTGATCCAAGGTGAGAGCTTTTAACTATGTCCTGTAGGTCTTTTTAGCCCCTGATTTGTTTTTCCAATTCTTCTTTCTGTGCTTCAATTTATGTATTTTCTATTAGCTTGTCTTTGAGTTTACTTTTCTTGGCTTCTGTTGTGTCTAACCTATTGTTAAACTCTTCCCTTAAGTTTTTTTTGTTTTGTTTTTTTTCATTTTTTTGAGATGGAGTTTCGCTCTTTGTTGCCCAGGCTGGAGTGCAGTGGCGCGATCTTGGCTCACCGCAACCTCCACCTCCCGGGTTCAAGTGATTCTTTTGCCTCAGCCTCCCGAGTAGCTGAGATTACAGGCATGTACCACCACGTCCGGCTAATATTGTATTTTTAGTGGAGACGGGTTTTCTCCATGTTGGTGAGGCTGATCTCGAACTCCCAACCTCAGGTGATCCGCTTGCCTTGGCCTTCCAAAGTTCTGGGGTTACAGGCGTGAACCACCATGCCTGGCCTGTATTTTTAGTAGAGGTGGCATTTCAACATGTTGGACAGGCTGGTCTCGAACTCCTGACCTCAGGTGATCCAGCCGCCTCAGCCTCCCAAAGTGCTGGGATTACAGGCATGAGCCACCATGCCTGGTCCACTTAAGTTCTTAATTGCTTAGTTCTAGAATTTTAATTTCGTTTTTTTTTCTTCAAAGATGCCAATTTCTCATTGAAAAATATAACTTTTATTATTTTACCTGCATTTCCTCTATTTTCTTTGACACACTAATCAATATTACTTTTATTGACTTTTTGTTTATTTATTTTTAGAGACAGTGTCTCACTCTGTCCCCCACGCTGGAGTGCAGTGACATGATCATGGCTCACTGCAGCCTCAAACTCCTGGGCTCAAGGGATTCTCCCACCTCAGCCTCTCTAGTAGCTGGGACCACAGGCACAAACCACCATGTCCAGCTAATTAAAAAATATTTTTGTGGAGATGGGGTCTTGCCCAGAGTAGTCTCAAACTCCTGTGCTCAAGTGATCCTCCCACCTTGGCCTCCGTAAGTGCTGGGATTACAAGTGTGAGCCATCGTGTCTAGCCTCATTATTATTTTAAAGTCCTTGTCTACTAATTTTAATATCTGCATCTGACTCTTTTCATGTGTAGTAATTTTAATGAGGTGCTGAACATTGTGTATAAAAAGCAAGGAGGCTCTAGGTGATGTCATTCGCTCCAGGGATGGGTCATTTTCACCTCCTAAAATATTCATGCTTAAGTGAAAAAGGCTGTATCCAAACTATCCCTATTGGATAACTAGTATGAAGGGGGTTTTCACCTCATTCTAATCAAAAACTGAGAAGTAAAGGGGTGGGGTTGCAGTTCTCATAATACTCAACCTATATCCAGGGTGTCCTTGTTTCCAGACCATGCCTTCATAGTCTCTCTCTCTCTTTTTTTTTTTTTTTTTTGAGATAGACTCTCACCTTGTTACCCAGGCTGAAGTGCAATGGTGCAATCTTGGCTCACTGCAGCCTCCACCTCCCTGGTTCAAGCTGTTCTTGTGCCTCAGCCTCCTGAGCAACTGGGATTACAGTTGCACACCACCATGCCCAGCTAATTTTTGTATTTTTAGTAGAAACGGGGTTTCACCATGTTGGCCAGGCTGGTCTCGAACTCCTGACCTCAGGTGATCCGCTCGCCTCGGCCTCCCAAAGTGCTGGGATTACAGGCTTGAGCCACCCTGCCTGGCCCATAGTCTCTTTATTGAGAATCCCCTGGGACTTTGTTTCCTCAGCCCTAAAAGATGACAAGACAGCAGCTCTGTCCGTCAGAGGTTCCAGCCTAGCTCTCCCACCTCTTCCCAAGTAGCCTTACAATCTGGCAAGTGTCTGGAGAGGAGACATTGGCAGTGTGTTTGAGACAGGTCTCCTCCCAGGCTGATCTTTTGTTCCCTAAGCACAATTCTATCCTTTAGAAAAAGTTTCCTCCCCACTCCCCAGCTGCCAGCACCAGAACCCAGCAAATGTACCTCCAGGGAGAACAGGCCAGATTCCCGCAAGTCTCTTTAGCATACCCTCCCATGTGACCGCTTAAATATCTGCTGCTTCCCCCACCCTGCAAAGGCTTTCTGCCTTGAGAAGTCCAATCCTCAGGCCTCAGGGGGGAAAAAAAAAAAAACAGCTGGAGACCGTCTGCTCACCTCAGGGCCTCCCAGCACTAGAGTCTTATCTAATCTAAGCCGCATTGCCTCCACATACTTTGATGTCTTTCAAAGTATGTTTTTTGCTATTTATTCAGCTTTTTCTAATTGTGGCAGTGAGAACTTTGGCCTGTGATGATCTACTAAGTATTCTGATTTAAAAAGTAGAGAAAGAATGTCTCCTAATAGCTTATCCACATACTTGCTTTTTTAAAAAATCATGCTCAAGTGAAAACACTAAAAGCACAATTGCATGGACACTAGGATTGCAGCTGCAGAAAGCCTCCATGCAAGCAAACCAGAGCTAGAGGGAAATGTGGACAAATGAGGACTACTGGGCCCGGTGAGGTGGCTCACACCTGTAATCCCAGCCATTTGGGAGGCTGAGGTGGGAGAATCACGTGAACTCTGGAGGCAGAGGATGCAGTGAGTGGAGGCTGTACTGCAGTCTGGGAGACAGAGAGAGACTCCATCTCCAAAAAAAAAAAAAAAAAAAAAAAAAACGAAAAAAAAAAGAAACCTGGTGGGCTGGGTGGTGGGATTGTGGGCCAGTGTTTCTCTGTGCTTTTGATTTCCTTTAATATGACTTAAATGACTCAAATGAGGTTTATGGAATTTTCCAACGTATCATTTTGAAAGTCCAGGCTTGGCTCTGTGGTTCCACCTAAGGTCTGCTCGAAGCTTTTGTCCCAGGTTCTTGAACGGACCAATGCCCACCCACTCTACCTGTTCCGAGTCACCCCAGGTGATTCCCTGCTCTTTTTCTTTTCTCTTTTTTTTTGAGACAGAGTCTCACTCTGTCACCCAGGCTGAAGTGCAGTGGCACCATCTCAACTCACTGCAAACTCCGCCTCCCGGGTTCAAGCAATTGTTGTGCCTCAGCCTCCCGAGTAGCTGGGATTACGGGCGTCTGCCACCACACCCAGCTAATTTTTGCCATGCTGACCAGGCTGGTCTCAAACTCCTGAACTCAAGTGATCTACTCGCTTTGGCCTCCCAAAGTGCTGGTACTACAGGCATGAGCCACCACACCGGGCCAATTCCCTGCTCTTTTGAAGAAGCCCCTACCTCATCTTGCCCCTGTCATTAAGAGTCTTACAAAGGTTAAGGTCTGGGAGAATCAACCACATCAATCCATTTAAGTCTCCTATTGTCTGGTGCTTTTGTGGACTGAGCTCTAAACTTGGAGCTGGGGAGAGAAGAGAACCAGGCTGAGCCTCTCACACGCTGTGTGCCACCTAGAAAGCCACTGCCCTTTCCAGCCTCAGTCTCTCCATCTGTAAAGTGGGCACAATATACCTGCCTCTCAAGGTTGTTGGAAGACTCAGGGCCATGCTGTGTGTGGTGCCAGCCCCAACCCATGGTGAGAGAGATTGGCAAACCGTCAATGCCAGCATGAGCTGGCAGGGGGGAAGGACCCGTGGGGACCCAGAGGAGGGCAGAGAGGAGAGGAAACACACATCCCACACGCCCCCACAGACCACCCACCCTGCACCCCACATCTGCACACTGGTGCATATTGTACCATCAAACCCTGAAACCCCAGGGGGAGTTAAAGGCATCTAGTGGTCTGAAACATGAGAGCGCATACAACATGGTCATAAATGAAGTCAGCCTCATAAAGTGTGAAATCCAAGACGTGGACTGACTTTTTCCAGTTTCCGAATAAACGCCGCAGATTTTACATTCAGAAGGAAACTAAGACCAGAGATAAAGTTGGAGCCCCGTTCTGCGGTGAGATCACCACCTAGTATCAAGTGTACCTCTCAGTCCTAGAAGCTTCTGTCTGTGATCAGGGAGGGGGAGTGCAATGCTGAGATAGTTTTTGTCTGTTTGGTTTGATTCCGCTCCTAGGACGGTGCTCGGCGCATAGTCACGCTCAAGAAAATCCTTGGTGAGCGAGTGCATGAATGAGTAAAGAAGCCGTTCGCTGAGCATGCAGAGAGAGGAGGCTGAAGACGCAGCTGAAGAAAACAGACAGAGTAGAGTGTCCCTAGGGCCACACGTGGCAGTTTGGGAGGCTGGACTGAGTCCTGCAGACACTGGGGAGTCAGGGCATGTGGCAGCATCCCTCTGCTATTGCCCAACCGTCCCAGTGCTGCAGGAGGAAGGGGCGGGCGTGGGGATGGCTGGGCCTTGGGGGTCCCCAGAGACATCACAGCCTTCCAGGACAGCCCAGGGGCTTGGCACAGTGTCTTGTAAAGCCTTTGGGGCCTGCAGGGCCTGTTCTGGCTACACCCACCCACAAGGCCACGCAGACAGAGGCTGCGGGAGACAAACAGGAGCCGAGCCAAGTGGCCAGAAGGAAGGCCCAAGCAAGCCCCAGCAGAAGCCAAGCCCAGCAGACAAGGTTTATGACATGAGAGGAAGCCACTGTGGTGCCCTGGGCACAGCGTGGCAGGGGGACGGTGTGAGGAGACAGACTCCCTGGTGATGCTGAGGAGACACAGAACACCCCACACCTCCCTCTGTAGAAAGCAGATTCCCAGGCCTCGGGGTTAAATGGGAACGAACAGGCAGCATGGGGCCAGGCCTTGGTTAGAGCTCCATAAACACATGCTGGCATGGAATGGGTGGGAATGGCTCACGCCTGTAATCCCAGTGCTTTGGGAGGCTGAGGCAGGAGGATCACTTGAGCCCAGGAGTTTGAGACCAGCGTGGGCTACACAGTGAGACCCCTGTCTCTACAAAAACTAGAAAAATTAGCCAAGTGTGATGGTGTGTGCCTGTAGTCCAAGCTACTTGGGAGGCTGAGGTGGGAGGATCGCTGGAGACTGGGAGGTCAAGGCTGCAGTGAGCCTTGATTGCACCATGATTACACTCCAGCCTGGGCAACAGAGTGAGATTCTGTCTAAAAAAAAGAAGACATACCAGCATGTGGCTAAAACAGTGACGGAGACACCCATTCCACCTACAGAGGCTCAGGCCTGTCTCCAAACCTTTGCTCTTCTCTGCCTCAGATGCCTCTCCCCTCCCATCTCTGCCCACAGAACTCACCGTACTTTTCCCAGCTCAAGTTTCAGCATCTCCACGACGTTTTCCAAGGTCACCTCTTCCTGCCGTATCCTCCTCCTCCTCTGTCATAGCCAACACTTACCAGTCAGTGCCAAGCACAGGGCTAGAAGCTTCCTATGTGTTATCTAATTTAATGCTTCCAATACCAGCATGAGAATGGTGTCATCATCCTTTTGTACACAGAAGCCATTGCAGCTCGGAGCAGGTAACTGGCTTCCCCAAGGTCATTCAGCCAGTGAGAGATAGAGGCCGTGTTCAAATACAGGTCTCTGAGGGCAAAGCTCATTCTTAAGCATTAGGACCCCTTGCTACCCGTGAGACAGTGGACATGGCCCCCAACATTGTCCCTTGGTGCTCTCTCTTGATCTTTTTCTTTTAGGGTTTGTTTTATATACTTGTCTCCACCCAGGAGACCAGGAGCTGAGTCTCTTGAGAGCCAGGACCTTGCCCCAGTTGCCCAGATGGCTGCGTGCTCTCCTCTCTTGTTCCCAGCCCTCACCCATGCTGCCCTTCTCCCTTCCCTGCCTACCTGGCAAACCTGCTGGGCTCCAGGCAAACACAAGCTCCTTCAGGGGCCCTCCCTGCTCCTTGCAGGTCACCTCTTCTCAGGGATCCCGCAGTTCTCCATGGCACTGAAATGGCTGGTATAGGAATCTGTCTCCCTGAGACCATGAGCTCCTCAAGGAAGCTGGGACTGACACCTCCATGTTTCCAGGGCCCAGCCGAGGACCTGGCACAGGTCTGTGTTCAGTGTTGGTTGAATGGATGAATAGCGTCCACCATGAATTGATCCCGAAGTGGACCTAGAGTTGGAGGAACTAGACTATTGATTTTGCAACTTATTAACTATGTGATCTCAGACAAGTCCCTTCACCCATTTGGGCCTCAGTTTTCTCATCTGTAGAATGGGGATGATTTGAGGAAAAGAGAGGTTGAAGCACTTCATAAACTGAGTTGCTGCATAGTTGTGAGGTGAGATGATGGAGGTCCCCAAGCCCAGGCTCCAGGGAAGGACTTTGGCACCTGCTCCTTGCTAAATAAGGATGCAATTTTAAAGGCTCACAGCTATCACAGATTTTCCTAAAACATGTGTCAATACAAAAGATTGTGGAGTTCCTTTAGAAATACACTGTAACAGGCCGGGCGCGGTGGCTCAAGCCTGTAATCCCAGCACTTTGGGAGGCCGAGACGGGTGGATCACGAGGTCAGGAGATCGAGACCATCCTGGCTAACACGGTGAAACCCCGTCTCTACTAAAAAATACAAAAAACTAGCCGGGCAAGGTGGCGGGCGCCTGTAGTCCCAGCTACTCGGGAGCCTGAGGTGGGAGAATGGCGTAAACCCGGGAGGCGGAGCTTGCAGTGAGCTGAGATCCGGCGCCTGTAGTCCCAGCTACTCGGGAGCCTGAGGTGGGAGAATGGCGTAAACCCGGGAGGCGGAGCTTGCAGTGAGCTGAGATCCGGCGCCTGTAGTCCCAGCTACTCGGGAGCCTGAGGTGGGAGAATGGCGTAAACCCGGGAGGCGGAGCTTGCAGTGAGCTGAGATCCGGCCACTGCACTCCAGCCTGGGCGACAGAGCGAGACTCCCTCTCAAAAAAAAAAAAAAAAGAAATACACTGTAACAGAGACTCCCTGCACTGACAATTTAGCTTAGCAAGTTTGCTCTGGTTGTACAGGCCCCAGGGACTCCTCCTCCATACCTGCAGCTGGAACCCATGAATAAACTTTAGGCCTTTAATTAGAACCATTTGTCCTTCCAATGAACGGCAGGTGGCTGGGCCAACTTAGAAAGAGATGCTCATTAGAGCTGTATGTGCCCTTTGATCTATCCGTCTGACTGCTGGGACTCTGTCCTAAAGAAATAATCCCAAATATGGAAAGGCTTATGAACAAATAAACCATCTTTGGAATATTTCTTGTAACAGCAGAGAAACTGGAATCAACCGGAATATACAATGGGGAACGAGCTGGTGATGTTTCCTCAACGTGATGGGACTTTATTGCCCACTGAGAAGAAATGGCTGGGAAGGCTTTGGAGCAACATAAAGTATGTTTATGAAAGACTGTTAAGTAAACAGATCAGGTTACAAAACTGTGTACCCTGAGATGAACTATGCAAACTATGCATATAAATATTAGAAATAGGCCGGGCGCGGTGGCTCATGCCTGTAATCCCAGCACTTTGGGAGGACGAGGCGGGCGGATCACGAGGTCAGGAGTTTGAGACCAGCCTGACTAACATGGTAAAACTCGGTCTCTACTAAAAATACAAAAATTAGCTGGGCTTGGTGGTGCACGCCTGTAATCCCAGCTACTCAGGAGGCTGAGGCAGGAGAATCACTTGAACCTGGGAGGCAGAAGTTGCAGTGAGCCAAGATCACACCACTGCACTCCAGCCTGGGCAACAGAGTGAGACTCCGTGTATAAAAAATAAAAAAAAAAAAAAATATATATATATATATATATATATATATATATGTTAGAAATAAATACACCACAATTCTAGTTGTGTCTCTTGACAGGATGGGATTATGGGTAATTTTTGTCTCCACGTTCCAATTTTTCTGCTATGTCGTTATGATTAAAAGTTAATTATAGGCCAGGCACAGTGGCTCACGCCTGTAATCCCAACACTCTGGGAGGCCGAGGCGGGTGGATCACTTGAGCCCAGGAGTTTGAGACCAGCCTGACCAGCATGGAGAAACCCCATCTCTACTGAAAATGCAAAATTATCCAAGCGTGGTGGCGCATGCCTATAATCCCAGCTACTCGGGAGGCTGAGGCAGGAGAATCGCTTGAACCAGGGAGGCAGAGGTGGTGGTGAGCTGAGATGGCGCCATTGTACTGCAGCCTGGGCAACGAGAGCAAAACTTCATCTCAAAAAAAAAAAAAAAAGTTCATTATAAAATTTTAAAAATCAAAA
This sequence comes from Rhinopithecus roxellana, assembly GCF_007565055.1. Taxonomy (NCBI): domain Eukaryota; kingdom Metazoa; phylum Chordata; class Mammalia; order Primates; family Cercopithecidae; genus Rhinopithecus; species Rhinopithecus roxellana. The sequence goes on from NC_044561.1 coordinate 7,418,812, forward strand.
ACTTAGACTGTCTCTAAAATAAAATCAAGACAAAACAAAAACAAAATAATTAAAAATAAAAAAGAAACAAAGAAAGGGCTAGTTTTCCAAGGGCAGGAGTAAAGCCTGACTTCGTAAAACTGTATTCTGGAGAATCATTCGCATGCTTACCGGGTGGCCCATGCCCGCGGTTTTCTGGAGATTCTTGGCCATAATCTGTTCCTTCTTAACTCCTTTCATCTTCTGTGCTCCCATTCCTCTCTCTCCCTCTCCTCTTATTCGGGGCTACGCTTTACTTGAAAGGGTGATATGGTTTGGCTGTGTGCCACCCAAAGCTCCATGTCGATTATAATCCCCACATGTTGAAGGGGAGCCTGGTGGGAGTGATTGATTATAGGCGTGGATTTCCCCCTCGCTGTTCTTGTCATGTGAGTGAGTTCTCACAAGATCGGATGGTTTAAAAGTGTGGCACTTGGCCAGGGGCATGGGTAGCTCACGCCTGTATCCCAGCATTTGGGAGGCGGCGGGTGGATCACCTGAGATCAGGAGTTTGAGACCCCCGCCTGGCCAACAGGTGAAACCCAGTCTCTACTAAAAATCCAAAAAGTAGCTGGGCGAGGTGGCGTGTGCTTGTAATCCCAGCACTTGGGAACTGAGGCAAGAGAATCCCTTGAACCCAGAGGCAGAGGCTGCATGAGCTGAGATCGTGCCACTGCACCCCAGCCTGAGTGACAAAGGGAGACTCTGTCTTCGCCAAAAAAAAGTGTGTGCACTCCCTCCATTTCCACACCTCCTGCTCTCCATGGTAAGACGTGCCTTCTTGCCCCTGCTCCTTCCACCATGAGTGTAAGTTTTCCTGAGGCTTCCGGTCAGGCTTCCTGTTAAGCCTGCAGAACTGTTGAGTCATTCAACCGCTGTTTCTTCATAAAATACCCAGTCTCAGGCAGTTTTGTTATTATTTAATTTTTTTAGCTTTTTATTTTTATTTATTATTTATTTTGAGATAGGGTCTCACTCTGTTGTCCAGTCGGATGTAATGGCCCAGTCTCGGTTCACTGCAACCTCCGCCTCCTGGGTTCAAGCGATTCTGGCCTCCAGCCTCCCATTTACTGGAATCCAAAACCTGTCACCATCCACTATTTTTGTATTTTTTGTGTAGACATGGGGTTTCACCACGTTGGCCAGTTGGTCTCAAACTCACTTCCTGACCTCAATTGATCCACCCCACCTCAGCCTCTCAAAGGCTGGGATTACAGACATGAGCCACTGCACCAGCCCAGGTAGTTCTTTATAGCAGTGCGAGAACGACTGATCCAAGGTGAGAGCTTTTAACTATGTCCTGTAGGTTTTTTAGCCCTGATTTGTTTTTTCCAATTCTTCTTCTGTGCTTCAATTTATGTATTTTCTATTAGTCTTGTCTTTGAGTTTTCTTTTCTTGGCTTCTGTTGTGTCTAACCTATTGTTAACACTCTTCCCTTAAGTTTTTTTTTGTTTGTTTTTTTCATTTTTTTGAGATGGAGTTTTCGCTCTTTGTTGCCCAGGCTGGAGGCTTGTGGCGCGATCTTGGCTCACCGCAACCTCCACCTCCCGGGTTCAAGTGATTCTTTTGCCTCAGCCTCCCGTTAGCTGATATCAGGCATGTCCACCACTTCCGGCTAATATTGTATTTTTAAGTGGAGACGGGTTTTCTCCATGTTGGTGAGGCTGATCTCGAACTCCCACCTCAGGTGATCCGCTTGCCTTGGCTTCCAAATGCTGGGGTTACAGCGTGAACCACCATGCCTGGCCTGTATTTTTAGTAAGGTGGCATTTCAACATGTTGGACAGGCTGGTCTCGAACTCCTGACCTCATGTGATCCACCGCCCCTCTCCCAAAGTGCTGGGATTACAGGCATGATCCACCATGCCGGTTCCACGTAAGTTCTAATTGCTTAGTTCATAATTTTAATTTCGTTTTTTTTTCTTCAAATGCCAATTTCTCATTGAAAAATATAACTTTTATTATTTTACCCTGCAGTTTTCCTCTATTTTCTTTGACACACTAATCAATAATTACTTTTATTGACTTTTTGTTTTTTATTTTTAGAGACAGTTTCTCACTCTGTCCCCCACGCTGGAGTGCAGTGACATGATCATGCTCACTGCAGCCTCAAACACCTGGGCTCAGGGATTCTCACCACCTCAGCCTCTCTATAGCTGGGACCACAGGCACAAACCACCATGTCCAGCTAATTAAAAAAATATTTTGTGGAGATGGTGTCTTGCCCAGAGTAGTCTCAAACTCCTGTGCTCAAGTGATCCTCCCACCTTGGCCTCCGTAAGTGCTGGGATTACAAGTGTGAGCCATCGTGTCCTAGCCTCATTATTATTTTAAAGTCCTTGTCTACTAATTTTAATATCTGCATCTGACCTCTTTCATGTGTAGTAATTTAAAGGAGGTCTGAACATTGTGTATAAAAAGCAAGAGGCTCTAGTGATGTCCATTCGCTCGCAGGGATGGGTCATTTTCACTCCTAAAATATTCATGCTTAAGTGAAAAAGGCTGTATCCCAAACTATCCCTATGGATAACTAGTATGAAGGGGGTTTTCCATTTCACCTCATCTAATCAAAAACTGAGAAGTAAAGGGTGGGGGTTGCAGTTCTCATAATACTCACCTATATCCAGGGTGTCCTTGTTTCCAGACCATGCCTTCATAGTCTCTCTCTCTCTTTTTTTTTTTTTTTTTTTTGAGATAGACTCTCACCTTGTTACCCAGGCTGAGTGCAATGTGGCATCTTGGCTCACTGCAGCCTCCCTCCCGGTTCAAGCTGTTCTCTGCCTCAGCCTCCTGAGTCAACTGGGATTACAGTGCACCCACCATGCCCCGCTAATTTTTGTATTTTTAGTAGAACGGGTTTCACATGTTGGCCAGGCTGGTCTCGAACTCCTGACTCAGTGATCCCGCCGCTCGCCTCCCAATGCTGGGATTACAGGCTTGAGCCACCCTGCCTGGCCCATAGTCTCTTATTGAGAATCCCCTGGACTTTGTTTCCTCAGCCCTAAAAGATGACAAGACAGCAGCTCTTGTCCGTCAGAGGTTCCACCTAGCTCTCCCACCTCTTCCCAAGTAGGCCTTAACAATCTGGCAAGTGTCTGGAGAGGAGACATTGCAGGTTTTTGAGACAGGTCTCCTCCCAGGCTGATCTTTTGTTCCTAAGCCAATTCTATCCTTTAGAAAAAGTTTCCTCCCACTCCCCAGCTGCCAGCACCAGAACCCAGCAAATGTACCTCCAGGGATAACAGGCCAGATTCCCGCAAGTCTCTTTAGCATACCCTCCCATGTGACCCGCTTAATATCTGCTGCTCCCCCACCCTGCAAAGGCTTTCTGCCTTGAGAAGTCCAATCCTCAGGCCTCAGGGGGAAAAAAAACAAAACAGCTGGAGACCCCGTCTGCTCACCTCAGGTCCTCCCAGCACTAAGCTTTATCTAATCTGCCCGCATTGCCTCCACATACTTTGAGTCTTTCAAAGTATGTTTTTTGCTATTTATTCAGCTTTTTTTCTAATTGTGGCAGTGAGAACTTTGGCCTGTGATGATCTAATAGTTCTGATTTAAAAATAGAGAAAGAATGTCTCCTATACTTATCCACATACTTGCTTTTTTAAAAATCATGCTCAGTGAAAACACTAAAAGCACAATTGCATGGACACTAGAATTGGCAGCTGCAGAAAGCCTCCATGCAAGCAACCAGAGCTAGAGGGAAATGTGGACAATGAGGACTACTGGGCCCGGTGAGGTGGCTCACACCTGTAATCCCAGCCATTGGAGGCTAGGTGGGAGAATCACGTGAACTCTGGAGGCAGAGGATGCAGTGAGTGAGGCTGTACTGCAGTCTGGGAACAGAGAGAGACTCCATCTCCAAAAAAAAAAAAAAAAAAAAAAAAACGAAAAAAAAAGAAACCTGGTGGGCTGGGTGGTGGGATTGTGGCCAGTGTTTCTCTGTGCTTTTGATTCCTTATATGACTTAAATGACTCAAATGAGGTTTATGTAATTTTCCAACGTCATTTTTTGAAGTCCAGGCTTGGCTCTGTGGTTCCACCTAAGGTCTGCTCGAAGCTTTTGTCCCAGGTTCTTGAACGACCAATGCCCACCCCCTACCTGTTCCGAGTCACCCCAGTGGATTCCCTCTCTTTTTCTTTTCTCTTTTTTTTGAACAGAGTCTCACTCTGTCACCCAGCTGAAGTGCAGTGGCACCATCTCAACTCACGCAACTCTCGCCTCCCTGGTTCAAGCATGTTGTGCCTCAGCCTCCCGAGTAGTCTGGGATTACGGGCGCTGCCACCACACCCAGCTAATTTTTGTCCATGCCTGACCAGGCTGGTCTCAAACTCCTGACCAAGTGATCTACCGCTTGGCCTCCCAAAGTGCTGGTACTACAGGCATTAGCCACCACACCCGGGCCAATTCCCTGCTCTTTTGAGAAGCCCCTACCTCATCTTGCCCCTGTCATTAAGAGTCTTACAAAGGTTAAGGTCTGGGAGAATCAACCACTCATCCATTTAAGTCTCCTATTGTCTGGTGCTTTTTGTGTGACTGAGCTCTAAACTTGGAGCTGGGAGAGAAGAGAAACCAGGCTGAGCCTCTCACACGCTGTGTGCCACCTAGAAAGCCACTGCCCTTTCCAGCCTCAGTCTCTCCTCTTCTGTAAATGTCACAATATACCTGCCTCTCAAGTTTGTTGGAAGACTCAGGGCCATGCTGTGTGTGGTGCCATCCCCACCCATGGTGAGAGAGATTGGCAAACCGTCAATCCAGCATGAGCTGCAGGGGGGAAGACCCGTGGGGACCACAGAGGGCAGAGAGGAGAGGAACACCACCCCCACACGCCCCCACAACCACCCACCCTGCACCCCACATCTGCACACTGGTGCATATTGTACCACTCAAACCCTGAAAAACCCAGGGGGAGTTAAGGCAACTGTGGTCTGAAACATGGAAGCGCATCCCACATGGTCATAAATGAATTCAGCCTCATAAGTGTGAATCCAGACTTGGACTGACTTTTTTTCCAGTTTCCGAATAAACGCCGCAGATTTTTACATTCAGAAGGAACTAAGACCAGAGATAAGTTGGAGCCCCGTTCTGGCGGTGAGATCACCACCTAGTATCAGTGTCCTCTCAGTCCTAGAACTTCTGTCTGTGATCAGGAGGGGGAGTGCAATGCTGAGATAGTTTTGTTGTTTGGTTTGATTCCGCTCCTAGGATGGTGCTTCGGCGCATAGTCACGCTCAAAAAATCCTTGGTGAGCGAGTGCATGAATGAGTAAAGAAGCCGTTCGCTGAGCATGCAGAGAGAGGGGCTGAAGAGCAGCTGAAGAAAACAACAGAGTAGAGTGTCCCTAGGGCCACACGTGGCAGTTTGGGAGGCGGGACTGAGTCTGCCGACAACTGGGGAGTCAGGCATTGGCAGCATCCCTCTCTATTGCCCAACCGTCCCATGCTGCAGGAGGAAGGGGCGGGTCGTGGGATGCTGGCCTTGGGGGTCCCCAGAGACATCACAGCTTCCAGGACAGCCCGGGGCTTGGCCACAGTGTCTTGTAAAGCCTTTGGGGCCTGCAGGGCCTGTTCTGGCTACACCCACCCACAAGGGCCACGCAGACGAGGCTGCGGGAGACAACAGAGCCGAGCCAAGTGGCCAGGAAGGCCCCATCAAGCCCCAGCAGAAGCCAAGCCCAGCAGACAAGGTTTATGACTGAGAGGAAGCCACTGTGGTGCCCTGGGCACAGCGTGGCAGGGGGACGGTGTGAGGAACAGACCCCTGGTGATGCTGAGGACCCAGAACACCCCACACCTCCCTCTGTAGAAAGCAGATTTCCCAGGCCTCGGGTTTAAATGGGAACGAACAGGGCAGCATGGGGCCAGGCCTTGTTAGAGCTCCATAAACACATGCTGGCATGGATGGGTGGGAAGGCGCTACGCCTGTAATCCCATGCTTTGGGAGGCTGAGGCAGGAGATCACTTGAGCCCAGGAGTTTTAGACCAGCGTGGGCTACCAGTGAGACCCCTGTCTCTACAAAACTAGAAAAATTAGCCAAGTGTGAGGTTGTGTGCCTGTATCCAGCTACTTGGGAGGCTGAGGTGGAGGATCGCTGGAGACTGGAGGTCAAGGCTGCATGACCTTGATTGCACCATGATTACACTCCAGCCTGGGCAACCGAGTGAGATTCTGTCTAAAAAAAAGAAGACATACCGCATGTGGCTAAAACAGTGACGGAGACACCCATTCCACCTTACAAGGGCTCAGGCCTGTCTCCAAACCTTTGCTCTTCTCTGCCTCGATCCTCTCCCTCCCATCTCTTGCCCACAGAACTGAACTCACCTGTACTTTTCCCAGCTCAAGTTTCACATCTCCACGACGTTTTCCAAGGTCACCTCTTCCTCCTGCCGTATCCTCCTCCTCCTCTGTCATAGCCAACACTTACCAGTCAGTGCCAAGCACAGGGCTAGAAGCTTCCTATGTGTTATCTAATTTAATCTTCCAATACCAGCATGAGAATGGTTGTCATCATCCTTTTGTACACAGAAGCCATTGCAGCTCGAGCAGGTACTGGCTTCCCCAGTCATTCAGCCAGTGGAGTAGAGGCCGTGTTCAAATACAGGCTCTCTGAGGGCAAAGCTCATTCGTTAAGCATTAGGACCCCTTTGCTACCCGTGAGACAGTTGGACATGGCCCCCAACATTGTCCCTTGGTGCTCTCTCTTGATCTTTCTTTTGGGTTTGTTTTATATACTTGTCTCCACCCAGAACCAGGAGCTGATCTCTTGAGAGCCAGGACCTTGCCCCCTTGCCGATGGCTGCGTGCTCTCCTCTCTTGTTCCAGCCCTCCCCATGCTGCCCTTCTCCCTTCCCTGCCTACCTGGCAACCTGCTGGGCTCCAGGCAAACACAAGCTCCTTTGAGACAGAGTTTGACTCTGCCACCCAGGCTGGAGTGCAGTGGTACAATCTCAGCTCACTGTAACCTCCACCTCCCGGGTTCATGCCATTCTCCTGCCTCAGCCTCCCAAGTAGCTGGGACTACAGGCGCCCGCCGCCACGCCTGGCTAATTTTTTGTATTTTTATTAGAGACGGGGTTTCACTGTGTTAGCCAGGATGGTCTCGATCTCCCGACCTCGTGATCCGCCCGTCTCGGCCTCCTAAAGTGCTGGGATTACAGGCGTGAGCCCTGTGCCCGGTCCTAGATTTTTTTTTTTCTTTAATGAAAAAGTAACACATGTACAGGGTAAAAAATATTCTCTGTGAAAGATATACAAACACCACTATCCTAATGAAAGTGCCTTTTTCTTCCAAAATTTTATCTATATTTTGTATATACTTTTACAAAGTCTAGTGTACATACAATTCAAAATTCTAGCTCGACATGGTGGCCCATGCTTGTAATCCCAGCACTTTGGGAGGACAAGGTGGGAGGTTCCTTGAGCCCAGGAGTTCGAGACCAGTCTGGGCAACATAATGAGACCCTGTCTCTATAAAATACAAAAGAAAAAAAATAAATAAAAGCTGGGTATTGTGGCATGCATCTGTAGTCCCAGCTACTTGGGAGGCTGAGCTAGGACGGCTTGAGACTGGGAGGTTGAGGCTACAGTGAGCTGTGATGGCACCCCTGCACTCCAACCTAGGCCACAGAAGGAGACCTTGTCTCAAAAAATTTTTTTAACTTTAATTTTTATTTTATATAAAAAACAAATACCTTGGCTGCAACAATCTTCATCTTTATAGATTTAAAGAGTTATAGGATACTCCATAGTAGAAATATATTTACTTCACTGTCCTTTGATATTATATATTAGTTGTTATGTTTCCATTTATGATTATGTTTCTTTTATATATCTCATGGAAATACATATGGTTGTACTCAATGCATATATAGTTGTACATAATTAATATGTAAAATTCATATGTAATATGAAAAATAAGATTTTTCCTTTATGTTAACAATAACAAATTACAAAACATGATAGAAAAATATACTCCAATCAGAAAGAAAATAAAAATATTAAGTGCTTAGAACTAAAGAAGGTACCCACAACATGGATGAACCTTGAGGATATTATGCTAAGTGCAGTAAGCCAGACACAGAAAGAAAAATATTACATGATCTCACTTATATATGGAATTCAAAGAAGTTGCAGACATAGAAACAGAGAACAAAACTGTGCTTATCAGGGGCAGATAGGGCGGGCAGGAAATGGGGAGATGTAGGTCAGTGGATACAAAATTGTAAGATTTAATGTACAATGTGAGGGTTATAGTTAATAATATCAAACTAAATTCAGAGTTTTTCTAGAGCAGGGGGATATAGTTTGGCTCTGTGTCCCCATCCAAATCTCATGGTGAATTGTAAGGGAGGAAGAGGTTGCAGTAAGCCAAGATCACACCACTGCACTCCAGCCTGGATGACAGAGTGAGACTCTGTCTCAAAAAAAAAAGAAAGAAAGAGATTGAAAGGTGTCCATGTGGAAGCCTCTGACCGCTGCTGCTTGATTGTGTGAGAGTTCAGAGTTTGCTTTCCTTTTCAGTATCCCAGTGGACAAACTCTAGTATCCCTCTGGCGACTGACTGCAACTGGCCAGGGCCACTCCCTGGTACGGCCTGAAGGCCAGTGGGTGAACAGGTTTGGCTGCCTTGTACAGAAGGGAGGAAGGGCCTCTCCTGTCCTTTCTGGTCAAAGGACCCCGATCCCTCTGTGTGTTGCAATTGACACACATGTTTGGGGGAACTCAGACCCTTTCTTTCTCTTTCTAAATTCTTCCATGACGACAGTCACACCTCCTGCTCTGGACATCTCCAAATCAGGTGATCTCACGTGGCCTCAGAGTTTCCACGTTCCTGCCCCCTCTCCTGGGCTGGCACCAAGCTGAGTTCATCCATTACCCTTTTTTCCTCATACCTGGGCTGATCACTCTGTGACAAGGCACCAGAGCTGAGAGGTCCTTTCTAATAGGTGGGACACCCCTTTAGAAGGTGTACCCGAGTCCCTCAGTGGACATGAGTGGAACCCTCTTCCTCAGTGCTAAGCCCCAAAGCAAAGTGCAATTTGTGTCCCAGCAGATGTTACTCCCTGGCAGCTCCTTTTCCAGCCCCACCAAGGGACAGAACCCATCTATTCCTTCAGATTCTCCTCTGGGTTGCATCCTAGAACACAGACAAATTTAACCCTCAGACTCTCAAAAAGAAACACCTACTTTTCTTGTGTAATACAGCATGGCCCCTATGCAGGAAATCCTCAAATTAGCCTCCTCAGTCTTTTATAACTGAGAGCAGAATAAGGAGGACAGGGCAAAGGAGAAAAAAAAATGCAGGGACAAGAGGCAGGCTCAACTGTTGGCTGCTTTACAAGCCCCAACCTGGCTCCAGGTTGCCCCAAGGACACTCCTCCAGGTAACTGGCATCAGTGCAGAAGGCCAGGCCACTGGAAGGCAAACTGCCCCAATGGGACACATGGAAAAAAACCCCACACAGCTCGCCCACTCTGCTACAAGCCCAGCCATTGGAAATGGGACTGCCCTGAGGGGCTGAAGGGTCCCCAGGACAGAATCCCAGCTGTTGATGGCCTTAAGCTGAGGGGGGCTCTCTGCCCTGGCTGGCTTCCAAATCAAACATCATCATCAACAAAATAAAGCCAAGGGAAACTCTGAAGGTGGCAAGTAAAATTATAAATTTCTCTTTTGCATTCAAGAGCTGCTTATCATAAAGATGCCTCCTCTACCCCTTTCCGCAAATGTATACCTTTTACCATATATAAGGTAAAAACCTGGAAAATTACTATCTAGACTTAGGCTTTTAGATTGAGTCACTCTTGGAACTGTGTACGTCGTTGAATGAAAAAGGTTAAGTTGGCCGGGCGCGGTGGCTCAAGCCTGTAATCCCAGCACTTTGGGAGGCTGAGACGGGCGGATCACGAGGTCAGGAGTTCGAGACCATTCTGGCTAACACGGTAAAACCCTGTCTCTACTAAAAAATACAAAAAAAGCTAGCCGGGCGAGGTGGTGGGTGCCTGTAGTCCCAGCTACTCGGGAGGCTGAGGCAGGAGAATGGTGTAAACCCGGAAGGCGGAGCTTGCAGTGAGCTGAGATCCGGCCACTGCACTCCAGCCTGGGCGACAGAGCGAGACTCCGTCTCAAAAAAAAAAAAAAAAAAAAAAAAGAAAAAGGTTAAGTTAAAAGAAGGATGCATAATAATAACATGGCTAGTCTTAGAAAATTCTCTTGGGCAGTTAAAATCTTTCACAAGCTTGAAAATGCCCTAAAGTCCTTCTGGAAAAAACAACAGCCGTCACCTTGTGCTGCATGTCAGTTGCTAAGGCTTTGCCCTTTTCATAGCAGTGACCTGGAAATTCCTGGCTTTGGAAGTGAGTCCTCTGAGGTTTGATACTTGTGGTACTTTTGCCATTTATTGATTCTTTTTCCCTTCCATGGACAGCTTCTGATTTCCTGTCTTGTCGCTGAGTTACGTTTGGTCATTCCAGATGCTGTAAATTGCTTACTGTCTCTTTGGAGACACCTTGTGCATCGGTGTTTAGGATACTGGGTTAGTTAAGACTTGTTAGTTTCAGGTAGGAGGTTACCTTTAGTAAAATATTCAAAAGCCAGAAATATTGGCCATTTGTCCTGGCTAAAAGATTTTAAAAGGATTTTTCTTTCAAGAGCTCCGTAGTCAGAAATCCACTTAATTAAAGCTGACATTTGGGCTATATGCATACAGATATTGTTTATAAAGCCTCTGTTTTCCCTCTAAAAACTTCTCAGTTAATGGAATTTTGTCTTGTATTTCTGTCTGTGTATTTATATGTGCTGTATGTGTGATGTCTATATAAAGATCTCTAATTGGCTTAAAGAAAAATAAGCACTTAAACATCTTGTCAGAAAAATAGAAACTTTTGTTTCTTTGAGACGAAGTCTCACTCTCTCACCCAGGCTGGAGTGCAGTGGCGTGATCTTGGCTCACTGCAACCTCCGTCTCCCGGGTTCAAACAATTCTCCTGCCTCAGCCTCCTGAGTAGTTGGGATTACAGGTGCCCACTACCACACCTGGCTAATTTTTATATTTTTAGTAGAGACAAGGTTTCACCATGTTGGCCAGGCTGGTCTTGAACTCCTGACCTCAGGCAATCCACCCGCCTTGGCCTCCCAAAGTGCTGGGATTACAGGTGTGAGCCACCATGACCGGCCCAGAAAAATAGAAACTTTAATGCCTTTTAGGTCACGTGACTCTTATCTTTAAAAAATAAAGATAGTCTGGGCCGGCGTGGTAGCTCACACCTGTAATCCCAGCACTTTGGGAGGCTGAGGTGGGTGGATCACCTGAGATCAGCAGTTTGAGAGCAGCCTGGCCAACATGGTGAAATCCTGTCTCTACTAAAAATTTAAAAATTTGCCAGGCCCTGTGGTGGGCTCCTGTAGTCCCAGCTACTCAGGAGGCTGAGGCAGAAGAATTGCTTGAACCCAGAAGGCAGAGGATGCAGTGAGCTGAGATTGCACCACTGCACTCCAACCTGAGCAACAGAGTGAGACTCCATCTCAAAAGAAAGAAAGAAAGAAAGAAAGAAAGAAAGAGAGAGAGAGAGAGAGAGAGAGAGAGAGAGAGAGAAAGAAAGAAAGAAAGAAAAGAAGGAAAGAAAGAGAGAGAGAGAGAAAGAAAGAAAGAAAGAAAGAAAGAAAGAAAGAAAGAAAGAAAGAAAGAAAGAAAGAAAGAAAGAAAGAAAGACTGAAGATTGTTGGTAAAGTAAAACAAAAATGTCTTCAAAGTTCACACATTTGAACTAAATTTGGCAGGTCAGGTAATGTTTGCCAGATACTTTAAGGCCATAAACTGCCACTGCAAATTCTATTAATAATAATAGTTTGACTTGTCTGTTTACGGCCATTAGATTTTTTTTTTTTTTTTTTGAGACAGAGTCTTGCTCTGTCACCCAGGCTGCAGCGCAGTGGTGCGATCTCGGCTCACTGCAAGCTCCACCTCCTAGGTTCATGCCATTCTCCTGCCTCAGCCTCCCGAGTAGCTGGGACTACAGGCACCCACCACTACGCCTGGCTAATTTTTTGGTATTTTTAGTAGAGATAAGGTTTCACCATGTTAGCCAGGATGGTCTTGATCTCCTGACCTCATGATCCGCCTGCCTGGGCCTCCCAAAGTGCTGGGATTACAGGCACGAGCCACCGTGCCTGGCCGTTTACAGCCATTAGATTCTAGGTAAGGCCTGGAGAAATATGGAGTTAGTCTGGTTCCCTGGCTAGGCTGAGAAGAGTCAGTCATGATCTGCAGCTCCATCCTTGTCCTGAGCTCTGCAATCCTGACATGGTTAAAACTGCTTGCTAACCAGGTTTTTCACCAAAAATAAAAGTTGCTAAGAGTTAACACTGTAGCATGTACTTGAGACTACAAGTATTAGTCTGTTCTTAAGCTGCTAATAAAGACATACCCGAGATTGGGTAATTTATAAAGGAAAGAGGTTTACTGGACTCACAGTTTCACATGGCTGGGGAGGCCTCACAATCATGGCAGAAGGTGAAGGAGGAGCAATGGCACATCTTACATGGCAGCAGGCAAGAGAGAAAGAGAGCCAAGGAAAAGTGGAAACCCCTTATTAAAACCATCAGATCTCGTGAGACGTATTCACTACCACAAGAACAGTATGGGGGAAACTGCTCCCATGATTCAGTTATTTCCCACCAGGCCCCTCTCGCAACACATGGGAATTATGGGAGCTACAATTCAAGATGAGAGTTGGGTGGGGACACAGCCAAATGTATCACTACTGGAGGAACAGTTTAGGTGCAAATTAGAGAAGGAAAGTTCAATGTGTTTTGGGTGGGAGGTTAGAAGGAGGCATGGGAATATGGTTTTTGTTAAAGCAGTGGTCCCCTCACCTTTTTGGCACCAGGGACTGGTTTTGTAGAAGACCATTTTTCCATAGACAGGGGGCTAGGGGAATGGTTTTGGGATGAAACTCTTCCACCTCAGATCCTCAAGCGTTAGATTCTCATAAGGAGTGCACAATCTAGATCCCCCGCATGCAGAGTTCATGATAGGGCTCGGGCTCCTATGTGAATCTGCTGCTGCCACTGATCTCACAAGAGGCAGAGCTCAGGCAGTAATGCTCGCTTGCCCGCCACTCACCTCCTGCTGTGTTGCCCAGTTTCTAACAGGCCACAGACCAGTACTGGTCCTTGGCCTGGAGGTTGGGACCTGGTGTTAAAGGGAATGTAATCTTGTCTAGCTCAGAGGGTTTTAAGGATTGGCCTAACCTAAAAGAGTCATGAGACAAAACTGAAGGTTTAAGCAAATTGAAAAGGGTTTGTAAAGAGCTAATCTTGTAAAAAGTTCTGTGGGTATAAGGAAGTTGGCTAAGATATAAAAGGATTATTTAGTTTTTCCATAGGTTGAACATTGAAATGAAAGCACACCGACGTAGAGCTGGAATCTGGGCCCATGTGTCTGAATAATAGTTTTCTTAGGAAATTGATCTGTTTAACAGAAAACTGTAAAGAGTTACAAGAGGTTTATGGAAATGTTACCTTATGGTCAAACTAATTAAGACTGTACAGATTTGTTGATAAGGTTTCACTAATAATTGGATTTAACGTTAGTAATACAGTAATGCAAAGGTGAAATCAGGTTTTCTCTTTTAAACAAGACTTCCATATAATATTAAAAAATAATGAAAGGTTTTTGTTTACCTTTTAATAAACAACAAGAAAAGGAGGGGAGAGGAGACAGATTCAGTTGGCCTCATGGTGTCTTTATTGCATCCTGTTTGGAAAGTTATGTGTCCCCTCTATCAGCAAATAAAGATTTTTGCATTTAAAACATTTTGGAGTTATCATTTTCTTTAAAGAAATGACTCATAGTGATTCTATAATAGGAACTATGGTTGGTTGGTTGGTTGGTTTGTTTGTTTCTTATTTTCCAGTAGAGAGTTTATTTGGGTTCCATTCGAGGACTACAATGTGGGAGTATAGATTCAAGTTGCCCCTGGATATATGCTCCCAGGAACTATGTCTTAACATAAAGATAAATGACGTTCATTTTGTTTGAACTGGTGTCCCAGGATAGTGGAGGTTCTGGAATGTCCTGGAATGTTGTGCTCTCCTGCTCCTTCCTTCCCTGGTTCACACCTATTTACAATGTCCCAGATCAGGCTGGGTGCGGTGGCTTCACACCTGTGATCCCAGTACTTTGGAAGGCCGAGGCGGGTGGATCACCTGAGGTTCCAGCCTGGTCAACATGGTGAAACACTGACTCTACTAAAAATACAAAAATGAGCTGGGCATGGTAGTGCACGTCTGAGGCAGGAGAATCGCTTGAACCTGGGAGGCGGAGGTTGCTGTGAGCCAAGATTGCACCACTGCACTCCAGCCTAGGTGACAGAGCAAGACTCTGTCTCAAAAACAAAAAACAAAAAACAAAAGAGAAGAGCTATCATGTCCCAGATCATAGACACATAATTCCTCTCCCTCAAGTCTCTAGCTGTACTAGTTTTCTCAGGCTGCCATAATGAAGGACCACAGACTGGATGATTAAACAACAGAAATGTATTATAGAGGCCAGAAGTCCAAATCAATGCGTCGGCAGGGTTGGTTTCTCCTGAGGCCTCTCTCCTTCGTTTGCAGAGGGTTATCTGTCTTCTCCCTGGTTATCACATGGTCTACTCTGTGTGTGTGTGTGTCTGTGTCCTCACCCCCTTTTCTTATAATCCTCTTCCTATTGGACTAGGGAGGGCCCACTCATATGACCTCTGCAGAGACCCTGCCTCCAAATACAGGCACATTCTGAAGGACTAGGGTTAGGATTTTAACAGATGAATTTGCGGGGGACACAGTTCAGCTCCTAACACTAAGCAATCATTTGGGAGTGTGCTGTGTGGGCGTGGTGGTGAGAAATGGCTCAGGTCCCAGGCATGCCTGGGTTGCATCCTGCCCTGCCATGCGTCCCCATGAAGCTGGCTGGTTCCTTTATGATCCTGCCTCCCTTGTTGTGAGACAGGAGAACATGCGTGTCTCACGCTGACTGTGTGAGTGAAATGAGACCGAAGGCCTGGCACATACTAGGGCGTACAACACATGGAAATTAACATCCTTAGATAGAAGTGCAAGACAGGCCTCCAGCGGGAGCTGAGAGGGCAGCTGGCTTCTGCCAAATTTCTTTTCTTTCTTTTTTTTTGAGATGGAGTCTCGTTCTGTCATCCAGGCTGGAGTGCAATGGTGTGATCTTGGCTCACTGCAACCTCCGCCTCTCTGATTCAAGTGATTCTCCTGCCTCAGCCTCCTGAGTAACTGGGAATACAGGCATGTGCCAACACTCCAAACTAATTTTTTGTATTTTTAATACAGACAGGGTTTCACCATGTTGGTCAGGCTGGTCTTGAACTCCTGACCTCGTGTTCTGCTCGCCTTGGCCTCCCAAAGTGGTGTGAACCCCGGCACCCGGCCTAAATTCTTAACCCTCTTTGAAGCCTTTGGGATAGGACCACTCCCTACTGTCCACCCTTCCTGTGGCAGCCCCACCCACCTTTCAGCCCCTCCTCTGATCACCCTTTTCCCCAACCTCTGCTGAACTACACCCCTACTTAACCCAGCATCCTTCCTCTACACCTGTACACAGCCTGCTCCCTTATCTGGGATGTTTGTCACCCTCTCTGAGGCCACTTCTCCTACTCCTGAATCTGTTTAACTCCTACTCTGCTGTAGACTGTGACAGTGCCAGTGTCGGGTCACCTCCTCCAAAAAGCCTTTCATTTTTTTGAGACAGAGTCTCACTCTGTTGCCCAAGCTGGAGTGCAGTGGCATGATCTCGGCTCACTGCAGCCTCTGCCTCTTGGGTTCAAGTGATCCTCCCACCTCAGCCTCCTGAGTACCTGGGACTACAGGCATGTGCAACCATGCTCAGCTAATATTTTTGCATTTTTAGTAGACACAGGGTTTCACTATATTGTCCAGGCTGGTGTCAAACTCCTGACCTCAAGTGATCCACCCACCTCAGCCTCCCAAAGTGCTGGGATTACAGGTGTATCTGGAAAGCCACACCGGGTACAGGGACTCTGCCACCTCTCTAAGCCAGTCTCCTCTGCTGTAATATGGAGAGAATGCCTGTCTCAGCAGTGGCTGTCATGTTACACATGGCTCTGACTCAAAACGCACGGCATTGCCAGCTGCCAGGCATTGCCCTCTCCATTCATGCACCAACAAAAATGTACTGGGCATCAAAGATGCGCTCAGTAACCCACGGCATAGCAGCAAACGGGGCTGACACTGTCCCTGCCCTCCGGGAGCCAGAAGACTAATGGGCAGAGGAAAAATATCAATACATTAACAAATAAATAAAGGAATACGAAGGGGGTATGTGTCATAAAGAGGGGGTTGGGTGTAGGGCACAAAGGTGCAGGGACTTGTTCAGGATGATGGGCAGGAAAGGCTGTCTGCAGAGGTGGCATCTTGGCTGAGACTCGAAGGACAGGAAAGAGCCTGGTTGAGCAAAGAGGCAAGGAAGGGAGGTTGGAGCTTGGGTGCTCTAGGAGCCCTGCAAAGGCCGGGGGCTGCTGCACGTGTACAAGAGACGTGAGGCCGAGGTGCGCCCGGAGGGGTGAGCAGAGACCAGGGCAGCTGCTCTTCTCAAAAAGCCAAGAGAGGGAGTGGATGAGGCGTAGCAGCAGCAGCATCATGTGCAAAAACCGATGGAGGATTGTGCTCCAGAGGTTGGGAAGCATCAGAGCTGTCTGTATCCTAACTCAGGGAAAAACAGTCCATGCGTGCCAATAATGATCTTTCAAACATTCGGAGGGCTATTTGTTATCAGGGGAGAGTGACCTGTTGTTCTGCTCCTCTGGGATGGAAAAAAGCTGGACTGTCACAGCAGGACATAACGAATGACTTCCTGCTTGAAGCAGATTCCTTGGGGTGTGTGTCATCTTGCCCAGGACCCAGGGATCAAAGGGTGGGGGGGGCCTCCCTTGCCCCTAAATCCCCTAATGGAACTTTTCCAAAGACCAGTTTCATTTTTTGCAAACGACAAGCAAATTTGCTGCTCATCAAGTCTCTTGACTCTTACATAAAGATTCAGGAGAGCCGGGTGAGCTGGCTCACGCCTGTAATTCCAGCACTTTAGGAGGCCGAGGCGGGTGGATAACCTGAGATCACGAGTTCAAGACCAGCCTGGCCAACATGGTGAAACCCCGTTTCTACTAAAAATACAAAAATTAGCTGGGCGTGGTGGCGCACACCTGTAATCCCAGCTACTCGGGAGGCTGAGGCAGGAGAATCGCTTGAACCTAGAAGGTGGCGGTTGTGGTGAGCTGAGATCGCACCATTGCACTCCAGCCTGGGCAACAAGAGCGAAACTCCATCTCAAAAAAAAAAAAGACTCAGGAGAAAAATGATGATAATTTAATGCCAGAAACAACCATGTCTCTCCTAATGGTGGACTGTCTTTGGTCGGGAAACAAAAACAGTATAATCATAATTTGATCATGATTTGAATTTTGCTTTGGTTGCCAAGAAACTCAGTGTCAGGTTGAAGTGCAGTGACTATATCTTTCTCTAGGTTTTTGGCACAATTATTCCTCCCTGACTCAATTGTTTCCTGAAACAAAAAGCAACAACAAAAATTTTTCACTAGTCAAACACACCATCCACTTTCTTTTAGTTTCCTTTTAGTCTTTAGCCACATGAATACAGCTTTTACATAGTCCTCACTGCACACTCACACTCAATTTGGTGTTCTATTTTTTCACATAATATTAGTTCACAAATACCATATTTCTATTTGTGTATCCTATTCTGTCTTTTCAACAATGGCACAAATATCCCACTGAATCATGAAATATTGATAGGGTTGAATCCAACTGTACATACCATAAATGGGCTATTGTTGAACTGTGTTTTTTTCCTAGATTTTCACTGTTCTAAATAATTCTATTACAAAAATAAACGAGTAAAGGTTACAAAGGGAGCCATCAAAAGAGAAATAGAAATGGCTAATAAGCATATGAGAAGGGTTCAACCTCTCTGATGATTAAAAACATACTTTGAAAGAAGATAAGAGTTTCTTTTCCCTGTGGAAATAGCTCAGATTAAACAATGAAGTGACACAATGCTGGCTGGAAGTGGACAGACTCACAGCTGCTGTGTCTCTCTCTGGATTGTGAATTTGTCAGTTTCTTGGTGCAGCACTTACTCTTCTAGGCCGTCTCTGCTGGGAGCCACAGAGGTACAGCGGAACCTGGAGCACACAGGTTCCACGGCAGCATAATTTCTAACCCTGCAAAGTTTAAATGACCAAAATGTCCCCTAATAGGAGAGTGAGTGGTTAAGTCAATGTGTATGTGACTTTTAAACATATCCACTCACTGGATATGTAATGGAGATTTCTAATAAGACAGGGAAACGTTACAATGCTGTAATGTTTAGTGAAAAGCAGAACCCGAGAGACAAAGGGAGTCAGGTGACCTCCATTCAAAGAGAGGTGCTGCCAACCTCTAGTTTTGAGACTCCTGGGTCAGAGACAGGGACTTTATTAGTTGAAGTAAAATAATAGCTGGAATTTCAGCATGGAGTTCACACGAGTTCCCTGTGTCTTCCAAGTCCTAGGGTCAGTGTGGGGTGGGCGAGGCCAAGGGCCCATCATGGATGATGGATGCCTGCACACACAATGGGCTGCCTTACACAGCAGAACACTGAGTTTGGAGAATGTACTGCTTTTACAGTAAACTTGTCCAGAGGGAGATGGTACCTCCTCCTTTGAGGTTGCTTGTTGCAAACACGACCCTGAGACACGGGTACGGAGCGATCAGGGCTTTGCATTTGGGGTATACTCACTCAGCAAGAATGTGCAGGAACGCCTGTGCCCATGATGCATTCTTCTCCCAACACCTGGGTGTAGCTCACCTGGACTGCAAGAATCTCGGGCCTGTGATCTTCCAGTGGGCTTCTGGAAGCTGGATGTGCTGAGAACTAGAGAAGGGGGCCAAGAGTCAGCCTGGATTTTGGGGTCTGAAGCATGCTTAGAAGCAGTCTGGGCTGCCTCTTGCATTTTGCAGACAGGGAAACTGAGGCCCAGAAAGGGACTTGCCCAGAGTCAGACAGTGAATGAGGAGAGGGTGAGGACTGGTGCTCGCCTGCTCTGGTCCTGAGGGCACATCACCATCACCACCAGCACAGCAGCTGACAGTGATTGAATTACAGAGTTTTCTCTGTGGGGCTCATGTGATGGGAATCAGCGTCTCCTTCAATTCTCACGACCGTGCAAAGTCCTAATCCTTGCTCCACGTGACAGGTGAGGAAACAAGGTACCAAGAAGTCAAATGCTCAATGCCACAGAGCCAGAGAGCAGCGAGCTTGGATTGGAACCCAGATGGTCTGGCCTCAGAGCCTGTCCCAGGCTGTCAGGACCTCTAGCTGGTCCTGGAGGATAGGGGTCCATGGTGGTGCCTACTTTCCTGACACCCAGTGCCTGACTTTCGAAGTCACCAGCCACAGGGACAAGAGGATGTGGAGAGGCCATGGAGGACAGGCCTGGGACGAGGACCAGAGTGAGCGCCTAAAAAGGGGGTGAGGACCAGAGTGAGCGCCTAAAAAGGGGGCTCCTCGGCTGGGCGCTGTGGCTCACTCCTATAATCCTAGCACTTGGGAGGCTGAGGTGGGCAGATCACAAGGTCAGGAGTTCGAGACTAGTTTGACCAACACAGTGAAACCCCGTCTCTACTAAAAGTATGAAAAATTAGCTGGGTGTGATGGTGTGTGCCTGTAATCCCAGCTACTCTGGAGGCTGAGGCAGGAGAATTGTGTGAACCTGGCAGGCAGAGGTTGCAGTGAGCTGAGATCGCGCCACTGCACTCCAGCCTGGGTGACAGTGTGAGACTCGCCTCAAAAAAAAAAAAAAAGGTTGGGGGCACACCTCAGAACAGGAGTAAACTCTTGCAGCTTCGGGAAAGGCTTGGGGAGGACAGGTTTCCATGTCCTCTCTCCTGGCTCCAGCCTCCCTCTCCAGCTACTGCAGGCTTGGCTCAGCCCTCCTCCTCCCAGCAGTCCCTCTGCCTGCCTAGGGGCAGTGTCAGTGCCTAGCTGAATGAAGGAGAGTCACTGTTTCCTCATCCCCACTCCCTTCTCGGCCACCCACAACACAGCTGCTCCCTCCCCATCCCCAGAAAGGGCCCCAGTCATCACATCACCAGGGGCCACCTGCTCCAACCCCATTGGGACTTCTCAGTCCTGGCTTCACTGAGCACTGGGCCACACTGGGTGGTCCCAGCCAGAATCTTTTTTTTTTTTTTTTTTTTTTGAGATGGAGACTCACTGTGTCACCCAGGCTGGAGTGTAGTGGTGCAATCTTGGCTCACTGCAACCCCTACCTTCAGGGTTCAAGCAACTCTCCTGCCTCAGTCTCCCGAGTAGCTGGGACTACAGGCACGCACCACCATGCCCAGCTAATTTTTGTATTTTTAGTGGAGATGGGGTTTCATCATATTGGCCAGGCTGGTCTTGAACTCCTGATTTCAAGTGATCCGCCCACCTCAGCCTCTAGAGTGTTGGGATTACAGGCGTGAGCCACCGCGCCCGGCCCAGAATCACTTCTTGATTCCTTCTTGGATATTGCCTTCTCCTGGTTTCCTCCTACCTCTCTGCCTGTTTCTACCACTCTGCTTTCTGGATCCCCCAGGTCCCCTGGTTCCCCGTTTCGCCTCCACCACCTTCTCTTAGTCATCTAGACTCCTTCCAGGGCACCCCTAGTCTCTGAAAGCTTAAACAAATTAAGTTAATACTAAAGTAGTAATGAGTCCCCAACCTGTTCCAACTCAGAAATGCCTCCTTTGGGCCATCTGCTGATGTGCTGTGTTTCCACACCCCACACCATCCAAAGTCAAAACGAACCAGGATCTCTGGTGCCTCCAAACCTTTGCAGAGACATCAGGAAAGCTGGCACCACCAAGGAAACCCTTCCAGCCCTGCTCACCTTTCACTGGCCAGTCGCATGTCACTTCTCCTGGGGGGCATCCTTAACCTCAGAGGCAGTGAGCATGCCGGTCCCCTTGGCAAGCTTTCCTGGGCTCTCTGCAAACTTCAAACTTGTAAGACACCCTATGGGGAGATGAGTTCTTGTCCTTTTGTTTTTCATTTTAAAATTTAACATGTGGCCGGGCACGGTGACTCACGCCTGTAATCTCAGCACTTTGGGAGGACGAGACGGGTGGATCACCTGAGGCTGGGAGTTCAAGACCAGCCTGACCAACATGGAGAAACCCCATCTCTACTAAAATACAAAATTAGTCGGGTGTGGTAGTGCATGCCTGTAGTACCAGCTACTTGGGAGGCTGAGGCAGGAGAATCACTTGAACCTAGGAGGTGGAGGTTGCAGTGGGCTGAGATCTTGCCACTGCACTCCAGCCTGGGCAAGAAGAACAAAACACCATCTCCAAAAAATAAAAAAAATAAAAAAAATTAACATGTATTCAGAAAAGGGCACATGCCATAAATGAACAGCTCAGTAAATTCTCAAAAACTGAGCCCAACCTTGTAACCAATACCCAGAATGCGAAAGCTGAACCTAACCAGCCTCTGAAAGCCCAACATGCTCCCGCTCCAGGATCACCACTCTCCTCACTCTCCTGACCTCTGACTTGTTCTTGCCTTTTTTTTTTTTTTTTTTTTTTTTTTTTTTTTTTTTTTTGCGACAGAGTCTCACTCTGTTACCCAGGCTGGAGTGCAGTGGTGAGATCTTGGCTCATTGCAACCTCCATCTCCTAGGTTCAAGCGATTCTCCTGCCTCAGCCTCCCGAGTAGCTGGGACTACAGGTGTGCACCATCATGCCTGGCTAATTTTTTTGTATTATTATTATTATTTTTTTTAGTAGAGACAGGGTTTCATCATGTTGGTCAGGCTGGTTTCGAACTCCTGATCTCAGGCAATCCGCCCACTTCATCCTCCCAAAGTGCTGGGATTACAGGTGTGAGCCACCGCCACCGGCCTGTTCTTGCCTTTTATGTAAACTGAATCATGCAGAGAGTGTTCCTTTGTGGCAGACTCTATTACTCTGACTTATGTCTGTGAGATTTACCCGTTATGTGAGGTGCGGATCATTCATTCCTGTTCAGTTTGTCGTGCTCCTAACCCCGAATACTCCACGATATTCATCTGCCTTGATGACGTTGGGCTTCCCAATTGGAAGAATTACTAATGCGCGGCTATGGGCGTTCTCCTACGAGTCTCTCTGTCGTTTGGAGCACACATTGCGTGCGTTTCTGCTGAGTGTAAGGCTGGCAAGGGTATTGGTGGCTCAAGGGGGTCCATCGTGAACTCACAGGAACACCGCTTCGAGCTCGGCGGCATTCCTATGCGTCTCATCCCGTTCCTCCGCATCTTCACCTGCACCATTTTATTTTTCTCCTTTGGAAAATATATCTACTTGTGGTTCCAAAGACTAATTCATCCTCAGTAACCCCCGCAGCCATGAATTCCACAAGAAGCTCCCGCAGGCCCAGCGCCAAAGCTGCCTCCCCTGCAGCCTCGGTGACTTCCCAGGTCTCTCCCTCAGGCTCTGGTGTCCCGGGTGAGCCCGGCACACGTTGGGATTTTGGTTGTCTGTTGGCCTGGCCCAACTGTCCCTGTCTCTGAGGGCAGAGCCAGGTCCCACCCCGGGACACGCCTGGGGTCAGCCACCGACCTGCAGCCTCCGGGCCGAGGGTGCGGGCTTGGCGGTAGGGCCCACCCCTGTCCCCCCAGCAGCCGGGTCTCCAGGCCCAGGTCCCCGCTCCTACGCGCGGAGTCGGGAGGGGCTAACCTTTGATCCTGAGCCCGCCCCTCGAGAGGGGGTGGGGGGAGGAGGGGATCGGGTTTCACGGAGAGTTGGGGGATAGGGCTGGGGGCATCCGGCCCGAAAGCGTCCCCTCTGTGCCCCCTGCGGGGAAGTCTGGGGTCCAGGCCCTCGCCCCCAGTCGTGGGCGCGCGCCCCTCGCAGCCGGGGTGCGGGGAGGGAGGGTCCCAGAGGGCCGCGGCAGGGGGCGCCGGGGAGGGAGGACCAGCCGACCCGCGGCCCCGCCTCCGCCGCGCCCTCCTCCCGGGCGGGATAATTGAACGGCGCGGCCCTGGCCCAGCGTTGGCTGCGGAGGCTCGGCCGGAGCGTGGAGCCCGCGCCGCTGCCCCAGGACCGCGCCCGCGCCTTTGTCCGCCGTCGCCCGCCGCCCGCCGCCCGCCGCCCATGGAGCGCGCCGCGCCGTCGCGCCGGGTCCCGCTTCCGCTGCTGCTGCTCGGCGGCCTCGCGCTGCTGGCGGCCGGAGGTAGGGGCGTCCCGGGTCCGCCGACCCCACTTAGGGTCCCCACCCCCTCGGCCTCGCGCTCCCTGCGAGTTTCGGAACCACGGGGACTCGGAGTCCGTGCGCTCCCCTGCGTGGCGCCCCCGGACAGTCACCGCCGAGGCCCCGGCGACAACCTCCCCTCCCCCACGGCCAGCTCCGGTCCTCATCTCCTCCCCGGCCTGGGGACTTGTTTCAAAACCGGATTCCCCCACCTCTCAAACACACGCTCCTACCCCAATCCTGGCAAATCCAGCCGGCTCCAGGGGCCCCACCCCGGGCCCTGGGGATTCAGGGGCGCTGGCTGGGCTGGGGGCCGCTGGCTGGGGGTTACCGAGCCCAGGGCGCCTTGCACTTGACGCTGGAAGCGCCCTCGGGTACCTTTCCTCACCGCTTCCCGCCTCCACCCCCAGGTGGGGGCTGTTGTACCCAGCTTGCGGATGTGAAAATTGAGCCTGTTGGGTTCGGGAAGCAGTCATTTCCCCAGGAGACACTGGCAGTCCTGGGATAGGGGCTGGAGAGGAAGACACGAGAAAGCCGGGGAGCAGCCTGGAGGTTTTGGGGGCCATAGCTGGGAGGATCGAGGGGATGCCACCTCCTCGCTGCCTCCCTTCTGGGACAGAGGACCCAAGGCAGTGGTTCTGCCGGGCTCGGTGCTCAGCGGGGACTGAGGACAGGTCACTTCCACCAGTGGCAAGGGGGATGGAGTTTCCAATAGCAGATCTGATCGATGGCCCAGACCTTAGGCCCCAACCCTGGGACTGACAGTTCCGGGACAGTGCCCACCCAGCCTGCGCTTTTCTCCCTGATAACCCTCAAGGCCTGGTCCCTGGGGGGACCACCACGAGGTGCTGTGATCAGAGCAGCTGCTGGGTGGCAGAGCCATGACCTGTGACCTCTCTGCTGACCCATGGCTTCTCAGAGCCACTAGCGAGGCCCGGCACTCCTGGCGTCTTTGTTTCTCCGGGGGCCCAGGTCCAGGAAGGTGCCCCGGACCACCCTCGGAATCCCCAGTCTTAATCCCTGGTTTAGTTGAGTTCCTTTTAACCTCTGGTGACCGCCTTTGTTAGTCAAAAGGTCACTTGTCCCTACTAATGCTCACCGGGGTATTCCAGGAAGGGGGTTGAAAGGGGCTGGAGGGGGAGGGGAGGCGGGGAGCTGAGCTCTACAGAGCTTTCTGGACTGGCTCGCTGCAGCAGAGCCCCGTGGAGCTCTGATTGTTCAGGCGGTGCTGGGCACGGCCTGGGCACCTCCTGGGGTTGGAGATGGTGTGGGGAGGCGCAGAGCTCAGTGTTGGCACCAGGAGCCTTCTCAGCCCCTGGAGTCTCCCTGGAGGCTCCTTAGAAGAGATGGAGCTTGATGCAAGGGGAGCGTGGGAAGAGGGCATTCCAGCAAGCAGCAGGCGGCCGGGTGGCTGCCAGCTGGAGGGAAAAGCCAGAGGGGCCCTGTGTGGTGGGTGGGTGGGACATCCGAGACTCCTGTTAGAAAAGGAAGGCGGCTCAGAGACCCCTGATTGTATAGATGAGGAAGCTGAGGGCCTGAGAGAAGGCGTGGTAAAACTCTCCCCGGCCCGGGAGTCTCTGCATTCCCTCTCACTGTTCTTTTCTGTCTACGGTTTGCGAACAATTTCTCGCTGTGCGTGTGTGACTGAATGAACACCCCAGGACTTAAGGGCCGGAGTGGCTCACTGCGCCGCTGATCCTTTCCACAGAGAAGTTTGTAAGTGGAAGGGTTTCAAAAAGCCTCCTAATTGCACAGTTCGATAAAAACAGCTGGATGTCCTGTGGGTCTTTTGTTTCTTTTGGGAAGAAGTCTCTTTGAGTTTCAGCAGGTTTAATTTGGTACGGTTTGGGAAGGGGCTTTTGAAGACTGCCTGGCCCCTGTCTGCAGCCGTGAGGCCCCCGGAGCCTTGTATGTAAGGCCACAAGTGGCACCGCCCCGGCTCTCCGAGAGCTGTGGGGCCGCAGACGGTGTGAGCCTGTTAGCTGATCTGCAGAAACTCCTTTGGTGACGGCCACTCAAATGGAGAAGGGCGCTGATCTTTCTTGCCAAAGGGCCGAGAGGAGCCGCCTGTCTGTCCTGTGTCTGTCCATCCCGTTGGGCTTTACTGAGAGCTGGGTGGGAGGGAGAGGAGAGGAGGAGGTGTTAGGAAAAGACAATTTTGTTTTCTCCAAAGCTTTCTTGGCCTCTGGCTATGGCTGGGCAGCATTTCCGACTGATTAAAAGAAAGTTGGGAGGGAGAACAAAGACCAGGGAGGACTTGGCTTGAAAACATGTGGTCTGTGCTGCCACTCCTGGAAATTTCCCAGTCAGGAGGTGGGGTCCAGGGCCCCCAATGCGTGAAGATGAGACTCTGTGCCCTGGGGGTCAGCTCTGGGGCCTCTCCTGCCACACCCACAGCTCTGGCTCACACCCTGCTCCTGGACCCCGCTCCTGGCCCTGCTGAGGGACCCCAACTCAGGGCTGCATTTGCCACCCCTGCAGGTGTGTGGGGCAGGAGGAGGGGCACGCGGCTGACTCATGATCTGGTGCTGGAGGCTCCACAGGCCTTGTGAGACTAGACATCAGTTTGCATGAGAAAAAGCCACGATATGCTTTGGTGGTTTTCTCATTTGTAAAATGAAGAGAACAAAAACCTACTTCTTAGGTTACCTTGAGGATTAAGAGAGAGAACCTAGGATGGTGTCTAACATGGCAGCTATATTACTATTATTTTATTTTATTTTTGAGACGGAGTTTCGCTCTTGTCATCCAGGCTGGAGTACAATGGCATGATCTCGACTCACTGCAGCCTCTGCCTCCCGGGTTCAAGCAATTCTCCTGCCTCAGCCTCCCCAGCAACTGGGATTA
Source organism: Rhinopithecus roxellana (assembly GCF_007565055.1). Classification (NCBI taxonomy): domain Eukaryota; kingdom Metazoa; phylum Chordata; class Mammalia; order Primates; family Cercopithecidae; genus Rhinopithecus; species Rhinopithecus roxellana. The sequence goes on from NC_044561.1 coordinate 7,444,965, forward strand.
CAGGCGCCTGCCACCATGCCTAGCTAATTTTTGTATTTTTGGTAGAGATGGGGTTTCACCATGTTGGCCAGGCTGGTCTCGAACTCCTGACCTCTGGTGATCCACCTGCCTTGGCCTCCCAAAGTGCTGGGATTACTGGCATGAGCCACCATGCTGGCCAGCAGCTCTATTATTAATGTTAGCTATTATTCCTGTTGTCCCCTTCCCTAGGAAATGTTGGCACCAGGTGCTTTCGCAGCCCTTGGGGGCTCCCTGGAAGCTCCTTGGAGGAGATGGGGCTAGATGTGAGGGGAGCACGGGAAGAGCACGATTCTGCCAACACCCCAGAATCATTCTCCCCAAGATGCCTCTGAATGTTCTACTACTGCTAAATTTCCCAGCCAGGCGCTGAGAAGAAGGCCCCATAGGAAGGAGGGAGCTGTCAGTGCCAAAACCGTGTCGGGAAAGGTGGTGTTCTTAGCCGTTCAGTCATTCATTCACAAAGGGACAGCTCAGTGCCAGACACTGCTCTGTCTTGTGGATGTGGCAGGAAAGGAGAGATACCTGGTTCCCCCCCCCCCCCCCCGCCAACCCATGCAACTCACATTCCCTAGGAGATCCAGAAAAATGAACTGAGCCCTACTGGCAGAGTCAGGGAAGACTTCCTGGAGGAAGCAGCACACAAACTGGGAACCTGAGGAGGAAAAGGCAGTGGCTAAGTCTGTGGGTAGGGCTGGGAGGATGGGGGAAAGGGTGTTCCTGGCAGGGGAAATGGCAGGGCCAAAGACCTGGAAGGAACAGAAAACATGAGACTTACAGGGAAACCCCCTCCTTCTACCCCCTTCCAGTTCCTTCCAGTTTCACCAGTTCCTTCCAGCTCCTTCCAGTTCCACCCCCTCCTCACCACTGGGGGAGACTGTGCTATCTAGCGACTTCTCCAGCAGCTTCCCCGACCTGGTGACACTTTAAGGCTGGGCTCTGAGCACTGGGCACCTGGGCAGGGCCGCTTTTCAGGTGAAGTTTATTAGAACAGTTCTAAGAAGGCATGTAGTTATTTTGCCAGCATATTTTATACAACAAGATTTTCCTTTTGCAGAATAGCAAATCATAACAATTTGATGAATGAATCCTTTTGTAGGCCCCATATGGTTCCAGTTCCCTTGTAATGATCTCACATGTGGCCCCATAACTAAACAGGGTGGGAAGGGGGAACCATTGTGTCGACTTCCCTGGGATCGGAGACCCCCTCAGGCTGGAGGGGAGCTCAGGGCTGGCTAAGTCATCTGCCGCAAGTCACCCAAGTCACCCAGCGAGGAGCGGGGCTGGGGCTGGGCCTAAAGCTGGGCTGTGCCCCACCTTCTTTAACCCCACAGTGGTCCTAACTAGAGGCTGGGGTGGGAGGGAGTGGGGCGCCCGTCGCCCTAGCTGCTTACAGGTTATTTGCGGGTTACTACACTGTGCGGAGCCAACATTAGAAGGGGGTTAGGAAGCTGTGTGTTGGTCCCAATTCTGAAAGTGCCTGGAGAGATCTCGATGACACCCGCGAATTCTCTGCCTCTGTTGCCTTCACTGTGAGATGTGAAGGTCCTCTGGGTCATTATTATAGGTGAAATGCTTTATATTTAGTGATGAATGTCATCTTCTCAGCAGCCCTACGAAATAGGTGATCCAGTGTTGTTTTGAACCTGTTTTTATTTTTTTATTATTATTTTTGAGATGAGGTCTCACTGTGCTGGCCAGGCTGGAGGGCAGTGGTGTGATCTCGGCTCACCGCAACCTCCACCTCCTGGATTCAAACCATTCTCCTGCCTCAGCCTCCTGAGTAGCTGGGACTACAGGCATGCGCCACCACACCTGGCTAATTTTTGTATTTTTAGTAGAGATGGAGTTTCACCATGTTGGCCAGACTGGTCTCGAACTCCTGACCTCAAGTGATCCACCCGCCTTGGCTTCCCAAAGTGTTGGGATTACAGGCGTGAGCCACCGCGCCTGGCCCTATTTTTCCTTTTGGATCCCATCACCCACTGAGTGAAAAGGTCCTGTGAGTTTTGCTACCTAGGTATGAAGCCTGGCTTCTTGTTTCGGCCTAGAACTCCTCCGTGGACCCGCACAGTGCCATTCCTGAGAGTCACTGATGCATGTGGTGGGTTGAGGATGGAAACCCAACGCCTGTACACCCAGCGTGGTCTCCCCACAGCACAGGGACTTGCACCTTCATGCCCCACCCCTGCCCCAGTTCACCTGTGTTACTTAGCTATACCCTCACCCTAGCCCTGCAAAGGAGGTGCTGTCATTGTCCCCCTCATCAATGGGGGGACATGGAGGCCCAGAGAGTCCAGGTAGCAAGGCCGTGAGCGCACGGCTGCTAAGTGGCAGCACCAGGATTCGAGCTTGGGCAGCTTGGCCCTGATGCCATACCCCTCACCAGCACACTGGACAGCCTCATGTATCTTTTTTTTTTTTTTTTTTTCTGAGATGGAATCTCGCACTGTCATGGGCGCGATCTCGGCTCACTGCAACCTCCGCCTCCCAGGTTCAAGCAATCCTCCTGCCTCAGCCTCCTGAGTAGCTGGGATTACAGGCGCCCGCCATCATGCCCGGCTAATTTTTTGTATTTTTAGTAGAGACAGGGTTTCAGTATGTTGGCCAGGGTGGTCCTGACCTCGTGATCTGCCCACCTCGGCCTCCCAAAGTGCTGGGATTACAGGCGTGAGTCATCATGCCCGGCCAGCCTCACGCACCTTTAGAAGACTTGAATCTTTAAGTCTAGTTCACAGGCGTGAGCCACCGCGCCCGGCCAGCCTCACGCACCTTTAGAAGACTTGAATCTTTAAGTCTAGTTCAGGGGGAAGCCTGTTTCCTTTGGAGTGTGATGGTGGGGTGTGTGTGAGCTTTCGAGTCAGAGCTGGATCTGAAGCCTGCCTTTGCAGAGGCCGCACGGCCTCGGGCAACTCGGTGATTCTCTCTTTGCCCCCTTTCATAGAATAGCTAGGATCACGTGAGCTCATTTGTGCATTCATTCTTTCACAGACGTTTATTGAATGACTGCTGAGGGCAGGCGTGGGGGCAGGATGCAGAATGAGACTGTCTGGCTCAGCCTCATGGCACTAAGTACAGAGTTAATTATTTGTGCCAAGTGCTGGGAAGCTCAGGGTACAAAGAGACCATGTAAGAAAGAAAACATATATATCCCATGTACATGCGTGTGTATGTGCATATGTGTGTGCATTGGCGGTAGTTAGGGAGGACTTCCTGGAGGAAGGGACCTTTGAGCTGGTGTGGCATGAACAAGCTGGCCTGAGGAGAGCAAGTGTCCTGAGACCCTCCAGCCTGTGACGCTCCAGGTTCCAAATGCCAGGTGCATAGGATGCATGACAGGTGGCCAGAGCGGCGAGAGGAACACCAGGGGAGATGCATCCTGGAAGCCCAGGAGGCCCTTGGAGCAGGGTGGGATGTTGCAGAAGGATGAGGATGCCCCTCTGTGCACTGGGCTGATGTGGGAAGTTGCTGCCTGGGCCAGAGCTGCCTGGAGGGAGCTGTGGGGAGAATGGTTCTCACTTTCCCAGAGAGGTGCCTTCTGCTCCTCCTCTCTTGCTGCCTTCTCCCGGCTGGTTCACCACCCAAGACCCCTGTCATCTCTGTGACAGATGCTGGGAACAGGCTCAGCAATGGACGCAGGCAGGTCTTGTGTTGGGTATGGGGCCAGGAGCCCTAAGAGCAGGCTCCAGTTTGTCCTGCTTCCTCCTTCAGAGGCCAGGTGGTCTTGAAGAGGGAACACAAGTCTGTCCTCATCCTGGACCTATAAGGGATGCAGGGACATAGGCCAATCTGGCTGGATCCCTGCTGGCTGGCCAGGCTTGGAGGGGCAGGGCGCAGGTGGGGGTTGGGAGTAGTCGCCCAGTCCTGTTTGGTTGGAACTTTCTATCAGAGTCTCTGTGGTTGACATCTCGTTGCATTTCAGGCTTTTCGGTGCCTTGGTTCTGGACACTACGGAGGCCACTCCAACTCTTTGCTGTAGCTTTAGACAACACTATGGGGCAGATGGGGCGGGGGCATGATCCTTTTGGGTGGTGAGTCCAGGAGGCACAGGGAACAAAGCCTCAAGCTCCCATTCACTTTTCAAAACTCCTGACGCCCTCAGTTGCCTCTGAGTGTTTGAGCTTGAGCAGAGGAAATCAAGGAAATTGAGGCTGGCTTCTCATTACACGCCCTTTCTTCATCCCCAGCTATTCACGGAGCTTTGCAACTTTTAAAATATCCTCGTTTGCCCGATGAGGATATTAAAATAAAAAAATAGACACCTAATCAACCACCATCTCGTATCGTCACCACTTCATAGAGGTAGGGAACATTTTGACGCCCTGGATTTTGGAAGGACGCAGTCTCACAATAAAATTGTAGATGGAATCTGGCAGGCTTTGTAGAGGTCCCTGGGTCCTGCTTTGATTTCACCCTATTTTGTTGCAACCCAGTGGAAATTGTGTCAGAGCAATGTCTGTACACGGGGTGGGATTTGGGAAGCCTGCTCTTAACTGCAGGCCAAATCCTGCATTCCTCCATTCACCCTCCATATCCAGAACTTTTCATATTCCCAAACTCCATTCAGTTTGTCAATGAAAAAACTGAGGCCCGGACTTGCTCCAGGTGGGAAAACTCTCAACCGTGAGATCAGAAGCAGATTCCAGGCCTCCGGGTTCCCAGTCCCCAGTCTCCCCTCTGTGACAGTCTGCATGGTCAGCAACCTGGGTATTAAGATCCTAGTGGCTCACGGGCTGCCGGGAATGGGATCAGACATTGCCCAAAGCTTCTGCGATGTTTACAGCTAGCAGGCTGATGTTCTGGAAGCTTACACCCAAGGAGTGGTACAGAATCTCTCCGCGCATCTGTATTCTTAGAAAGAGCACGTGGCCATATCCTTCCCAGGCGTCCAGGGCATGGTCCCTGCAGGCCATGTGACCTGTGTTTCTCTGCATGCCTTGGAACCTGGGGCATGCCACTGATCTATACCATAATCTTTATGGACGCTTAACTCACCTGAAAAAAATGTAGTTTTAGCAGCTGTCCCAGGCAACAAACGGTATCTGAGGCCTGTGAACTGAGCCATCTCCATCCAGTTACTCTGGCAGGCGTGTCTCTCACCTGAAGAGAGGTGGTGGACGTGGTGGCATGGTGGCCATCGGGCACTGTGTCAGCCTGGAGGAGTGTGTGGTTCCTTTGGAAAAGAATGTTCTCCCAATCCTGGCGCAATAGCTTTTCCCTTTGTTAAATTGTGAAGCTTCTGTTTTTTCTTGTGGTCAGTGCGCTGATGTAAGCCCTTTTCCTGGATTATCTCATCAGTCTTCCCCCATGCTTTTTTTTTTGAGACAGACTTTTGCTCTTGTTGTCCAGGCTGGAGTGCAATGGCACGATCTCAGCTCACTGCAACCTCAGCCTCCCGAGTAGCTGGGATTACAGGCATACGTCACCACGCCTGGCTCATTTTGTATTTTTAGTAGAGACAGGGTTTCTCCATGTTGGTCAGGCTGGTCTCAAACTCCCAACCTCAGGTGATCCTCCTGCCTCCTCTGGATCTGGAGTTTGCAGCTCACTGCAACCTCTGCCTCCCGGGTTCAAGTGATTCTCCTGCCTCAGCCTCACGAGTAGCTGCTGGGATTATAGGCATGAGCCACCGTGCCTGGCTTTTTTTTTTTTTTTGAGACGGAGTCCCGCTCTATCGCCGGGGCTGGAGTGCAGTGGCCAGATCTCAGCTCACTGCAAGCTCCGCCTCCCGGGTTCCCACCATTCTCCTGCCTCAGCCTCCCGAGTAGCTGGGACTACAGGCGCCCGCCACCTCGCCCGGCTAGATTTTTGTTTTTTTTTAGTAGAGACGGGGTTTCACCGTGTTAGCCAGGATGGTCTCGATCTCCTGACATCGTGATCCGCCCGTCTCGGCCTCCCAAAGTGCTGGGATTTCAGGCGCCCGCCACCATGCTCAGGTAATTTTTGTATTTTTAGTGGAGACAGCGTTTCACTCTGTTGGCCAGGCTGGTCTCGAACTTCTGGCTTCAAGTGATGACTGTCCACTCGGCCTCCCAAAGCGCTGGGATTACACGCGTGAGCCAGCGCTCCCGGCTTCTTCCCCCATTTTTACAGATGAAGGAAATGAGGCGCCCTGAGTCTTAGTAAGGGAGGGAGCCAGATTCAAGACTGAGCAGTTTTAACCTGCAGTGTTGCCTTCCCTGGGAACATTCAAGTTGAAGGTTAACAAGATTTTGAGAGAGTTTGCTCTTGGTTTCTATCTAATATTATGCTTTGGATCTAACTCACGGGGTCAGATGCAGGGTCAGATTGAGACTGGTTGATGGAAACTCCTCAGAAACAACAGGAAATGGTCTGGGAGAGAAGATTCCAGGTTCCCTGAGGCCCTGCTTCTCTCTTGAGCCCCCACAGCCCAGCGTGGAGTTTCCAGCGAGTGCCTGTTTGGCTTGGGTGGGTGTCCAGTGTGGGACTGGTCAGAGGTAATGTTTGGATCGCAGCTGCTCACAGCTGTCGGTGGTCAGGGATAGAAGAAGCAGGCGTGGCTTTGTTCGGCCAACATTACCCTCCTGACTCACAGTGTTCCAGGGCTGCTTGGGTGCCCTAGGGTTTGTGTACAAATGGCCTTGACTTTACACCCTTCTGAAGGTGGGGGGTCTGACTGATTAGGCAGTTGGTTGGATGCTGTCGACCCCTGCAGAACTCTTGGTACCTGTGAGGCGTGGAGTTGGCGTGGGGGATCTTTTAGCCCCAGTCCCCTTTTTGCCCCCGCCCCAGCCTGGCTGAGGGTCCTGGGCAGGCACTGAGAAGGCACCACATGGGGTAGCACTTGATGAGCAGGTGGGTAGGAGAGTGAGGTGGGAGGTGCCTCCGTGGGTCTCAGATGGTCCCCAGCCTGTGTGATGGGGCAGTGAAGCTCAGGATATCCACAGGTGACCCGATCCCCAGGTAAATGAGCAACTGGAAGTGCCTGCAGGGATGCTGGAGGCACAGCCAGGGTGGGGCTGGACCTCAGGCCCTTCCCCACCCTCATCTCCCCACCCTCACAGGACACACCGGGTAGCTAAGATCCTCAGAGTGTTCTTTTGTTTTTAGGTTTTTTGTTTGTTTTGCGGGATCTCCCCCTGTCCCCCAGGCTGGAGTGCAGTGGTGCAATCATGGCCCACTGCAACCTTGAACTCCTGGGCTCAAGCCGTCCTCCCACCTCCGCCTTCCAAAGTGCTGGGATCATAGGCCTGAGCCACCATGCCTGGCCTTTTGTTGTTGTTCTTGTAAAGTTGTTAAGTCGTGTTTATTTTGGTTGCAAAGTTGCAATCTGTTTTTTACTGAACATTTTAAGTCTCATTTGAAGTTTCATGGCTTGCCATGTAAACCATTGCATACATGGTCGAACTGCTGTACAGAACATTCTGAAATACAATCTATTAAATTAATTCACTTGACACTGTTCGGATTACTGCATGAAAACAACATTGATTGAAGAAGGCAAGTAAGTCAATGGACAAAACCTCTGATTGCTTTCATAATGCAGGATGTTACAAGATGACCAACAACACTAAACTATTTTGCTTAAGAAATGTACTTTTTATTGTGGTAAAATATGCGTCACATAGGATGTGCCATTTTAACCATTTCCTTTTTTTTTTTTTTTTTGAGACAGTCTCACTCTGTCGCCCAGGCTGGAGTGCAGTGGCATAATCCCTGCTCACTGTAACCTTTACCTCCCAGGTTCCAGTGATTCTCCTGTCTCTCAGCCTCCTGAGTAGCTGGGATTGCAAGCGCACCCCACCAAACCTGGCTAATTGTAGCTGGGATTACAGGCGTGAGCCACCGCACCTGTCCCATTTTAACCATTTCTTAGTGTACGGTCCAGTGGTATTAAACACAGTCACATTATTGTACAGTCATCACCAGAAAAGTTCCATCTCCAGAACTTTTCATATTGCCAAACTGTTAAATACTAACTCCCCGTCCTCCCTCCCCCAGCCTTTGGCACCCATCCTTCTACTTCCTGTCTTTGACAGATTCCATACAGATTTAACTCCTCTAGGGACCTCATAGGTACTCTTGTCCTGGGTCACCGTACCTGCCTTACTGGCCTTTCTTGATTTTCTTTTTTCTTTTTTTTTTTTTTTTTTTTGGGACAGAGTCTCACTCTGTCACCCAAACTGGAGTGCACTGGCCAGATCTCAGCTCACTGCAAGCTCCGCCTCCCGGGTTCATGCCATTCTCCTGCCTCAGCCTCCCGAGTAGCTGGGACTACAGGCGCCCGCTACCTCGCCCGGCTAGTTTTTTGTATTTTTTAGTAGAGACGGGGTTTCACCGGGTTAGCCAGGATGGTCTCGATCTCCTGACCTTGTGATCCGCCTGCCTCGGCCTCCCAAAGTGCTGGGATTACAGGCTTGAGCCACCGCACCCGGCCACTTTTTTTCCTTTCTAATCAGAATGTGTCTTGGAAAGGATATGTCTGAGGGATGGGAGTGGGGTCGGTTTTGTGCTTCAGGGAACCTGTTCCCGCCCTGTCCCAAGGTAAGCTTGTAAAGAGGTCAGTGCCCTTGTTTTGGAACACAAGTTAATGACACACTTTTTCTTGTGTGGGCTGCACACATCTTTAACCTGCTGCAGATAGTACTTTTGTTGGCATCTGGAGCCATGATGCCAGGCCCCTCTTCTCCCTGAAGCTCAGTTTTCCTCCAATGGTTGGGAGGTAACCAGTGCTGAGCCCACCAGGGAAATCGAGGCATATCTCCAAGGCTAAGAAATGCAGTTCTGTAGCCTAAGCCACTCCCCAATCCCCAGCTCATCCCTGGCTTTTGCCGAAATTCTAACGAGCCCCATATTTTGTGTGGGTGGGCTCTAACCCCTAAGGATTTTCCTGGGGGTCACTGCCTCCATCCTCTGGGATGATGGAGGAGGAGGAGGCTTGTTTGTGGGGGCAGAGGATCCTGCCCCAGCAGCCTTTGCATGTCAAGAGTGGTCTTGCTAATCGGGCCCCTTCCCCTGGCTCTGTTTAACCGGTGCTTACTGAGCCATGATGTTTGTGCTGGGCATGGGCAGGTGTGACATGGACAGTGAGAGGAGGAAGACACCATCCCTGGCCCCCAAAGGAGGTTTTAATTCAGGAGGAGCAAGAAATAACAGTGTTGGAGGCTGCCAGGACTGAGCCTAATGCCAGAACCCAGGGCCCAGGACCCGTGGGTGAGAGCAGTGGGCAGGAGGGCGTGGAGGCCTCCAGTGTCCACTGAGCCCTGTGAGGAGCTAGCCACACACTGGTTTGTGGTGGGTGCAGCACAGCCTGGGTGGGAACAGGTGACTTGACGCTTTTCAGCTTCCTCTGTTCTTAATTCCATTTGGAGCCCAGGCAGGATGATAGCAGAATGAATGGAAGGGGTCGAGGGGTGAGAGCCGGTGAATGAGAGGGGCCTTGTCTGTAGGCCCATGTGGGTCAGGGCCTGGCAGTTGATTGGTGAGTGTTACAGCGAGGATGATCGTCCACTTCTCAGGCCCTCTCCCCATGCCTCTGCCTCGTCACCATCCAGCCTGGCCATGGTCCCTGCTCGGCTCTTCATGGACTCTGATGGGGCTGTGCAGGAGCTCTCCCTTGGCTAATGATGGGGTGAGCTCAGCCCCCTCGGGCACAGCCCCCAGACGGCTCTGCTTTGCAGAGTTCCAGCTCTGGGGCTGCTCAGAACATGGGGGCTAACTTCCGAGTTTCCGGAAGACCGAAGGACTTCACATTTGATTTTCATTGTCCTGCTGAGATTAAGGTTCAGCGTGCCCAGGCTCTCCAGCAGGAAGCATTTCCAAACCGTTTCTGCAGCTCTGGGTGCAGAATTCCCAGGGCCATGGGAGCCTGCCCTCCCATGTGTTTTCCTTTCTCAGAGTCGGAAGGAGGCTCTGGGGCCGCAGCTCACCCGCGGGGGAGTCCGCACACCATCACCCGGCTGTGTCTTCCCCATTTCTTATGAGCAGCGATAAGTCAGTCCCCTTCAATGGTTTAATCCTCCAGCCAGCTTACAGAGAGCTTTCTGTGTGCTTGGAACTTGATAAAGTGCATCCCTCTTCTCAGCAACCCTGGGAAGATAGTGCAAGCCCCGTTTTCCCACTGGGGAAGCTGTGGTTCAGAGAGACGATGCCGTCTGCCCAGGGTTAGAGAGCAAGAGAGTGCTGGAGCCAAAGGCTGTTTGGCTCCAAAGCTTACACTCTTTCCTCTCAGCTCTGTGGCTGCCACGTGCTGGCATGGATGCCGGGGGTATACAAGGACAGGAGACAGAGCCTGCCCTCAAGACATTTGTGGCTATGAGTGTAGGGCAGGCAGGCAGGGCGCCGGAGGATGGAGAGACATTCTCCAGGCACAGGGTGATGTGGGAGCAGAGGGGCACCTGAGCCATGCAGGGGCGGGGAGGCCAGGAGAAGGTGACAGGGCATGGGAGGTGGGCTAGGACAGGAGACAGGCTGCAGAAGACACAAGGGTGAAACTGCAGGCGGGGGCTGAGTGGGCCTGGCCAGAGAAGGGGTGAAGGGAGTGTGGGGACAGACATGGGAACCGGGCTTGTCTGCAGAAGGGATGAAGGGGGTGGGGACAGATGGGAACTGGGCTTGGCTGCACAGGGGAAAGCAGCCTCGCTGTCAGGCCACATGACTGGATCACATCGTGTTCATCCAGGAGTGCAGCACGGCCTGTCTCATCTGTAACAGATAAGGTCATTGGCTTAGTGAGTGCTTTTGCTTTTCTTAATGAATTAGAGCAAGAATGAATGAATGAATGAATGGAAACATTCAGGGTTATCCCCATGATAACATGGCTGTCACTCCTGATGACTTTTACTTTGGTGCTGGGAGGCCCGCAACTCCAGACAATTTGACATTATCTCTGGCTCCTGGTGAATCTCACGTTCCATCGTTGGAGAGGGGACACCTGAGGTGGGGGATGGGCTGAGTGATCAGGCTGCTGGAAACTGTTGGGCTTTGCTGTGGGATGGACCTTCACCCTTACCCACACCACTGCAGGACTCTTCCTGCCAGCCTGGGGGAGCCGGGTGAGAGTAAGAAGGGTGGGTCTACTGTGCACTGCAGGAAGTAGCTTTGAGTTTCCTGGAAGCCCTGGAGAAAAGGGAAAGCCCAGAAGTTGTCACTGGGGGACATGGTTCTAGGTGAGACCCCCTCCTCCTGGCCATGTGGAATGGCCTGGCTGAGCTCCAGCTCATTTGTGCACTGACCCTATCCATTCTGGAATGTTTCTGGAAGTTTCTCCTCCTCCCCTGCTGAGATCGGGATGGAGCATCTGAAGGCCGCATAGTCTAGAAGTGCTTACAGTGGTGGAGGACCGATAGGGTGGTTTAGCAAGGTGCTGCCTCCCCCAGCAGACAGCAGCCTCCCTCTGGGCCACCCTGAGGGCCCAGCGTGGAAGGAGAATGCGTTCAGGCAGAGCACCCACAGTTGTATGTGCGGAAACGGAAATGCTGCCAAGCCCAGTGGGATTTACCCTCTAGGGTCTGGAAAGCCATTAGGAAGGAAAAGTGGTGCTTCTTAAAGCCCAGTTTTGTAACGTCCTGCCGAGAGGTGACCTTCTGCCCAGCAGCTGAGGCTGTCGGTGCTAATGCTTTCTGGCATTTGAGTCCTTTAGACTGAGGGCCAAGTATGTGGGCACCTGGCACCCGGCTGCTCCTCCCTCAGGGCACAATGGGGTCATCTCCTTTCCGTGAGCTGAGGGGCTGGGAGGGTGCCCATTGGGGCTGTAGCCTGGGCTGGGGGATGGGGCACAAGGGCCTGTGCGCCCAGCTCATTTGGGCTGTGGTCTGGCTCTGAGGGTGTGGGCCGGCTGCTTGGTGTGTGACCCTTTCATCTGCCCTTTTTGTGAGTGGGAGATAAGATGGCCAGACTGCTGTTACTCCTGAACCTGTGCTCTCTGCTTTGCCAGTCCTGTCCTCACCAGTCTTCTCACAGGTCCCTTTTTCTGTAGAAGAGGGGGTCTTGTGGTAAGTCAAGGGCAGAAACCATCACCAGCCTTGGTTTCCTCATCTGTAGCTTGAGGCTTGTGTCCCGGCTCCTGCCCCTTTGCTCCCAAGATTAAAGGAGAAAACACAGATGTGGGTCACAGAAGCTGGTTTAGAATTGGTGGTTTTTAGGCTGGGTGCGGTGGCTCACGCCTGTAATCCCAGCACTTTGGGAGGCCAAGGCGGGCGGATCACCCAAGGTCAGGAGTTCGAGACCAGCCTGGCCAACATGGTGAAACCCCATCTCTACTAAAAATACAAAAAATTAGCCGGGTGTGGTGGTGGGCACCTGTAATCCCAGCTACTCAGGAGACTGAGGCAGGAGAATCACTTGAACCTAGGAGGTGGAGGTTGCAGTGAGCTGAGATCACGCCACTGCAGTCCAGCCTGGGCGAGAGACTCTCACTTGACTCAGCTCATTGCATTTTGAGCCCCCTCCCTGTTTGCAGTCTCTCCTCTGGAAAGAGTCCTGTCGGCTGTTCCCTGACCTGCTGGGCTGGGTGGGCCGGCAGCGTGGCCCTGCTTCTGTCAGCAGGGGCTTTCTTGCCCACTGGACTGTGAAGGCAGGGACCCCATCTGGACAGGGACGGCATCAGCATCTCCAGCGTGTGACTGGAGCAGGGATCATGTGTGCTTGGATCTCAGGGGCTGAGCCGCAGCCCTGTCCAAGTTGGATTCAGATAGGGGAGGATTCAGGCCTTTCTTCTAGGAAGGGGTGGGGTGTGGGCTCCCAGCTGGGGCCCGGTGGAGTTTTCAGTATTGGTTTGCAGAGTGACTAAGGGATGTGCCCCCAGCCTGATGCTGTAGATAGAAGGACGTGCATGTCCTGGTAGTGCACCTGGGAGGGGCCCTCCGCCCGTTGAGTGGTGAGCCACCTCTCAGCTTGTTCTCTTCCCTGCACAGTGGATGCGGATGTCCTCCTGGAGGCCTGCTGTGCAGATGGACACCGAATGGCCACTCATCAGAAGGACTGCTCGCTGCCATATGCCACGGAATCCAAAGAATGCAGGTACGTTTGCCAGTGGCCACTGTTTGACTGGAACAGTGTTCCTTTAGAGGAAAGCGGGGGAGGAAAGGACAGTGTGTGCCAGACCTCTCGGGAGAGGTTGGACACCCAGGCCCGGATCCATCCGGGCTGCGGGTGCTGCAGTGGGTGACTCCTGCCTCCCTCCTGGCACCGGCCTGGTACCAGGCTTTGACTAACCTCTCCTGTGCCACTCTGTGATTGTTGGGGTATCTGTCTCCTTCACTGGGCTGGGAGCAAGAAGATCTGGACTTGCAGCTGCTTTGCCACAGCTGGGTAGCTGTGGGCAAGTCAGTTTTCTCTTTTAAAAAAAGGGGGGACCGTTGTGGGGGAGCAGAGGAGATGATGTGACTAAAGAGCCTTGCGAACGGAAACACGGAGCACCTACAGACCCCCAAAATGCCGGTGAGCCGGCACGGAGTGAAGTGTTTCTCCAGCCGGTTTTTCACCTTCTGCACTAACCAACATCTGGATCGACTGTTTTTAGTCTTCTCTCCCTACATTGAAAATTCTGAGACCACGTAAGCTTAGAATAAATGATGAGAGGCCGGGCACGGTGGCTCACGCCTGTAATCCCAGCACTTCGGGAGGCCGAGGTGAGTGGGTCACCTGAGGTCAGGAGTTCGAGACCAGCCTGGCCAACACGGTGAAACCCCGTCTCTACTAATACAAAAAAATTAGACAGGCGTGGGTGGTGGGTGCCTGTCATCCCAGCTACTTGGAAGGCTGAGGCCAGAGAATCGCTTGAACCTGGGAGGCGGAGGTTGCAGTGAGCTAAGATTGCTCCACTGCACTTCAGTCTGGGCAACAAGAGCGAAACTCTATCTCAAAAAAAAAAAAAAAAAAAGAATAAATGATGAGATTAGGTCATGCTGATCATCATCATAAAAATAATAGTGATGGCTCAAGCCTGTAATCCCAGCACTTTGGGAGGCCGAGACGGGCGGATCACGAGGTCAGGAGATCGAGACCATCCTGGCTAACACAGTGAAACCCCGTCTCTACTAAAAATACAAAAAAAACTAGCTGGGCAAGGTGGCGGGCGCCTGTAGTCCCAGCTACTCGGGAGGCTGAGGCAGGAGAATGGCGTAAACCCGGGAGGCGGAGCTTGCAGTAAGCTGAGATCCGGCCACTGCACTCCAGCCCGGGCGACAGAGCAAGACTCCATCTCAAAAAAAAAAAAAAGAAAAAAATAATAATAATAGTGAAAACCCCAGCAGGCGTCTGGAGCACCTACTTTATGTGGAGCCTTTGATGTACATTATCTCGTTGAACTTTGTTATGAACCCCATTTGACAGAGCAGGAGACCAGGCTTTCCCCAGGTGTCCAGCAGGTAAGCAATGATGTGCGGATCTGAACTCAGGGTACATGTCTGGGAGGCGAGGGTGTGGAAGCAGCCAGCATTTGCCATCCATTTGTTTTCTCTGCCTCAAGTTCGAGTCTAAGCGGCCGTGATGCTTGGAGCCAGGGGCGCGGGCTGGAGAGCTGTCACGGAAAGAATGTACGGGGACGGCTCGCCGGCCTCATCCCGGAGATTTGCGTTTGTGCTGGGGTGTGCATGGGCTGCTGCCTTCCAGCGTGATGAGGAACATAGATCCTGATGAAGGAAATTCTTGAAAAGTCAAAAGCATTATAGAGCAAACAAAGGAAAACAGGAAACTCGCGTGGCTTGAATTGACTGGGAGACCATGCAGTCAGGATTTATGGGACATCTGATGAGTGGGAGCCGTGATCCTGGCGTACAGCGGGTGCAGGAAGTGCTGGAAGTGTCATAGGGGCCGCTGGCTGGCCTTTCTGCAGTGAGGCTGGATGATGAGCACTGAGCATTCTGTGTACTGTCTGCACAGACAGCAGCCAGCCTGGCCCTGGGAAGGACTAGAGCTGGGGAGGTGGACCAGCCTGGGTGGGTTTCTGGCTGGGTGACCTGAGCCAGCTCAAAGGCACCATGATACCTCCTTTTCGGGGTTATAATGATCAGAGATCACCTGGGCACGGTGGCTCACCCCTGTAATCCCATCTCTTTGGGAGACCAAAGCGGGTGGATCACCTGATGTCAGGAATTCCACACCAGCCTGACCAACACGGTGAAACCCCGTCTCTACTAAAAATACAAAAATTAGCTGGGCGTGGTGGCGAGCACCTGTAATCCCAGCTACTCGGGATACTGAGGCAGGAGAATCACTTGAACCCGGGAGGCGGAGGTTGCAGTGAGCTGAGACCGTTCGTTTTACTCCAGCCTGGGTGACAAGAGTGAGATTCCATGCCCCCACCACCAAAAGAAAAAAATCAGAGATCACCTATGAAACCAGCACCACAAAGCCAGACTGTGGCAGTGTACTGGTTTTCCAGGACTGCCAGAGCAGAGTACAAGAGGCAGAGCGGCTCAACCGCTGGCTCCTCGTAGTTCCGGAGGCCCGAAGCCTGAGACTGAGGTGTCGGCAGCGTGGGTTCCTCCTGAGGCCCTTCTCCTGGGCCTGTAGATGCCCTCTTCTCCCTTTGTCCTCACACGGCCTTCCCTCTGTGTGTGTCTGTGTCCTACTCACCGCTTCCTCGAAGGACACCAGTCCTTTTGGATTAGAGCCGGCCCTAACGACCTCATTTAACTGTATCACCCATTTAAAGTCCCTGTCTCCAAAGAGAGTCACATTCTGAGATACTGGGGGTTAGGACTTCACCAGATGGATTTGGGAAGACACAGTTTAGCCCATAATAGGGAGCCACTGTTACTAATACTTACTGAAATAAAAGAAAATGAGGCATCAGCCCGTGTAACCCCTCTATGTGCAGACAGAGAAACTGAGGCCACAGATTCAGCAACTCTCTGGGCCTTGCTTGTGAATGGGGATTTTAGTTACTATCAAATGTATTCTGACTTCTACTCACCAATGTCTTTGATAAATTTTGGAGTTGTCTTTTTTCTTTTTTTGGTGAAACAGAGTCTCTCTCTGTCACCCAGGCTGGAGTGCAGTATGTCGATCTTGGCTCACTGCAACCTCTGCCTCCTGGGTTCAAGTGATTCTCCTGCCTCAGCCTCTTGTGTATCTGAGATTACAGGCACGCACTACCACACCAGGCTAATTTTTGTATTTTTAGTAGAAGCAGAGTTTCACCGTGTTGGCCAGGCTGGTCTCAAACTCCTGACCTCAGGTGATCCTCCTACCTCGGCCTCCTAAAGTGCTGGGTTTATGGGCGTGAGCCACTGCACCCGGCCAATTTGGGGGTTATCTTTAATCTCCTTTGGGTCCCAGAGGACAAACACATTGCCTTCTTGTAAATTTTAAACATACATTAGATTTCCTGAAATGTAAGAAATACCATCAGAATGGCTGAGAGGGCATTCCTTCTCTCTTTAAGTACGGGTGCAAGTCCAGACTCCTGGGTATCGTGAGTTTCCATATGACAGTGTCCCTGAAACGTGGCTTAATGCCTAGGACACCACTCAAAGGTCACCGGATGCAAGTGACTGGCCCGTTGACTCATCCAGTGGACACACAGACCAGGGGCCACATACCTGTCCTAGGCTGCCCCTCCAGTGAGCCACTGAGCCACCCTGCTCTGCCTGTGTCACTGCCCTGTGGCCCCAGGTGCTGTCTGCTGCCCTCCAGCCCTTCCTGCGTGCTTCCCCTTTACCCTGTTCTCATTGGGGTCCAAACGTCATGCAGCCTGTGCCAATCAGAGGCCAAGCCTGGACTCCAGCTCACAGTGAGACGGAGCCCACGTAAGGGTTCAGCAGGCAGGCACTGATGTGGCTGTGGGGGTCCCCGGGTGAGCAGGACCCTGCCCCAGCCTCCCCAACCCGGGGAGGTCAGAGCTCCTATCTGAGTGAGGCAAGGGCTCTGGGTGCGGGGCGTGGCCAGCAGTGCAGTGATGCTCATGAAGGGACCTTCTAATGAGTTTTGTACAGATTATCATTTTTAGTAAAGGCAGGCAAGGGATAGGGCAGATCAGAAATCAAATCTGATTTATGAGAATCCTCTTAATAGTGATATTTAAAAGATGCAAGAAACAGGGGTCACTGACACCTGGTTTGTCTGTTGTGTTAGCCAGTTCTTTTTTTTTTTTTTTTGAGATGGAGTCTGGCCCTGTCGCGCAGGCTGGAGTGCAGTGGTGCAATCTCAGCTTCCTGCAACCTCCGCCTCCTGTGTTCAAGCGATCCTCCTGCCTCAGCCTCCCGAGTAGCTGGGATTACAAGCGCCCGCCACCACACCCAGCTGATTTTCGTATTTTCAGTAGAGATGGGGTTTCACCATGTTGGCCAGGCTGGTCTCAAACTCCTGGCCTCAAGTGATCTGACGCCTCGGCCTCCCAAAGTGCTGAGATTACAGGTGCGAGCCACTGCGCCCAGCCGAGTTCTCTCCTTTTGAAGTGGCGTCCTGTGAGGCTCACCAGCTGAAGTAAAATCAGTTTTTGTTCATTCAACAAACCTGTATCAGCTCTTGATGCTCAGGAAGAGGCAGGATGAAAGCCAGGGGCAGGAGAGCCCAGGCCAGCCCTCCTGGGCAAGAGTCAAGTGTGTGAGGCCCTGAGGGTCCGTGGGGCCCAAAGGAGGGGTTGTCAGCTCCCCGAGTGGGTGAGAGGCTCAGAGAGGACTGCAGGGAGAGGCCGACCTCTCTGAAACCATGGGCTCTGGCCAAGCAGGGGTTAAGCAGCCTGCAGCTTCAACAAGGACACGTTTGGGGTGGTCAGAAGATGGCAGCTTTGATGTTTTCCCATCATGTATCATCTTGACTCTAGGTCTCCACCAAGGCCCGACATTCCTTGGGATCCAGATCTAAATCCACCTAAAACCTTGGATTAGGTGAAACCCACATGCCCTTCAGCGTCTTTTGGAGGAATTTGAACACACCCAGTGAAACCTAAAGCAGGTCCCAAGCTGACATTTTCCAGCCCAGCGTTTCTCTAACCCCTTTATCTTGCAAATCTCACTGAGGGCCTGCTAGGTGCCAGGCTCCGTTCTGGTGAGTGGGGATAAATCGGTGAACGAAATATGCAAAGTTCCCTGACCTTGTGTAGGTGGCATTCTACAGGGGTGCAGAATGCGAAGGAAGTAATCAGTCAGTCTGATGGTTTGCAGGAAGGCAGGATGTGCCGTGAGGGAAACAGGGAGGGACAGGGGCTTCTGCATGGCGGGTTTACGATTTTAGAGCTGTGGGGTTGGCCTCACTGTGCCAGGACCTGAATGGGGCAAGGGAGTGGGCAGTATGGAAAGTGGGAAGAGCATCCCAGGCTGAGGGAACGGCCCAGAGGAGAGGGTGTGCAGGTGCTGGGCAGCACAGCAAGGGGATCAGGGTGGCTGGAGTGGAGCCAGCAAGAGCCAGTCCCAAGGAGAAAGCACCAGGTACAAGGGTAACCAGGTGGCTGAGGGGGCCGTGAGATAGAGGCCAGGCGGATTGGGGGTGAGCCTGAGGCAGCTGGACACCCTGAGGTGCCTGGGACACTTGATTGCTTCCACCTTTTGGGAGTTGCAAATAATATTGCTGTGAGGCCGGGCGCAATGGCTCACGCCTATAATCCCAGCACTTTGGGAGGCTGGGGTGGGCAGATCACTTGAGGTCAGGAGTTTGAGACCATCCTGGCCAACATGGCAATATCTCATCTCTACTAAAAATATAAGAAGTTAGCTGGGCATGGTGGTGGGCGCCTGTAATCCCAGCTACTCGTGAGGCTGAGGCAGGCGAATCACTAGAACCCAGTAAGCGGAGGTTGCAGTGAGCCCAGATGACAACATTGCACTTCAGCCTGGGCGACAAAGCAAGACTCCATCTCAAAAACGAAGCAAAGCAAAACAAAACACAACAAACTGCTGTGAACATGGGTGTGCAAGTATCAGTTTGAAGCCCTGCTTCCGTTCTTTGGATATATACCCAGAAATGGAATTGCTGGGTCCTGTGATTTTTCTATTTTTAATTTTGTGAGGAACCGTGCTTCACAGCATCTGCCCCTTTTCCATTCCCACCAGCAATGCGCACGGGTTCCAATGTCTCCACATCCTCACCAACACTTGTGATTTTCTGGCCAGCCAATATTTTTTGAATGGATGCATGCACGTCTGGTGGCTCGCTCTGGCAGTTTCGTGAAATGCCTGTTATTTGCAAATCCACCGAAAGCATGAGTGAAACATGGGCTAGCTCAGCTCGGTAATCCCATCCCGGAGCCTGAAGGCAGTCTTGGAGACGCACGGGCAGCCGGGTGCAGACCTCCACTCCCCCAGGGAAGGTTGGGGGAAGGTGCACTGGTGGCTGCCATTTTTGTGCAGAGGTGACCTGCCTGGCAGTGCAGGGAAGCTGGGGAGGCCCCCACCCTCTCTCCTGGAGGCACGGGTTGGGTGACTCTCCGGTGACACACTCCTCTCCTGCCCATTGCCTTTGGAGCCCGCCCACACCAGCCCCTAGCTGTCACAGCCTCGTGGTTGTGTCAGAGAAGCTGATTTTGGCAGGTCGAGGACCTCTCCCCAGAGCTCTGGCACGGCTGGGAGGCGTGGGCTGTGCAGCTAGGTGCCATTGCAGCCCCCATCCCTCCCTCTGGGGCCTTGGGCAGGCTACCCCGCAGGACTCTCAGAAGCTGTTTGCTCTGAGCCTGGAAGATGGGATGAGCACTGAGAAGAGTTCGACCTGATAAAGGGATGGAAGGTCAGGCCCAGAGTCAGCCCCCCGCCGCTTTTTGGTTTTCAAATCAGCAGGAACATTTTGTGGGTGAAGCCTAGTGCTCAGAGGAGTGACATGGCCACTCTGGTGACAAAACTGGGCCTCCTGACTCTGACTCTAGACCCATGCTGCATTCTGTCTTTCTTTTTTTTTTTAAAGAAAGAGGCCAGGCATGGTGGCTTACGCCTGTAATCCCAACACTTTGGGAGGCTGAGGTGGGTGAATCACCTGAGGTCAGGAGTTCCAGACCAGCCTGGCCAACATAGTGAAACCCCATCTCTACAAAAATACAAAAATTAGCCAGGTGTGGTGGCACATGCCTGTAGTCCCAGCTACTGGGGAGACTGAGGTAGGAGAATCGCTTGAACCCGAGAGGAAGAGGCTGCAGTGAGCTGAGATCACACTACTACGCTCCAGCCTGGGCGACAGAGTGAGACTCCATCTCAAAAAAAAAAAAATGAGAAAGAAAGAAAAAAACAGGGTCTTACCATGTTGCCCAGACTGGTCTCAAACTTCTGGGCTCAATTGGTCTTCCCACCTCATCCTGTCAATGCGCTGGCGTTACAGGTGTGAACCACTGTGCCCGGCCAAGCCTTTCTAACTAAATGCTAATTGAGCTCCTTCTGTGTGACACTGGGGCGCTGTGTGTTTCTCTCTCTGTGTCTGTGGGAGCAGGGAAGGGAAGGGGAGGCTCGAAGGTGAGAGCACCCCCACCCCCGAGGACCTTGTGCCCCGGGCCCCCTGCCCACAGAGCCTTGGTCCAGCCCACCCCTCACCCACAGGATGGTGCAGGAGCAGTGCTGCCACAGCCAGCTGGAGGAGCTGCACTGTGCCACGGGCATCAGCCTGGCCAACGAGCAGGACCACTGTGCCGCGCCCCATGGTGACAATGCCAGCCTGGAGGCCACGTTTGTGAAGGTGAGAGCCAAAGACCGTGTGGGGTCGCTGCCCGTCCCCACTAGTCGGCAGACCCAGGCCCTGCCAGCCGAGAGACACTGTCCGTCAGCGCTCCCTGCCTCAGGCCACCTTTCTTTGTGAGCAGCTGGGTGTAGGGGCAGGAGGGAGGTGGAAAACCCCAGTATTTCTCCCCCTCCCCTGTAGCCGTAAACCCCAGAGGACACCTGGGGCCGAGCCTCCCACGAGGCGGTGGGGGTGAAGTGATCTGGCCTTGCCCTGAGAACTGCCTGTCTCCAGGCTTTGGGCAGACGCGGAAGTCAAAGCAGGGCTTCTCTTGGGCTTTCGGAATCTTCTTCTCAGTTCGGGGTAGGCACCCTCGCCTACCCAGGAGGCTCTCAGGCTTCTCTACCCACAGACTAGTCAGGGTCCAGAGGTAAAAATGTGCCCTCACTAAGACCTCTGATAAGATCTGGCCTCTATAACCACCCTAGAAGAGGAAACTGAGGTTCAGAGAGGCCCATCCTCCAAAATGGCCTCTCTGCAGTCCTGTCAGGGACCCAGACGGGATCCTACCCTGAAGGTAAGCTGTGAATAAATGGCATAGTCCTCTTCCCTGAGTGCTCCTAGGACCCTACGTGCTAGCAGGTCACTCAGACCGCTATGGCCATGGAAGGGCTGCGTCTTTGCAAGAGGTGGAAAGGTGCCTGATAGCATTGCCGGTCTGAACACTGGCAGTAAACCCAAGCCAGTGTCCAGGCCATCCCTCCCTTACCACCCAGCCAGCAAGGAGAACAAACCCCGCCAGGAGGAACTTGGGCCTGGAGGAGCCCGGGTTTAGAAACTGGGCTCCTGTTGGAGGCGCCAGATGACGAAAATACATTCCCTGGAAGAAGCTTCCCGTTCCTACTTAGGAAGGTGTTGGAATCATTTTAAGAAACAAGAATCTGAATGAAGTCTGGATTCCAGGAGGGGGTGTGGGAGCTCCTTTGTGGGGATTCTCCACATAGACTGGGCTGTAGAGGGCCTCTGTGTGGAGGAATTGGGGGTCCCAAGCCCCCTGCCCACCTTGGCCTGTGTGGGCTTTCACAGGGCAGGGCTCTGGCACAGGAGGGAGCTGGGTGGGGTGAGGGTGGGAGTGCATGGGAACCAGGACTTTGGACGTTTAATGACTGCCCCCATCCCCGGCACCCAATGCAGGGCTGGGCCTCGCGGATGCCGTCTCTCCGGCGCACAGCTGTGCCCATGTCCCCAGACTTGAGAGGTGTGTAAAAAGCACAGAACATTCTAGCAGGAATGGGAACAGATCGCTTTGACAGATGAGCGATTTGTGTTTCCGGGAAGGATTACTCACACCCCAAAAGATGGACGAGGTAACTGATGCTCCCTACACTTTCTGGCAGCAGAGGGCGTAGGATAAGCGGCCTGGAAGACCCATCAACACCACGTAACTGAAGCAAACACCTCCCGGCTCCTGCTGGGGACTGTTTGGAAAGTTCTGTGCTCCTTCTTAGGATAACCACTTAATAAAGACTGAAGCAGGGCTTTTCATGTGTCAGGGCAAATGTTGCTTCTGGGACTCAGGTGTGAGGCCACAGGGACTTGGAAGTAACTATGGGGACCTGGGTCCGGGTGGCAGACAGCCACCCTGTCCTTTGACCTTGCTTGATGACTCGTCTTGAAGTTGCTGTGCTTTCAAATGCACAATGCAGTTCCTGCTGCCTGAACCCCCCTAACTCAAAATCGGAAAGGCAAGATGCATGCGTGTCATTCTTCCAGGCATGGTAGAGAAACCTCAGACCATGCAAAAGGAACAGAACTTTGGAGCTTGTGGACGGTGCTAGAAGAAGCTCCCTCCTCCTGGAGGTGTGTGAGCAGAGCCAGGTGGTCGCTGGGCAGGGCAGGGATGTTGAGGGGTGCAATTGCGTGTTGGGGTGGAGAGGGGAGATGGATGCCAGGCCCTTTAAGGTTCCTTTCAGAACTGGGGCCTAGATGGTTTGGGGTAGGGGGATGGGCTTGCTTTGCTATTTGTTGCTGACATTTAGGAGTGGTATCTAAGCCAGACTTGGGTCATCACTCTCCAGGTTGTGTGGACAAGGCTCAGAGAGGCATCCCCTGAGGCCTCTCATGGGCCCAGCTGGGCTGTCTGCCCCGCTCCTCCATCTGGGATCTCCACCTGTGTTTGCAGAGGTGCTGCCATTGCTGTCTGCTGGGGAGGGCGGCCCAGGCCCAGGGCCAGAGCTGCGAGTACAGCCTCATGGTCGGCTACCAGTGTGGACAGGTCTTCCGGGCGTGCTGTGTCAAGAGCCAGGAGACCGGAGACTTGGATGTCAGGGGCCTCCAAGAAACAGGTAATTTTCTCCCTTCCTTCCCTTGTGGGCAGTGTATTAAGGTTCTCCAGGATATGCATATAGAGCGAGATTGGAGAGAGAGATATTTTAAGGACTTGGCTCACGTGATCGTGGTGGCTGGCAAGTCCAAAATCTGCAGGGCAGGCCTGCAGGCTGGAGCCCCAGGGAAGGAGGGGCATTGCAGCTGGAGTTCAAAGGCAGTGTGCTGGCAGAATGCTGCCTTCCCCGGGGGAGGCCAGTCTGAAGGCCTTCTGTTGATTGGGTGAGGCCCACCCATGGTATGAAGATGATCTGCTTTTCTCAGCGTCAACAGACTTACATATTAATCTCTTCTGTTTTTTTGAGACAGAGTCTTGCTCTGTCACCTAGGCTGGAGTGCAGTGCAGTGGTGTGATCTCGGCTCACTGCAACTTCCACCTCCTGGGTTCAAGTGATTCTTGTGCCTCAGCCTCCCAAGTAGCTGGGATTACAGGTGCGCACCACCACACCTGGCTAATTTTTGCATTTTTAGTAGGGGCGGGGTTTCACCATGTTGGCCAAGTTGATCTGGAACTCCTGACCTCAGGTGATCCACCTGCTTTGACCTCGCAAAGTGCTAGGATTACAGGTGTGAGCCGTTGTGCCTGGCCAATATTAATCTCTAAAAAATAGCTTCACAGCAGTGTCCAGGCCAGTGTTTGACTAAACATTTGGGGACCATACCACAGCCAAATTGACACTTAAAATGAACCATTACAGGTAACATGTGCGTCCATGTCACCATTGCCTTAACCCAGCATGGACTGACTCCAGTTGTCAGAGCCATTGTGTTTGTGACCTTATCTGAGAGCTGCCGTCCTGGAGTGACGCTGCGTGCTTGGAGTCCGGGATCAGACAGATCCGTGCTCCCATCCCGGTCCTAATATGCACCTCGGTCCCCTCATCTGGGAAGTGGGGATAGTTGGAGTCCTACTTCATCAGATACTGGGAGGATGGAGTGTGAAATTAGGTATCAACACCTGGCCCCATAAGTGTCTGCCCTCACTATCTCCCCTTGTCCCTTCAGCTGTCCAGGGCAGTGTGGGTGGCTGGCCTTGCTCTCACTTTTTGGATGAGGGTCTGATGCTCAAGATCACACGGTCAACATGTGGAGGAGGGAGACCCTGGCTTTCCACCTCCTGGCCAGTGCCTTCTCCATCTGGAGCTGATGACGTATGAACGAGCAGCTGGGGGCCATCGCTGGCTAATAGCTGGCTATGCTCTGTCAAATCATAGACACTTACTCAGCAAAGGGGCATGTGACCCCAAGAGCAGCTTCAAGATCACGCTCAGCTGTGTGACCCCAGTTCTGTATCCTCACCCTGCATTTCTGTGTGGTTCAGTTACAGGGTTCAGGAGACTTCGTGGCTGTCCAGTCGTCTCTTACACTTATGCCACGGTTTCGTGCTGTAACAGAATTAACCTGAAAGGAGGCAGGAGTCCGCCTGGGCCAAGCTTGCTGTGTGGTTTTCAGCCCATTCCCTCTTCTCTCTGAGTTTTTCCCCCACTCTCTTATGAAATAAAGAGGCGCAAGCCAGGTACGGTGGCTCACGCCTGTAATCCCAGCACTTTGGGAGGCTGAGGTGGGCGAATCACCTGAGGTCAGGAGTTCGAGACCAGCCTAGCCAACATGGATAAACCCTGTCTCTACTAAAAGTACTAATTTTGTAAAAATACAAAAATTAGCTGGGCGTGGTGGCGGGCACCTGTAATCCCTGCTACTTGGGAGGCTGAGGCAGGGAGAATCACTTGAACCCGGGAGGCAGAGGTTGCAGTGAGCCAAGATGGCACCATTGCATTCCAGCCTGGGTGACAGAGCGAGACTCAGTCTCAAAAAAAATAAATAAATCAATACAATAAAATAAATAAAGCAGTGGGGTGGTGCCTGAAGGGGTGAAAGGGAAGAACTCTCAGACCTGTAGTCTCTAAGTCAAGCTGATGGCTGTAGGATCCCAGGTGACGCAGGGAAGCTTTCACTTCTTGTTCTTAGCTTTTCAAGTCTAGGCTGTCGGGTCCCGGGTCACAGGGGACCCAGGTCACCCGGGACTCATCTTTCACTTCTTGTTCTTAGCTTTTCAAGTCCAGGGCCCCATGGATGCCACTGAGATGATTTCAGATGTCACAGTCATCAAGAGGGATTGGGGCCACATCCTCCTCCTTCCTTTCCTTGGGTTTTCAAATCAGAGATGACATTTTCACTTTAAACAAACCCAAACTTTTCGTGCTAGAGGAGGATTTCTCCTGCGTCTCGGGGGTGGATTTTCACTGATTTATGTCTGCAGCGTGAGCCATCTCTGAGCTTTTCTGCAGCTCCAGATGTTTGCTTTCTCTCTCCGTCTTTTATCTGCTTCAGTCCTTGCCCCAGACTTTCCTCGCATGCTCCCTCCTCTGGGAGGGCTTCCTGTCTTCACAGCCGCACCTTCCTCCCACTGCTACCTGTGCCGTGGACCCACTGTTTGCTTCCTCGGGGCCATACATAAGGTCCCCAGACCGGTGCTGGCCTGCGACAAATAAGTACAGAAATGGAGAGTAACCCTTTACAAACACATGATAGCATTTGATAGAATCAGTGAGGAGACACAAGTTTTTACTGCGTGCATCGCTTTAGACTTGGAGGGCGGGTGTTCATTGTTATAGCAAGGCTGTGACTGCTGAGCTGGTCGAGTAATTTGGACTATGGCAACAGCACCCAGCATGAAGTCAATGATTACAGGCCTTTGTGTCTGTGCTCTTTCTAATTGATCCCTGTTTTTGAAACAGAGTCTCGCTCTTGTCGGCCAGGCTGGAGTGCAATGGTGTGATCTTGACTTGCTACAACCTCCAACTCCTGGGTTCAGGTGATTCTTCTGCCTGAGCCTCCTGAGTACCTGAGATTACAGGCACATGGCACCACACTCGGCTAATTTTTGTATTTTTAGTAGAGACAGGGTTTCACCAGGTTGGCCGTGATGGTCTTGAACTCCTGACCTCAGGTGATCTGCCCGCCTTGGCCTCCCAAAGTGCTGGGATTACAGGCATGAGCTACCACGCCTGGCCTATAATGGATCAGAGATCATTTACAAGTGTAATTCTGTCTTAAAGAGGATAGAGTTAATACTTAGCTGTTTATGTAAGATGTTCAAATGGGCATTATTGCCTGATAGTGACAAGAAGAGAGAATGTTGGGAGTTTCTTTTAAGATAAGATGGGTGCTTGGATAAATGTTTGACTTGGTCTTTTTCCCCCTTAGATAAGATCACTGAGGTCGAGGAGGAGCAAGAGGACCCATACCTGAATGACCGCTGCCGAGGTGAGACGCTGGCGTCTCCCATGAGTTGGTATTTAAACAAACCCCAAGGGGCCAGCCAGGTGGCTCAGGCCTGTAATCCTCGTACTTTGGGAAGCCAAGGCAGGAGGATCCCTTGAGCCCAGGAGGTTGAGGCTGCAGTGAGGTATGACTGCGCCTTTGCACTCCAGCCTGGGCAACAGAGCTGGACCTTGTCTCCAAACAAACAAACAAACCAAAACAAAACCAAGGAGTCTCAATGCTGATCTCATTGGAAGTTGGAACCCAGGTTTTGCTTCAGTTTACCCTGCAAAGTGCCCTTTGGCTGGGAGCCAGCCATGAGCCGCTTCCGCCCTGAGGAGTCCTGGACTCCCAGCTCCTCCTTCCCTTCCCCCTTCCAGATCTGGGGCTGGCTGGGGAGGGGAAGGGTGGGCTTACTGATGAGGGGCCCTGGTAAGGGCTGGTGTGGAAAGCCTGCACATTACTGAGTCCCCAGGCCTTGCGAAGGTGACAGGGGCCTCCCCCAGGCTCTCAGGGGAGAGGAGGGGGCTAAGTGTTCCTTGCCTTTGTGCCCCTGGAGCCCCAGCCACGGGTCTGTCACCATTGGTGATATTCATTTGCCTCACAAGGCAATGTTTGCACATTTAAGTAAGGGTCTTGCAGCTTTGTTTTTCATATGATAAAAGTGTTTTTCTTTCATGGAACATTCCGGCATGTCTAGACCTGTAGATCTGCCCCACAAGCTCTTTCAGTGGTTCGCCCTGTGGTGAGGGTGTTAATTAGGAGCCAGTTTAATCCCCAAATGATGCAGTCAGTGCACAGTGATAGTCGGTCTGGGGGCCTGGTAGAGGGAGGAGGGGAGTGACCGAGAGCCCCAGCAAGCCTCAGGGCTGTGGGAGCAGCTTTCTGGGGAGGGGAGAGCTGGTCTGCAAGAAGGAGGCAGGATTAACTGGGAAAATAACCCCGAAAGCGTCCTCAGGGAGACCTGAAACCGTGTAAAGGGCACAGACCCACTGTAGCGGGGCTCTGGGTGGCAGTGGTCCGGGGAAGGAGGTGGGGTTAGAGGGCCAGAGGGAGGGGCCCGAGAAACAGGCAGACTGGCAGCAGTTCAAGGGGTGTCTTGTAGAATCTTTCCCTGGTCGAGGCTTATCCTGATGAGATTTGCACTCTGAGCGTCACTCTGGCCACCCTGTAGGAAGAACAGGTTGTGGGGTGCTACTGGGCTATGCAGGTAGGAGGCTGTGGCCACAGCCAGCTGGGCAGCTGCAGGAGTTCAGGCCATGGTAGTGGGCTTGGAGCAGTGAGACAGCTCGAGAGTTCAGTGAGGACCAGGTACATGAGGCCTAGTTGGGGCCTGACCTTCCACGTGGAGCCCACACCCCCATGTCCGTGGCCAGCGGTGAGCTCTTCTCTGCCTCGCCCCTTCCAGGTCCACCCCAGCCTACAAAGGGCACCCTGCACACCACCTGATTTTTCCAGATGGGGAGATTGGGACCTGAAGCAGCAGCCCCTGGGGGGTGTCCAGAGCCAGATCCTGGGGGTCTCCTAGGAGAGCTCCTGGGTTCGTGTGCCCAGAAGGCGTTTTCTGTGACCCAGCCTGAACGGAGCTAGAAACCACGCAGTGCCTGGGGTGCGTCCAGCCCTGGCTTACGCACGCTCTCCTTCCAGGAGGTGGGCCCTGCAAGCAGCAGTGCCGAGACACGGGTGATGAGGTGGTCTGCTCCTGCTTCGTGGGCTACCAGCTGCTCTCTGATGGTGTCTCCTGTGAAGGTAAATATCTCTGTCTCAGGTGCCAGCAGGACTGGCAGGTCACTGTGCTTGGGAGCCTGTGCTGGAGGGCTGAACAGAGCCTGCCTTGTACAGCCCAGACCCCATTCAGGGGTGGAGAGCAGCCCAGGACTCGCTTTCTCGTACCCTGGAGTTTGCAGTGCAGAGGCCCCTGCCAAGACTGCCCTCCAAGGCAATATAAGCACCGGGGTTGGGAAAGAGGACGGATTTGGGGTCTAACCAGGTTCTGGGTCCAGGATCTGCTGAGTGGCCTTGGGCACATCCCTCAGTCTGTGAGATGGGGGAGATGGAGAAGATGCCGCCCCCACTTACCGGGTTCTTGAGGACCACATAACTCCGGTCTCAGAAAAAGCAGTAGATAAGAAGGTTAGCATGGGAGAGAAATCACTGCTTTCGGCTCCATGCAGTCCACAGCCTAGATGTGCACATGGTGGGCCTCAGCTCAGTTTGCAAGGGTGCAGGGAACCACTTCCACCGTGGCTTTGGCACATTCCTCCTGAGGATGTATCAGGATGGGTCGTTCTTGCTGGTCACGCCTGCACTGCCTCGGTCTCTCCTAGATGTCAATGAATGCATCACGGGCAGCCACAGCTGCCGGCTCGGAGAATCCTGCGTCAACACGGTGGGCTCTTTCCGCTGCCAGCGGGACAGCAGCTGCGGGACTGGCTATGAGCTCACAGAGGACAATAGCTGCAAAGGTACAGCATGCGCTCCAAGTCCGCAAACCTGGTCTCCCAGGTGTAGCTACGGTGCGGTGGGAAGGGCAGCTCTGGGGTCTGGGCTCCTGCAGTCCTGCGCCCTGTGTGACTGCCTGGGCGACTGCCTGCTCATCTGCAGGAGGGAGGTGGTATACCCACCAGGGTGTCTGGACGGGTGGGATGGAAATTGAAAGTGCTTGCCAGTAATGTTCAGAACACTGACCAAGTTGACAGTAGTGCACCAGTACCGGTTAGTTCTGCTATTAGGAAAGATTTACGTTCTTACGGTGCGGAGTCAATGATGGCAGATTTGGGTTTCTAAAAAGACTCAGTGCCTGAGTATTTAAAATCAAGACCAGAGGTGAATTTCATGTTCTTACATGTACTTTCTAAAAAAAAAAAAAAAGAAAAAAGCAAAAAACAAAAACAAAAAACCCCCCACAACTGTTTTTGCACAACAGCTGCCTTCCATCCGAGTCCAGGCTTCCTTGAGGTTCAAAGCATATCCCCTTCCACTGCATAAACACATGGCATTTCTGGCTGCCAGCCTTTCCCCGCCAAGCCTTAGGTGTTATTTGGCAGATGGGGAGGCTCTGATGAGGATCGTTTAGAACACAGTTTTCACAGACCGTTTCAAGCCTTTCAGAAGGACAGATCCACTGTGTAAAAGTGTCACTCACTGTATCATGAGAGTAACTTCAAAGCACACATCCCTTCTGACATCTGAGGTCCACAGAGCAAGTTCTGTCCTCCCCACCCCCGCACACCAGCTGGGTGGTTTGGACCCCAAGAGCCCAGTGGCCAAGCCAGCTGAGTATACACATTTGACCATGTGACAGCCATGAACTTCAAGGGAAGGGCAGCCCATCACATCCTATCATGACCGTAACCCTTGTTAATATTTGGAATATTGTGAAGGCTTCAGAATGAATATGTTTATAGAGACTGTGTTTGTTGCCACTAAGATAATTGCTTTATGATCTAAACTAAACATACACTTAGCCCGAATGAATACTAATATATATACCTGCCAGGAAAATGCCAGGGTGATTTATTATAACAGACAGTTTGCCTCATAAGAGCCTTGGGAAAAAAGTCAGCGTTTTAAGTCTTTAGCAACTGGAGCACGATTTGGCTCAGTGAAGTCCTTTTTGTGTATGATTTCTCTATTAGAATGTTTTGGGTTATAGTCTGAGTAATGAGCATTAGAAAAATCTTTCTTGTGATTTTAAAGTGTTGTAAGATGCTTCCGGCAGGACTCTTGCTAACAATTTCCTTTTTTTATGACGTACCAGATATTGACGAGTGTGAGAGTGGTATTCATAACTGCCTCCCCGATTTTATCTGTCAGAATACTCTGGGATCCTTCCGCTGCCGACCCAAGCTACAGTGCAAGAGTGGCTTTATACAAGATGCTCTAGGCAACTGTATTGGTAAGACGTGTGCTGCCAGGACTAGTGGGTTCTTCCAGGAGGGGCCAGCGATCTAGCCTTGGGGCAGGCCTCTGGAATCTGCGGGGCCGCATGGTGTATGGAACAGGGGTTGCCAACTTTTTGTGTAAAGGGCTGGACAGCAAATAGAGCAAATACCTTAGCCGTTGTGGGCCATATGGTCTCCGTCATGATACTCAACTCTGCTGTTACAGTCTAAAGCAGCCAAGGGCTGTCTGTAAACAAATGGGTGTGGCTGTGTTCCAATAAAACTTTATTTACAAAAATAGGCAGCAGGCTGGGTTTGGCCCAAGGGCCACAGTTTGCTGATCTGGGTTTAGATGAAAGAGCTTGAGTTTTGGAGTTAGAGACATCTGGTTTTAAACGGAGTGACCCAAGAAAATTACTTCTTCTGAGCTTTAATTTTTTTCCTCTATAAAATGGGAGTAATCATAGTGTCTGGCTTATAGACTTGAGGCCAGGATTAGGCGAGTCCTTGCAAAGTACTGGTACACAGGAAGCAGTCAGCGAGTGGTGATTCCTTGCTACAGGCATTTAGCCTATTAAAAAATTGTTTTAAAAAATACTTGGCTGGGCACAGTGGGTCACACCTGTAATCCTAGCACTTTAGGAGGCCGAGGCAGGAGGATTGCTTGAGCCCAGGTGTTTGAGGCCAGCCTGGGCAATATAGTGAGACCCCATCTCTACAAAAGATTAGCTGGGTGTGGTGGCACACGCCTGTAGTCCCAGCCACTTGAGAGGCTGAGGTGGGAGGATTCCTTGAGCAGGGAGGTCGAGGCTGCAGTGAGCTGTGATCGTGCTACTGCACTCCAGTCTGGGCAACAGAGCAAGACCCTGTCTCAAAAATAAAATAAAATATAAAAATAAAAAATAGTCTGTGTTAGTATTTGAATTCATAGAGACAGAAAGTAGAATGGAAGGTGCCAGGGGATGGGGAGTGAGTGTTTCATGGGTGCAGTTTCAGTTTGAGAAAATGAAAAAGTTCTGGAGATGGATGGGGGAGATGGTGGAACAACAGTGTGAATGCACTGATGCCCCTGAGCTGTCTACTTAAAATGGTTACGATGGCATGTAAAATTTGTAGTTCACATGTAGTTCATTTGGTAAATATGTAGTTTACCACAATAAGAAAAGAAACTCTGGCCGGGTGTGGTGGCTCACACTTGGAATCCCAGCACTTTGGGAGGCTGAGGCGGGCGGATCACCTGAGGTCAAGAGTTCAAGACCAGCCTGACCAACATAGTGAAACCCCGTCTCTACTAAAAATACAAAAATTAGCTGGGCGTAGTGGTGGGTGCCTGTAATCCCAGCTGCTTAGGAGGCCGAGGCAGGAGAATTGCTTGAACCCGGGAGGCGGAGGTTGCAGTGAGCTGAGATCATGCCACTGCATTCCAGCCTGGGTGACAGAGTGAGACTCCATCTCAAAAAAAAAAAAAGAAAAAGAAAAGAAACTCTGCTGATATCAGAGAAATACTAATATGAAAAGAGAGACTCTCGTGTGAACTCAGTATTAATTTAGGAGGCCTAGGAAAGACCGCTTCCGCTAGACGAGCAGCATGGGGTGCGACCGGGGAGCCGGCTGGCCTGGGTTACTAGTTCTGGAAAGACGGGAGGTGAGTCTTGCTTTCCCCTGCCATTGTCAGGTTAACTGCCTGGCTAGGCCACTGCGGTCAGCGCCTAAGTCCTGATCCACCGGCTTTCCCTCGGCCTCTGCTTGGCAGACGCTCCTGGGTCCTGCCTTTGAGGTCAGAGAGACTTTTTAGGAGAAAAGATGAGGACTCCCAGCTACAGATCACACTAGTCAGAACCTCTCCATCTGGGGTGGCCACATCGCCTCCCCCCTGCCATGAGCAAGGGAGTGTAAATTTCTATCTTACTTCTATTTCAGCTTTTTCTTAGATAAATCTGTATTGATCGTATATTTGAAATAGTGGTTTGGAGACACAGCTCTTCCCCCACTGCATTTTTTTAACCACCGAGACAAGTGGATGTGGCCGGGCATGGTGACTCATGCCTGTAATCCCAGCACTTTGGGAGGCCAGGGTGGGTGGATCACTTGAGGTCAGGAGTTTGATACCAGCCTGACCAATATGGTGAAATCCCGTCTCTATTAAAAATATAAAAATTAGCCGGACGTGGTGGTGGGCGCCTTGTAATCCCAGCTACTCAGGAGGCTGAGGCAGGAGAATCACTTGAATCCAGGAGGCAGAGGTTGCAGTGAGCCAGGATCGCGCCACTGCACTCCAGCCTGGACAACAGAGCAAGACTCTTGTTTCACAAAAAAAAAAAAAAAGAAAAAAAAGACAAGTGGAATAGTGAGCCCTTGGGACAGGGGCCGTATCTGAAACCCACCCCAGCCTTCCACTGTTACAGCTTCCCTGTCATTTCCTGGGGGAGACTTCTGAGCTGCCAGTTGGCCCCTCGCCGGTCCCCCGCCAGCAGGGAGGGATGGTTGTTTCTCAGTGCAGGGGGTGGTGAGTAGGGAAGCCATGGGCTCTCCAGGGCCAACGGGGAGGATAGTCCTGCTCAGACTTGCAGCCTGCCCAAAGGGGGGTCTGGAGGAGGCTGGCGTCGACTGCAGACGGAAACCCTGACTCATGGCAAAATCAGCCCCGAGGCAGCGTTTGCAAGTCTCAACCTAGCCCTGACTTTCCTCTCTACAGGGTGCAGCACTGTGTAGGGGCTGAGGCTCGGGAGCCGTCCCCTCACTGTCCTTCCAGGACCAGCAAGCAGGCTGTGGGCTGAAGGCCAGCCTGGCAGCACTGAGCTGTTCCTTGCCATCTCCCTGGGTCCTCAGTGACGGCATCAAAAGCCAAATGTTCATCTCCCTCAGGGTCCCCTCAGCGTGGGATGCCGGGATGGGGGTGGGTTCCCCTTTTCATGTGCTCTCAATCCTTGCAGTCAAGCTCAGGATTCACTGTTTTAAAAGATCTCTATTTCAAAAATTATGTGCGTCTTGATGTACAAATCAGCAAACAAAAGCTAAGTGTAGGAAGTAAACGCTCCTCCTCTGCAATCCTGCCTGCCTCTTGGCAGGGTCCATGAGCCCTTCTGGGCTCTGCTCCCTGGAGACGTTTTGTTGTTGTTGTGGTTGTTGTTGTTGTTGTTTTTATGAAAATGGGACCGGAGGGCCGGGCGCGGTGGCTCAAGCCTGTAATCCCAGCACTTTGGGAGGCCGAGACGGGCGGATCACGAGGTCAGGAGATCGAGACCATCCTGGCTAACACGGTGAAACCCCGTCTCTACTAAAAATACAAAAAAAAAAAAACTAGCCGGGCGAGGTGGCGGCGCCTGTAGTTCCAGCTACTCGGGAGGCTGAGACAGGAGAATGGCGTAAACCCGGGAGGTGGAGCTTGCAGTGAGCTGAGATCCGCCCACTGCACTCCACCCCGGGCAACAGAGCGAGACTCCGTCTCAAAAAAAAAAAAAAAAAGAAAATGGGACCGGACTGTTCTGTCATTTGCTTTTTTCCCCTCTTGACAGGGTACTTAGAAATCATTTCATGTCAACACCTTTATATTAAAAAAACAACTCTTAAGAAACGTTTCTCTTAAAAAACGACTGTATCAGCAGAAATACTTCTTTCTAACGAGAAAATAGGTCAAGATAGAAGATAGTTTCAGGCCGTCTGGGAGAGAGCTGAAAAGGTTCTGTGTCAGGTCCTGGTCCCCCAGCATGCACCCGGGGTCCTCTGCTCCCACACCTCTGCCCGTGGTACCCGCTTCCTCACCCAGGAATAGCACGGTCCATGGTGGGAAGCGCCGATTCCCTTGTGTAGCCAGAATCCATCTTCCTGGAGCTCCGAGAACCATCCTGGGATCCCAAGAGCCCCTCCAAGCCCCCTGCCTGTAGCAGAAGAGCTCTTCCTGCAGAGCTAGCACAAGGGGTGGGTCAGGGTTCCAGGGAGCGGAGGTCTCTGCCCCTATCATACACGGAGAATTTTCTAGGACCTTAAGGTTGGGTCACTGAGGGCTTTGAGACCAGCATGGCTTTGTTGGGTTTTCTTTGCTCTTTTTCTTCGAATCCTCTCCTGCTGCTGCTGTCTTCCTTTCTCTTCCTCCTCCTCCTCTCCCTCCTCCCCTCCCCTCCTTCCCTCCCCCTCCTCCTCCTTCTTTTCTTCTTTTTTTGTTTTTTTTTTTGAGACAGTTTCGCTCTGTCACCCAGGCTGGAGTGCAGTGGTGCAATCTTGGCTCCCTGCAACCTCCTCTGTCCTGGGTTCAAGCGATTCTCCTGCCTCAGCCTCCCAAGTAGCTGGGTTTACAGGCACCCACCAACACGCCTGGCTAATTTTTGTATTTTTAGTAGAGATGGGGTTTCACCATGTTGGCCAGGTTGGTCTCGAGCTCTTGACCTCAGGTGATCCACCCCTCGGCCTCCCAAAGTGCTGGGATTACAGGCATGAGCCACCACCCCCGACCTCTTCCTTTCTTCTTGAGTGGGGAGGAAGGAACGGGCCAGGGCTTCCCACATGTCCCGGCTGACCTGTGCCTGGGATGTCGGCAGGTCCTGGGGCAGGAAGGGGTTCCGCTGAATCTAGCAAGCACGAGGGGAAGCCAAGTGAACGGGGACCTTGGCAGCTTGGGCTTTTCCCGTGTGAATCCCTGAGAGGGAAAGATCGGGTGCCATGTTCCCAAACTCAAACCGATGTTTTACATTGATTTTCTCTCTGTTTTTCATTCCCATTCATTCATTCATTCATTCATTCATTCATTGATAGCCAGGTCTTACCCTTGTGGAGCACACAATGTTCTGAGGGACACTTGTTCTGGGGAACAGAGTTTGGGGAATGCAGTCTGAGTGAGGAGCCTGCAGCACCCGGGTGAAGGCAGCTACCACTCTGCTAAACGCTGCATTTATTCATGTTACAGGGCAGGGGCCACCCAGCTGTTTCTCTAGAGGGGCTAGATGGTAAATAACAACTTCAGTCTCTGTGGCAACCACTCGACTCTGCCAGTTGCAGTGTAAAAGCAGCCCTGAGCAATGTATAAGAGAGTGGGCCTGGCTGCACGCTAATAAAACTTTATTTACAAAAGTAGGTGTACGCCAGATTTGAACCAAGGGCCGTCATTTGCTGGCCACTGATTTAAGGGAGCTGGAAAGCAGGAGATCCTGGTTCTAGACCTAGGTCCCGGTTGGCTCCTGACTCCACCCATTCAGTCTCTGGACCTTGGCTTCCTGTTTATAAAGCGCAGGCAGTAATGATAGTGATACCGGCATCACCTCACTTGCAGGCTGGCTGTGGTGCTCGAGAGTAGTAATGGATATAAAAGCTTTTGTAAACTGTAAATTGCTGCACGGTCAGTGCGAAGACGGACTCATTTGACTGGGGAGGGTGGACTTGGCTGGCAGGGAGAGGGGTACAGCTGTCCTCCTTTCTGACTTATGCTCAGGGGTCTTCCACCATCACTCCCTCTCTTTGTCCCCCAGCCCCAGATGCTTTGTAAGTGGCTTAGCAAAGTTCTCCAAGGTGATGTTTAGATACTGAGGTCCTTTTCCACTCCCTCTCTCAGGAAGTGCAATCTGTGCATTCTTCCTCTGAATTTGAGCAGAAGGAGGGAATCCCTGTGTAGCATGGTCCTCCTGGACCATTCACGGGTTCACACTTGCTCATTGTATGTCATCAAAGGTAAATGCCCTACGGTCCTCATGTCAGAGGTATGTCCACTCAAGGAAGGAGATTGCCATGCAGTGAGCTCGGAGCCGTGGCACCTCCCCCGTGGGCCTGGGTCAGCATAGGCTCTGTGAAGCCCAGTCATTGGAGGGGCCTAGAGGCTCGCTGGGAGCCAGAGTTGCTGGCACCATGTGGACGGTCACCTGTCTCCTTAACACCTTGCCCAATGTGTGGAGTAGATGAATGCAGGAAAAGCCAGGCAGGCAGGTCCCGATTTGGCACAGCGAACAGTGGAGGTGCTGGAGATTTAGGGACAGGAAGAAGGGCCAGAGAGATGGTGGTTGAGGCAGTATGCAGTGATAAAATTTGGGAGCCAGTTGGGAGACGGCTCTGTGGTCCAGGGTGAGGGGGTTGAGCCCCTCCATTTGTGGTTTCGCAAAGAGGTGGGAAGGGGAATTTCTTTGGAGATCCAGTTTTTGGGTTCTGGGATGCCCTTCAGGTTTAACCACATGGTGTCTGTCTTTTCCCGCTGTAGATATCAATGAGTGTTTGAGTATCAGTGCCCCGTGCCCTACCGGGCATACATGCATCAATACGGAGGGCTCCTACACGTGCCAGAAGAACGTGCCTAACTGTGGCCGTGGCTACCATCTCAACGAGGAGGGAAC
Source organism: Rhinopithecus roxellana (assembly GCF_007565055.1). Taxonomy (NCBI): domain Eukaryota; kingdom Metazoa; phylum Chordata; class Mammalia; order Primates; family Cercopithecidae; genus Rhinopithecus; species Rhinopithecus roxellana. The sequence goes on from NC_044561.1 coordinate 7,481,368, forward strand.
TCGCTGTGTTGGTTAGTATTAAGAAAACAAATCTGAAATCCACTTTCCTGTCTGCTTCCAGCACACACCCTCCCTTCTCCGGAAGCAGAAAGTTGATCCCCAAAGCAAAGCCATTTCTATCAGTCCATCCATCCCATTGTCAATTCCCGAGCATGGGGCTTCATTGTCTTGCCTGGACTGGTGCAGTAGAACACCAGCCCGTCTACTGCCTCAGCCTTGTCCAGCTTGTTCTGAGCCCAAAGCTCTCTCACCCCGTCCTGTTTACAACCCCATCAGCTCCCCACTGGTGACAAAGGACAGATGCCTATGCTTACCGTCCAGTCCCCTAGAGCTGGCCCAATTCCACAAACCTTGTAATTCAGGCATTGTGGGTCTTGCCACTCGCTACACAAGCACTGTCCTTTCCTATCTGTGTGGGTGTTTGTTCTTACGTCATTCCCTCTGCCCACCTGCTCCTACGTTCCTTTGGATCCAGGGCACCCAGCCTGCCTAGATCCTGCCAGAGAAGGAGTCTTCCTCACATAATCCCCAGGACACTTCTTCAGTGTCTCCCTGGGTTCCTGGGCACTTCCTACCTTAATGAGAGTCATTGCTGGCCTGCCAGCCAGGTAGGGCTGCCTCTGGGTCAGCTGTCTCCACAGTCTGGGACTCGGCACACAGTAGGTGCTCTGTGAAGTCGTGTTGAAATGGAATGCCCGTTTCCATGTGCTCTTTTCTTGCTTTCCTTTCTGATCATCTTGTGGGGGAAAAAAAAACCCAAACTAAAGGTTTTCATCATGGCTTTCTTTCTCCTTTGCAAGACGTGGATGAGTGCGCACCACCTGCCGAGCCCTGTGGGAAGGGGCACCGCTGTGTGAACTCTCCCGGAAGTTTCCGCTGCGAGTGCAAGACGGGTTACTATTTTGACGGCATCAGCAGGATGTGTGTGGGTGCGTGGGGGCCCCGCAGGCCTCGGGGGAACCCGGCCACGTGGCACCAGGGACACATTCTGTGGCATCTCGAGCGATGTGGTCTGATCCTCATCTCAGATAATCCCAAGTGCAGGCAGACCCCAAGAGAAGACCCTGAGTCAGGAGACCCCATTCTAGCCCCAGCTGTGCTGCTGCCCAGCCGGGCGGCCAGTGGCACAGCCCCCCTGTGTGTAAGCTTGCTCCCCACCTGTAGAAAGGGGTTCTGCTCGACCCAGGACCTCCAAGTGCTGTTGGGCAGCATCAGTGATTTCCTGGCTCACCGCTGAGCTGCAGAGCCACAGGAGCTGGAGTGTGCTTTTAGCCCAGGGCAGTGAGGGAAAAGTTGACCAGGAGTGGGGTCAGGTCCTATCCAGCCAGTGCCTGCTGTCACCAAACCTAGGTGCCCAGGGAAACCTGGCAGCTGCCACCCCACTCCCGCAAAGCAAGCACTTTGCTAGATCCTGACAGACCCTCCTGTGGGCCCTGGGGAGGTGGACTGGCAGGAGGGCACAAGTTCAGATGTGCTGGCGCAGAAGGAGCATGAGGCTTGCCTGGTGGGCAGGCACACCGCGGTGGTCCCGGCTCTCCCACTGACTTCCTGCGTGCTTGGGACAAGTCACTTTGCATTCCTTGTGTGAGAAATGAGGCTGGAGGCCGGGCGTGGTGGCTCACACCTGTAATCCCAGCGCTTTGGGAGGCTAAGGCGGGCGGATCACTCGAGGTCAGGAGTTTGAGACCAGCCTGGCCAACATGGCGAAACCCCGTCTCTATAAAAAATACAAAAATTAGCTGGGCGTGGTAGCCTGCACTTGTAATCTCAGCTACTTGGGAGGCTGAGGCAGGAGAATCCCTTGAACTGGGAGGCGGAGGTTGCAGTGAGCCGAGATCGTGACACTGCACTCCAGCCTGGGAGACAGAGCGAGACTCTGTCTCAAAGATGAAGAAAAAGAAAGAAAGGAGGCTGGAGGAGGTGGAGGACAAAGGACATGAGCTGGCCTTGTTAGGAGGGTGGAATGTGGCGCCACTGTGTTGGACATTGCCCTGAGCTGACCCACCCCTCACTTTCAGATGTCAACGAGTGCCAGCGCTACCCCGGGCGCCTGTGTGGCCACAAGTGCGAGAACACGCTGGGCTCCTACCTCTGCAGCTGTTCCGTGGGCTTCCGGCTCTCTGTGGACGGCAGGTCGTGTGAAGGTGAGGCTGGGGCCCCGTCCACTCACTTCCGCCATGTCACCTTCCTCCTGGGGAAGCCGCCCTTCTCCTGGAGCCCCGTTTGGAGCAGGCCTGCCTTGGTTTCCCCAGCACATGTTAAATGACATGTTAGCAGGGGAAGTGCCTGTAAAATATTGTTCATCAGAGGGGACTGCCCGCCTGCCAGCCCGATTTCTCCTGATGACATCTGCCCTCCGAGGCCGTGTCAGGGTTCACAGGCTGCGGCAGAGGCCATGTGGGATGTGGCTAGGATCATGGGGCTTGGAGCATGAGACCCACCAGTCATAGGGCCTTGGTTATGCCCGACCTCTCCCTGCCTCCGTGTCCTCACGGGGGAGAGGGGTTGATGTGTGAAAGAGCAGCGAAAACTGGACACTTGTTTTGCACAAAGACCGTGTGCGGATTTTAATCAGATGCTGCCTAGAGGAGAGAGGCCTCTCTGTCCATTGATCTCAAGTCACCCAAACAAAAGGGGGGAGGCTTTGTAAATGAGCCGTGAGAGGAAGTACTGAGGTCCTTAGGGCATGGGTCACTGATTAGGGCACCTGCCTCTAACTTTTTTTTTTTTGAGATGGAGTCTTGTTCTATCACCCAGGCTGGAGTACAGTGGCACGATCTCGGCTCACTGTGACCTCCGCCTCCCGGGTTCAAGCAATTCTGCCTCAGCCTCCCGAGTAGCTGGGATTACAGGTGCCCGCCATCACACCTGGCTAATTTTTGTATTTTTAGTAGAGACGGGGTTTCACCATGTTGGCCAGGCTAGTCTCGAACTCCTGACCTCACGTAATCCACCTGCCTCAGCCTCTCAAAGTGCTGGGATTACAGGCATGGGCCACCGCACCCAGCCTGCCCCTAACTTTTTTTTTTTTTTTTGAGATGGAGTCTTGCTCTGTCGCCCAGGCTGGAGTGTAGCGGCACAATCTCGGCTCACTGCAAGCTCCGCCCCCCAGGTTCACGCCATTCTCCTGCCTCAGCCTCCCATGTAGCTGGGTCTACAGGTGCCCGCCACCATGCCTGGCTAATTTTTTTTGTGTGTATTTTTAGTAGAGATGGGGTTTCACCGTGTTAGCCAGGATGGTCTCGATCTCCTGACCTCGTTATCCGCCTGTCTCAGCCTCCCAAAGTGCTGGGATTACAGGCATGAGCCACCGCACCCAGCCTGCCTCTAACTTCTTATTGAAGTTAGCCTTCCCCCTCTGACAGAGACAGGGAAAAGTACCCTGGCCTTCCCGATGACGACATTCCCCAGGCATGTCCCCAGCCCTTGAGAAAGATACTCCTGCGTTGCACATCTCAAAGGGACAGAGAAACCATTTACATTTGCAAGTTTTTCTAAAGTAGATGCTTCTAAGGAAAATGGAGGTCAGCCCCTGTAGTCAGGTTTGGGCTGGAACCAAGAGAAAATTCTTTTGGCAGCATTGATCTTTCTCAGGCAGGCATGCCAAGGGGGCTGGGTCTGCATCCTGGGTACGTGGTCTTGGGCCAGTGGCAGCCATGCTGAAGTTGGGTCAAGTCTCTTGGTATGTGGGGGTTGGACAAAGTTGTTCTTGCCGACAGTCTTGTGGTTCTCAGATAACACCTCCTGGGCTGATGGGAAGGTCACATGAACAGCATGTCAGCCCAGGGCCTGGCACATACTAGGTGCTTGGCAGATGTCATGTCTTATATGGGGGTTAGGTTCTGAGCTGAGCAGACACTGAGAGCTTTGGACGGCCCTTGACAATTGTCCACATTGCCCATGACACCCTGTTTAGTGCGGTGTGCTGGCCCAGAGGACGGCTTCTGCAGCCTGACTCAAACGTGGCAGGTCCTAACATTCTGCCATGAGAATTTTCCTTCCTGATGAGATGGTCACAGGGGTTAGATACGCCAGGGTGAGTTGTGGTGTGCATAATTCTTCAATCGGAGGATGGACGGTGTGAGGGGTCCTGGGATTAGTTCACAAGAACGTGTGTGGACAAGGAACAAGAGTCACGAGTTGAGTCTCTCAGGCTTGTGTTCAAACCTCACTTCTGCCATTTCCATGGCCTTGAAGAAGTAACTCAGTCTTTCTGGGCCTTGGTGTGCTCATCTGTAAAATGGGCATAGTAGGACCAACGCCACAGGGGGTTGTGAGGATGAAACGAGATTACGCATGTGAAGAGCTTATCACAGGGCTGAGCGCGGGATGAAGAGCTGGCAGTGTGGAGGCTGCTGGCTTTATTATTATTATTATTATTATTATTATTATTATTATTATTTGAGACGGAGTCTCGCTCTGTAGCCCGGACTGGAGTGCAGTGGCTGGATCTCGGCTCACTGCAAGCTCCGCCTCCCGGGTTCCCGCCATTCTCCTGCCTCAGCCTCTGGAGTAGCTGGGACTACAGGTGCCCGCCACCTCGCCCGGCTAGATTTTTGTATTTTTTAGTAGAGACGGGGTTTCACCGTGTTAGCCAGGATGGTCTCGATCTCCTGACCTCGTGATCCGCCCGTCTCGGCCTCCCAAAGTGCTGGGATTACAGGCTTGAGCCACCGCGCCCGGCCGGCTTTATTATTATTTAGTAGAAGTAGTGGGATTCCTGGCTTGTGCTTCCTCTAGTCACTGGTAAATTACTGAAAAGTCGGCATTCATATCCACGTTAGTGGACAATATTGTGGACACAGAACCAGGGCCTGGCCAGCCTTGCATGTGACCTTACTAACCATGTGTTAAGCACCTGCCCCGGATGTGTAGCGAGAACTCAGTCCTGCACTGGGGAGGGTCTCTAGTGGGGGATGAGAAACCCCACTGGGCAGGTGGAGGCCAGGCCTGGTGTGTGGGGGCCACAAAGATGAAACACGGGCTGGAAGGCTATTGGACGTTCTCTGACAGCCACATAGTATAGATGTAAGGCTTTTCTAGCCACAATCTCTGTTGCAACTGCTCAACTCTGCTGTGGTAGCAGAGAAGGGGCCAGAGGACCATGGTAAAAGAATGAGTGTGGCAGGGTGCAGTGGCTCACACCTGTAATCCCAGCACTTTGGGAGGCCGACACAGGTGGATCACTTGAGGTCAGGAGTTCGAGACCAGCATGACCAACATCGTGAAACCCCGTGTCTACTAAAAATACAAAAATTAGCTAGGCATGGTGGTGCACGCCTGTAATCCCCTAGCTACTCAGGAGGCTGAGGCAGGAGAATTGCGTGAATTCATATCCACATTAGTGGACAATAGGCTCCCAGAGGCGGAGATTGCAGTGAGCTGAGATTGAGCTGCTGCACTCAAGCCTGGGCAACAGACAGAGACTCTGTCTCAAAAAAATTAAAAATAAAAAATGAAAAATAATCTGGCTGTATTCTTTATTATTATTATTATTTTGAGATGGAGTCTCTCTCTGTCACCCAGGCTGGAGTGCAGTGGTGTGATCTTGGCTCACTGAAACCTCTGCCTCCCGATTCAAGCAATTCTCCTGCCTCAGCCTCCCGAGAAGCTGTGACTATAGGCACGTGCCACCGTGCCCAGCTAATTCTTGTATTTTTAGTGGAGACCGCGTTTCACCATGCGGCCAGGCTGGTCTCGAACCCCTGACCTTGTGATCCGCCCACCTTGGCCTCCCAAAGTACTGGGATTACAGGCATGAGCCACCATGCCTGGCCTGGCTGTGTTCTAATAAAACTTTATTTATAAAAACAAGTTTTGGGATGAATTTGGCCCATGGACTGTGGTTCGCTGACCTCTGCTCTAGGTAAAGGGGACAGTTAAGCAGTAGTTCAGAGTTGGCCCAGTGAGTTCTGTGCATTGGAGTATGAGGAGTACTGATGTATGGGCTGGATGGCCGAGGCCTTCCTTGAGTGCCGTCATCTGTGTAGGATGCCATCTTGGAGGTGAAGTGAGGAGCACAGGATCAGATTTCCATTTGAGGACTAGAATGGACTCTGGCAGCCAGGTCGGGCCTGGCTTCCAGGGGCTGAGGCTGGAGGCTATAGCTGCCATCCTGACAGGAGAAGGCGTGGTCGAAGCAGGCAGGGGCAGGGAGGGAGGGTCTGGAGTCACCAGCGATGACACTTCTCCCTCGGCCATGCCCCTTGGGACCTCCGCCTCTCCGAGTGTGTTAACCTGAGGGAGGTGGAGAGGAGGTTTTCTGTTCACTGACCCTGAGGGCTACTGGAGGCAGGGATATGTGATGTCGCTCTAAGCAGTGACCCTCGCTTTGTATTTCAGACATCAATGAGTGCAGCAGCAGCCCCTGTAGCCAGGAGTGTGCCAACGTCTACGGCTCCTACCAATGTTACTGCCGGCGGGGCTACCAGCTCAGTGATGTGGACGGAGTCACCTGTGAAGGTGCGGACGCCCCTGCTTGCTGAGGGGGAAAGCCGCCTGTGGCCTTTGACATGACATCCGCCATGACACAGCAGCACGGCCTCTGACTTTCAAATCCACGGGAAGAGCCAGCTGGGATTTCTTCACCTGGCAAACCTTCCATGTCCACCCTTGGAGGCTAGTGGGTGGTTTGCTGTTTTCCCTCCAACTGAGATTTTTTTTTTTTTTGAGATGGGGTATTGCTCTGTTGCCCAGGCTGGAGTGATGTGGTACAATCACTGTTCACTGCAGCCTCAGCTTCTGGGGTTCAAGTGATCCTCCCACCTCAGCCTCCCAAGTAGTTGGGACCATAGGCGAACACCACCACGCCTGGCTGATTTTTTTTATTTTTTAAAAATTAGAGACGGGGGCCGGGCGCGGTGGCTCAAGCCTGTAATCCCAGCACTTTGGGAGGCCGAGACGGGCGGATCACGAGGTCAGGAGATCGAGACCATCCTGGCTAACACGGTGAAACCCCGTCTCTACTAAAAATACAAAAACTAGCCGGGCGAAGTGGCGGGCGCCTGTAGTCCCAGCTACTCGGGAGGCTGAGGCAGGAGAATGGCGTAAACCCGGGAGGCGGAGCTTGCAGTGGGCTGAGATCCGGCCACTGCACTCCAGCCCCCAGCCCCGGCGACAGAGTGAGACTCTGCCTCAAAAAAAAAAAAAAAAAAAAAAAAAAAAAAAAAAAAAAAAAAAAAAAAAAAAAAAATAGAGACGGGGTCTTGCTGTGTTGCCCAGGCTGGTCTCGAACTCCTTGGCTCAAGTGATCCTCTTGCTTCAGCCTCCCAAATTGCTGGGATTACATGACCCACTGTGCCCGGTCCCCAACTGAAATTCTAATATACTTTTCCCATCCTTAAGCATGAGGGTGGGAAGGCAGCAAACCACTCCTGACTTGTTCTTTAACAATGTGCATGGTGGTGATTGCAATGTGCACTGGGACCTTGGGCGGCACATTTCAGAGCTTGGTGGTGGTGCATGGCTGAGAGGTAAGGGCGGTCTCACAGACCACCTGTATCCCCCTGACTCAGAGCTCTAACTCTTCCTCTGTCACATGGGGATTAACTCCAGCCTCACCAGATCATTGGAGGATTAAACCAGATGATAGCAATTACGGGCAATTAAGGGCAATTATGATGATTACCGTTTTCATGTGTAAGGTGTGTGTATATTTTGTTTGCTTGTTTGTTTTTGAGACAGAGACAGCTCTGTCACTCAGGTTGGAGGGCAGTGGTACCAATACAGCTCACTGCAGCCTCCATCTCCTGGGATCAAGCAATCCTCCCAGCTCTGCCTCCTTGAGTAGCTGGGCCCACAGGCATGCACCAGTACGCTTGGCTAATTTTTTTGATTTTTTGTAGAGACAGGGTCTCACTTTGTTGCCGAGGCTGGTCTCAAACTCCTGGGCTCAAGTAATCCTCCTGCCTCAGCCTCCCAAAGTGTTGGGATTCCAGGCATGAGCCAGTGCACCCAGCTGAGGAGTGTTTCTTATTGTTGAACTGCGGTCCATATTTCCCCCTGCCCGCCACATGCATACTTAACACCACGAACTTGCTGTGTGACCCTAGGCTAGTCCCATTGCCTCTCTGAGCGTGATGGTCTCTAAGGCTTCCTGTCTTCAGCTTGTCCTGTGCTGCTACCCTCCCGGGCCCCAGTGCAGCCCCCAGGGCAATGTAGGGTGGCCAGCAGCCATGGCCAGGTGCCAGGACACTGAGGCTGAGGTGGGCTTTGCCGTTGCAGACATCGACGAGTGTGCCCTGCCCACCGGGGGCCACATCTGCTCCTACCGCTGCATCAACATCCCTGGAAGCTTCCAGTGCAGCTGTCCCTCGTCTGGCTACAGGCTGGCGCCCAACGGCCGCAACTGCCAAGGTGAGCAGGCGGAATGCCCTGGGGTCCCTCATGCTGTGCTTGGGGCTCTGCAGTGTCGTAGGGCTGAGTCCGGGCTTGGGGGCTGTACTTCCCGAACCCAAGGGCCACAGCACAGATGCATTCAGGAAAATACCCTCCCACCATCCAAGGGGTGTCCTGGGGTCCGCAGCACCCTGGTCTCCCACACCCAGACCCCAGCATACTTGTTCTCTGGGTTGTCTGAGCCCCGTGACGGCTGCATCCGGCAGGAACACTTGAGCCCTCCTACCCTCTCCTCAGCAGCCCCTAAAAGGCTGGAACAGAGTTCTTTAGGAAGATGCCCACCAGGGAGGAAGCAGTCCAGGCCAGGGGATGGTGTGGCCTGGTGTGGGATGGCCCAGGGACACTCATGACTGTGGGTCAGCTCCAGCATGGACTAAGTGATGGGGGACAGTGGCATTGGTTCTGCATTCAGCCCCCATTTCTATGAATGCTCTAGGGGGCAGTGTGTGTCCCCCAAAGCCATCTGACAACCATCCATTCAGTCACTGACAGCGGGTGCCGAGTGGGTGTTTGTGAGCGCGTGATCCCCAGTGTACACGCTGGGCCCAGAAGCTGAGTCATGGAGGTGGGGCTGTCCAGCCATTGCCTCGGGAGCCCCACACAGGGCTGTGGATCCTGGGGCTCCGGAAGCCTCCTGGGTCCCGCAGATGTAGCTTCTGGTCTTGAGGAAGGTGACTTTGATGAAAGGCAGACAGGAGCTGCGGTGTTTCCTGGGAGGCCCCCTCTGCTTGCCCCGGGCCTGAGCCCGGTTGTGTCTGCATTTCTGACGGAGCAAATGACTTTTCTCCTGGCCAGGCTCCCTCACCGCAGCCTGGGGTCCCGCCCAGACTCCGCAGAAACACATTCCTGAGCCGGGCCTTGGAGGCCAGGGAGTGTTGTTTTTGCCACCGATGCCCAGGCATTTGGCACCTCTTAATGGTCGTCTCCCAGGGCTGGTGATAGCCCCTGAGCCCCACTGTTTGGCTGCTCACCCATCTCCAGGGGCCTCTCGGTGTGGTGCCCCAGGCCCCATCTCAGGAGTCCCAGTCCTGGTGGTTCCAGTCCACCCTGAACAGCCGCCAACCCCAACACACAGGGCAAGACGTATGATCCCTCGAAGCCTGTTTTTCTCATTGTTGTGTGGAGCTAGCAGCTCCTGCCCTTTTCTCCTAAGTGGTTGAGTCACACCTCGGGTAAGGGTGCTGTGCCTTGGGAGCCGCAGAGAGGCCCTGGGTGGTTAGTGCATGGACTCTGGCACCAGCCCGCCTGGGGTCAAAGCTCGGCTCTGACATTTATAAAATGTGTAACCTCAGGCAGGTCTCTAAAGCTCTGTGAGCTCCTCATAAAATGAGGATCATAACAGTATCTGCCTCACTGAGTTCTTGGGAGGATTCAGTGAGTTATCCTTCCTTGCGAGGCACTCCTAGGGCCCATCATGTAGTGTTTACTTTTACCATTGTCACACTCCCTCCATGGATTGCAAATGATAAGTTAACTGTAAGATAAGATAAATGTAAGAACTGGCACAGGACACTCCTCTGAAGATCAGCCAGTGGAGGGCACAGATGGCCTGATCGCCACCCCTAACCCTAGTTGATGGGAGGCCTGGGCTCCTCCATCTCCAGATGGGGATGGCTCCTGCAGCCTCTGCCTTCATTGTGCTGCTGTGGGGGTCTCTTGCAGACATTGATGAGTGTGTGACTGGCATCCACAACTGCTCCATCAATGAGACCTGCTTCAACATCCAGGGCGGCTTCCGCTGCCTGGCCTTCGAGTGCCCTGAGAACTACCGCCGCTCCGCAGCCACGTAAGTCATTTGGACCATGCCATCGTCTGCCTGTGTTGGCCTTCCTGGTGACCCAGCTCCCGGGTGGGTGGGTTATCAGGCTGTGACCTCAGTGTCCTCCCATGAGGGACGCAGGGCACTCACCTGATCCCTGGCCCTCAAGCCCCTAAATACTAGTGACACTGGTCTCAGAAAGTCAAAGGAGTAACTGCAAATGAATCTGGGGTCTATAGTCATGTGCTTTCAGGCCAAGGCTGTGCACAGAACCAGGCAGAAACAACAGCCCTCTGTTTTCGTAGAGTAGAGCCTTGGACAAGTTCTCTGGGCCTCGGTTTTCTCATCTGTAACATGCAGATGTCAGAACGTGTTCTGACTCAGATGTGTAGGTAACAGTGACTCCATGTCAGCCCAAAGCCAGGGAGCCGATGTGACTTGTTGGACATTGTTGTTAGGTGCCTCCCTGAAAGCCAGAATTCGTCCAGCCTGGTGACTGTGTGGGAACAGCATCAAAGATTCCAGATCCTAAATGGGGGGCTGCGTGCCCCTATGTCTTTGCAAGCTCACTCACTCCTAGGCCATCACGGCGTCCACTTGAGACCACGGTTCCCACTTCCTATCCCCCTTACCCCTAATTATATTCGTCAAGTCTCATTTAGTGCTACTGTCAGTTGCTTCAGGAAAAGCTCCACGCTGGGACGGATCTCAGGACTGTGGACTTGTGACCTCCCCCGACACTCTTAGTGTGCAGTGCAGGCAGCCAGCTGTTTCCCTGGCCTTGGCCTCTTGACCTTCAGCCTGCCTTGGGCTCTTGGCCAGCTGCCCCCCACCACCTGAGGGTCAGTGGTCGTGTTCACCGCCTGACCCGAGGGGCAGCTGCCCTGGCTCATGGCATAGCAAGGCTTCTGGGTCACCGAGCGGCCCCGTTGTCCCTGGCAGCACTCCATATTCTTCCTGGCATTGGGATGGCTCGTTGGCTGGCCCGGCCACTTCCCTGATCTGCTGTTTCCCAGCATGGGTTTCTGTCTGCTTGAAAACCCAACATCTTGTTTCCTTCCTGAGCTTGGGTTAGGAAAAAGCTGCCCCAAAACTGGGTTTGCAAGTCTGTAGCATCCTGAAGAGCTCATGGTTATGCAACAGCCTGGCAGGCAGTGACAGTGCTTCTCTGAGCCATTAAGAAAGTTCCATGGCCTCAGCTGGAGGCTGTGCAGCCGTCTGTCATTGTAAGTTCATTCTCTCCCCAGCCTTTGTCAGTGCCTGGGCTTGAGGATTCCAGGAGGCTGGCTGTGGCTGTGACCTCGATTTCTAACTTGCACACAGTCATGAAACCACCTTTTGAAGAGGAGGAGGCTGCCCTGCACAGGGGCCCTGGTGCCTCCTAAGCCCAAGGGTGGGCGGGTTGGCCATGTGTGCTAAGGTCATGGCTGAAATCGGCAGAACCCAGCTCCACCCCTCATGTTGGCTGTGGAAGCCTCTCCCACCCCTCAGTGCTGGAGAAAGTCATTTCTTCCTGGACCTACTGTGTGCAGGCACCTGGGTAGACAGTGAGCCCACAAAGGCCTTTGTCCCCGCACTGGCTCGGCCTTTGGAGCGTGTGCTAAGAGGGAGGAGGGGCCCCGACCTGGCTGGGCGTGAGGGTGGGCAGGGGGCCATGCCGGCATGAAGGTGGAAGGGGAATCGAATGAGGCAGAAGGGGCGGGAGTATGGACACGTGTGGTGAAATGGGGAGTTCAGCCTGAAACCTGGGCCCTGTGTGCTGTGCAGTAAAGGATTGACGTGCTAGGCACCTGGCTTGTTCCAGCCTTTGGACTCCGGGGGTTGATAGCAAGGAGGGGCCACTGCCTCTCAGCACTGCTAACCCCTCAGACTGGAGTTTTGTATTTTACAGCCCCTTTTCCTGCTCATCAAAAATCCAAACTTCTTAAAGCGTTTTTTCATCTAAACTTCAGAAAGCAATTTTTGAAATCTAAAAGAGCCATATTTAGGAGGGATCTGTGGCCAGCGCTTCTGTGGTTAACAACTCAGCAAGAGTGCCTCACTCGGGAGCCTTGACAGACAGGACTGCAGAGTCCGCTTCTGCGGCTTTCTCTCTCTCTCCAGTCACACGGCTTCCATCTGGGGAACATCCCGGCGGCCGAGGGCTGGTAACTGGAGCATGACCCAGGAAGCTGGGCCGCAAACCACAGGGCTCGGCCTTGTGGACAGGACCAAGCTGTTACAGTCCTCCCCATACAATTCCCTCCTGCCCGCAGGAGGAAGTGTGCAAAGCTGTCCCACAGCCTTTGATGGGGCCGGACACATCCTCTTTAGCCCCTCAGTGGGGCTGGCCCCTGATGACCTGTGGTCTAGAAAGCTGGAGCAAAGCCGGGTGGCCTTGGTTGCCGCTTCTTGGGAATGGGACGCGAGTGAACAGCTGTGGGCCTGAGGGTGTAACACGGGACGGTGGCGGAGATAGAGCCGTCGATGGCCCCCCTGCCTTGGCCAGTTCCTGGGGCTTGTCTCCCGGACGACGAGCATGTGAAAGTCACGAAAATTCCGGCAGGGATGTCCACAAGCACCTAGGGTGGCCAGAACTGCTGTGCCTCCCAGGAGAAGGAAGGGGCCTAGAGGGCCTTTTTTATCTGGTGTGTGGTGGCTTAGGATCGTCTCCACAGAGCTTGGGGTGTTAGGGTCAAATATGTTGAACTGGCAAGTTGGAGCACATTGTTCTCTAATGCGTGACATGGCCCAGGATGCGTGGCCTGCTGAGGGGACATGTCTGGAAACCAGGGCCTGCATAGCAGGCGGGGACGGGACGGGCTCGCCTGTGCCCAGCTCTGTAATAGATTCAGTGATGACAGCCCGTCCCTGACCTCGACACACTGGCTAAAAGGGATTTTTGGGCCGTTCCCAGTCTGACAGGCAGTTTGCCAGATAGTTATGTTTCTGGTGTTTTAATAAGGGTAGAGCGAAGTAGGATCATTGAAGCCAGGACTTACCAGGAAAATCAAGGACGTGTTTATTTTTGTGCATTAGTCATTTGCTAAGCACATAGCAGGTGCCCCAGGCCCTGTTCTTTGTCTAGAAGGAGCCAGCCCAGAAACTCCTGGTGTAGAGAAGGTTTTGGGGTGCTCTGAGGAATGACTGTGTGGGGTTGGAGGGGGAGCCTCCAGGGAGGAGTGACCAGCTTGCTGTGTGTGATGACGGCGTGAGCTGCACCAGAACATCACGCACACCTCCCATTGCTTTCCTCCAGCATGCTGGGTGAACGCTTCCCTCTGGCAAAACAAAACCCCACCCCTGATTAATACCTGCCCTGCTGAGAAGCAGGGAAGCCAAAATCCCACCAGGGCGACTCTAGCGCCACCTGCTGACCAGCCCCATCCAGGCTGGTCCCGAAGCTGCTGGTGTGTGTGCGCGTGCGTGTGTGTGTGTGTGCCTGTGCGTGTATGCTGTGTGTGTAAAAGCTTTGAAGTAAGACAGGCTGACTTTGAAAGCCAAACCCGCCCCTTACTACACACCATGGAGCCATGAGCAAGTTCTGCGTCCTCTCTGGGCATCTGTCTTCCCGCCAGTAGAGCAGGAGGACGATGGGAGACAGTGGCGGGAGCGAGTGCGGTTCACCTGCAACCGGAAGCACAGTTCGTGGGTCCCATGCTCCTTCCCCAGTTCACGCACGCTTCGGTCGCAGCTCCTCAGAGGCCCCCCTGGGGAAGAGCTCTCAGATCACCTGGAGCACTCCTGTTTGGCCTGGACCTGGGCATCTCTGGGGCAGGCTGCCACCAGCAACACCCGTGCCCACCTTCTTTCCTGCCTCTGCTTTGGGCCCCTCCCAGGCAGGATTCCCCCTTCAGTGCCCCTGACTCCCAGGCCAGTCCTTGCTAAGAGCTTGGAATGGTCATTAGCCAAGTAAATGCAAGGCCTCCTGTCAGTCCCGACAAACCTGGAAAGAGGAGGTAAAAGGAGACAGTGTCAATAAATGCCTCAAGCAAGTCCAAGTAACCCAGCACGAGACATGGAAGCTTAAAAAGCCAAAAGGGAGATGTGATGGAAAGCCAGGACGAGAGGATGCTCCTGACTGCAGAATCCAGACATAGCCCAGATGGCGGGACTTCCTGGACCACCTGGGCCAGGTCCTCTGGGGGCTCTGCACCTGGGCCCTGCTTCTTAAGGCAGTCACCTTCAGAGTGTGATGGGCCAGGAGTTCAGGACACAGGAGACAACCCCTGTCCCATCTTGTGACAAGAAATTAGAACTTGTTACTATCCTGTAGCAGGAAGGTAATACCTATCTTCATCCTGTCACAGGAAGTTAGAATCTGTAACAGGAAGTTGGAATCTGTGCTCATCCTATACAGGAAGTTAGAATCTGTAACAGGAAGTTGGAATCTGTGCTCATCCTATACAGGAAGTTAGGACCCATCCCCGTCTCCATCACAGGAGGCTGGGACCCGTCTCTGTCTCCACTGCAAGAAGTTCGGACCTGTATTATTTAGGGTTCTCTAGAGGGACAGAACTAATGGAGTATACATATATATATATATGTATTATATGTGTGTTAGTCATTTGCTAAGCACATAGCAGGTACCCCAGGCCCTGTTCTTTGTCCAGAAGGAACCAGCCCAGAAACTCCTAGTGTGTGTATATATACATATATAGTGTATATATACACATATATAGTGTGTATATATATACATATATATGTATATTCCATTGTATATACAAAGGGGAGTTTATTAAGTACTAACGCACATGATCACAAAGTCCCACAATAGGCCATCTCCAGGCGAGGAGCAAGGAGAGCAGTCTGAGTCCCAAAAATGAAGAAAAATGAGTCCAATGTTTGAGGGCAGGAAGCATCCAGCATGGGAGAAAGATGTAGGCTGGGAGGCTAGGCCAGTCTCTCTTTTCACGTTTTTCTGCCTGCTTATGCTGTAGTCGTGCTGGTAGCTGATTAGTTGGTGCCCACCCAGATTAAGGATGGATCTGCCTTTCCCAGCCCACTGACTCAAGTGTGAATCTTTTTTGGCAACACCCTCACAGAAACACCTAGGATCAATACTTTGTATCCTTCAATCCAATCAAGTTGACACTCAGTATTAACCATCACAAGTCCACCCCTTGTCAACTTGAATCCATGCACATCTCCTGAGATCATATATAATCTTCAAATAAAGACAATAATAAGGTCATAATTATGCCTAACATAACACAACTATTCTTCGTACAACCAGAAACTCACCAATCCCCAACCGAAATACTATTATATAAAGTTAATGATATTTAAATACTGATGTGAATTCAGTAAATCTTATGTCACTTGATCAAGGAGAAAGGAAATAAAATGAAGACATTTTTGTTAGTACAAGTGTGTACATGCACAAACATTTTTGTTTGTTTGTTTGTTGAGACAGAGTCTCCCTCTGTTGCTAAGTGTGGTGGTGTGATTTTGTCTCACTACAACCTCCGCCTCCCAAGTTCAAGTGATTCTCCTGCCTCAGCCTCCTGAGTAGCTGAGATTACAGGTGTGTGCCACCACACCCAGCTAATTTTTCTATTTTAAGTAGAGACGAGGTTTCACCATGTTGGTCAGGCTGGTCTCGAGCTCCTGACCTGAAGTGATCCGCCCACCTCGGCCTCCCAAAGTGTTGGGATCACAGGCATGAGCCACAGCGCCTCGCCATGCTTTTAACAAAAGAAGGAGGAAATACTCATGACAAATACAGCCCTCGTTTCTGCAACTGGTCACATGGGTCTTAGCTGGTATTGATGACTACCTTCTTCTACTACCCATTCTGTATTCCCTTTGCCTTCAGCAAGCACTTTGGTATATCGTGGTTTTTCCCCGGTGGAGTGACCCAGACCTTCATTCCTAAAGGGTCTGGGTCATTTGTAGTCCTGCCTGGATTGGGCTATTGTAGTTTCCCATTGACCTTAATCACAGGGCATGGTAATACTGAGAGATGCCCTAACGGATCTCCTGTGTTCCTTGCGTACTCTAACTTATCTTCATTATGGAGTAGTAGACTGATTTCATCTTGATAGTCTGAGTCAGTCACCCCAGCCAACACTGTAACTCCCTTCTTAACCTGTTGACTTAAAGGTAGGAGGAGCCCAAAGTGTCCAGGTGGCAATCTTAATTTCCAGTTTAATGGAATCATTGTTGTGTCTCCTGGTGGCAGCTAAGACCTCTGAAACTAAGACCTCTAGGCCAGCAGAACATAATGTTGCAGGAATAGGAAGAAAAAATTTTGCTCATGGATCACTAGGGGTGATGGTGAGTGGTGCCACTTCCATTTCCACCCTTGGATTCCTGGACCCGTGAATCCTGGCTATGGAAGAAACAGTGCCATATATTTGATGCTGATTCAGAGCATACATGGCCTTCTGGAGAACTTTGCCCCAGCCCTGCAAAGTACTGTCACCTAGTTGGCATTGTAATTGTGACTTCAAAAGGCCATTCCACCATTCTATCAATCTGCTGTTTCAAGACTAACGGGCAACATGGTAAAACCAGTGAATTCTATGAGCATGAGTCCACTGCTGTACCTCTTTAGCCGTAAAGTGAGTGCTTGCATTCTGTGAACCCACGGATGGTAGTCTTGGCAGAAGCATTGTGTGCAGGATAGGCAAACCCCTATCCAGAGTAAGTATGTATTCCAGTGAGGACAAACCTCTGCCCTTTCCATGATGGAAGAGGTCCAATAAAATCAACCTGCCACCAGGTAGCTGGCTGATCACCTTGAGGAATGGTGCCATATCGAGGGCTCAGTGTTGGTCTCTGCTGCTGGCAGATTGGGCACTCAGCAGTGGCCATATCCAGGTCAGCCTTGGTGAGTGGAAGTCCATGTTGCTGAGCCCATGCATAACCTCCATCCCTGCCACCATGGCCACTTCGTTCATGGGCCCATTGGGCAATGACAGGGGTGGCTGGGGAAAGAGGCTGAGTGGTGTCCACAGAACAAATCATCCTGTCCACTTGCTTATTAAAATCCTCCTCTTCACTGGGCGCGGTGGCTCAAGCCTGTAATCCCAGCACTTTGGGAGGCCGAGACGGGCGGATCACGAGGTCAGGAGTTCGAGACCATCCTGGCTAACACGGTGAAACCCCGTCTCTACTAAAAAATACAAAAAAACTAGCCAGGCGAGATGGTGGGCACCTGTAGTCCCAGCTACTCCGGAGGCTGAGGCAGGAGAATGGCGTAAACCTGGGAGGCGGAGCTTGCAGTGAGCTGGGATCCGGCCACTGGACTCCAGCCTGGGCGACAGAGCGAGACTCCGTCTCAAAAAAAAAAAAAAAAGAACAAAATCCTCCTCTGCTGAGCACTTTTAAGTGATATGGTGAGCACTCTCATGTGATACAAATATCTTCACAGTTTTTGACTCAAAAGAGGTCTATCCACATACCTCTTCCCCAAATTTCGTTGTCACCAATTTTCCAATTATGCGTCTTCCAAGTCTCTGACCATCCAGCCAAACCATTGGCCACAGCCCATGAATCAGTATATCGGTATATAATCGCACATCTGATCATTTCTCCTTTCATGCAAAGTGCACAACCAGGTGCATTGCTTGAAGTTCTGCCCACTGGAAAGATTTCCCTTTGCCACTGTCCTTCAGGGATGCCCTAGAAAGGGGCTGTAGTGCTGCAGCTGTTCACTTTTGGGTGGTGCAAGCATATCGTTCAGAACCATCTGTGAACCAGGCCCTAGTCTTCCCTCCCTCTGTCAGCTGATTATTGGGAACTCTGCATGAGGCTATCAGTGCAGGATGGGGGACAGAAGGCAAGCTGGCAGGAGTGGAGACCATGGGCATTTGAGCCACTTCCTCATGTAACTTAACTTGTGCCTTCAAGACCTGCTCAAGCCCGATCACAGAGGTACCACTTCCATTTGATGATGGAATGCTGCTGTGCATGACCAACTTTATGGCTAGATGGATAGAAAGCACCCAGTTCATGATAGGCAGTTCAGGTCACATGGTGACTTGATGACCCAGAGTCAAACATTCAGTTTCCACCAAGGCCCAGTAACAGGCCAAGAGCTGTCTCTCAAAAGGAGAGTAGTTATCTGCAGAAGATGGCAGGGCCTTGCTCTGAAAGCCCAGAGACCTCCACTGTGATTCACCTATGAGGGCCTGCCAAAGGCTGCAGACAGCATCCTTATCTGCCACTGACACCTCAAGCAACATTGGATCTG
This sequence comes from Rhinopithecus roxellana, assembly GCF_007565055.1. Lineage (NCBI taxonomy): Eukaryota > Metazoa > Chordata > Mammalia > Primates > Cercopithecidae > Rhinopithecus > Rhinopithecus roxellana. The sequence goes on from NC_044561.1 coordinate 7,499,703, forward strand.
CTGGATCATATGGCCCAAGTGGCAGAGCAGCTTTCACAGCAGCCTGGTCCTGTTGCAGAGCTTTCTCCTGTTCTGGACCCCACTCAAAACTGGCAGCCTTTCAGGTCACTTGATAAATGGACTGGAGTAATACTCAAATGAGGAATGTGTTACTTCCAAAATCGAAATAGGCTCACTAGGTGTTGTGTCCCTTTCTTGGTTGTAGTGGGGGCCAAATGCAGCAACTTATCCTTCACCGTAGAAGGAATATCTCAACAGGCCCCAAACCACTGGACCCCTAGAAATTTTACTGAGGTAGAAGGTCCCTGAATTTTATTATCGGATTTATTTTTCATCTGGCATGCCAATGTCTCACTAATAAGTCCAGTGTGTTTGCTACTTCTCACTCACTGGAACCAATCAGCATAATGCCACCAATTTTAATGGACCGGCGTGATATCTTGCAGAAGCGAAATGCGATCAAGATCTCTCTGAATAAGATTATGACATGAATAAGATTATGACACAAGCCAGAGAGTTGATACACCCCTGAAGTATGACAGTGAAGGTATATTGCTGGTCTTGCCAGCTGAAGACAAATTGCTTCTGGTGGGCCTTGGAACAGGAATGGAGAAAAACGCATTTGCCAAGTCAGTGGCTGCATACCAGGTACCAAGAGATGTGGTAATTTGCTCAAGCAAGGAAACCACATCTGCTATAGCAGCCGCAATTGGAGTCACCACTTGGTTAAGCTTAACGATAATCCACTGCCATTCACCAAGATCCATCTGTCTTCTGCACAGACCAAATGGGAGAGTTGAATGGGGATGTGGTGGGAATCACAGCACCCCTGAGTCTTTCAGTTTTTTCATGGTGACACTAATCTCCTCAATCCCTCCAGGGATGCGATATTGTTTTTGATTTACTGTTTTTCTAGGTAGAGGTAGCTCTCATGACTTCCATTAGGCCTTTCCAACCATAAAAGCCCACACCCTACCAGTCAGGGAGCCAGTGTGGGGGTTCTGCCAGCTGCTAAGTATGTCTGTGCCAATTTTGCATTCTGGCACTGGGGAAATGACCACAGGATGGGTCCGGGGACCCACGGAACCCACTGTAAGTCAGACCTGAGCTAAAACTCCATTAATTACCTGACCTCCTTAAGCCCCTATTTAACTGGAGGGGCCACGATGACATTTTGAGTCCTCTGGAATCAACGTCAGCTCGGAGACTGTCCAGTATTCCCCTAAATGTCTGATCATTTCCCTTTCCCCAGTGCACGGTTACTCTGGTAAAAGGCCGGAGGTCTCTTTGGGGAAAGATGAGAGAAAGATTCACTGCATAAATTGTCGATAATGTAGTGGGGTCCTTCCTCAAGGGGACCCGGCCTCCGCTTCATTTAAGGGGTTCTGGGTCTGTAAACTGGTTCAAGTCTGGAAATTGATTGAGGGGCCATGCGTCTCTGTTTTTATAATTCAAATTAGTCTTTTGTCCATGTGACCTAGAAGTTTTCTGCTTATACAAATCAAGTAGGAATGCAGTAGACTTCTTATCAATTTCACTTCTAGGAACACTGTGATTAATTAGCCAATGCCAGAGCTCTACATGAGTCAGACTATTCCAATTGCCGCTTTGCCTCTGCTGTCCATTACAGTAGCTACATCCACCTTGCCTTTGACGGTTGAGTGCTACCACCTGGCCACTGCCACCTCAGGATGCAATTATTTCCATTGTATTTAAATTTTATAGTTGAATGACTGCGGTTCCCACTGTTAGATCTGACATACTAAGAAGAGCAATTACAGGGCTCTTCAAAGATGCAGGTGCTGCCTTCACAAACAAATCTGTTTTGAAAGGCATTGGTCAAGGGTATATCTTCTGGACCCTCCCAGCTTGGATGAATAGGTCTAAAGTGACTAATCCACTCCACCATCCCAATCTTCCTAAGTCTTTGGATCCCTTCCTCTACATTAAACCGAGGAAGACAGGGCATTTCCAGCTCGCTCACAGGGGACCATCTCTTCATCCATATCTCAACTAAACAAGCAAATAAACTGTTAGAACCTTTTTTAACTCCCTGAGTTGCAACATTAAATGCAGAGTCCCTGCTTAGTGGGCCTAAGTCAGTAAATTCAGCCTGATCCAATGCTATGTTCCTTCCACCATTCTCCAACACCCTTACTATCCATTCTCGTGCCTGTTCTCCAGATTTTTGTTTCTATAAATTAGAAAACTCAAGCAGTTCTTTTTGAGTGTAGCTCACTGGCTCATGGGTCACACTGTCAACCTCATCTCTAGGGGCCCGCCAGGACTTTAGTCTAGCTATAGGTCTAGAGGCAAACAGGGGTGTTAGGGGTGGCTCCTGAGGAGAATCAACATTATCTTCCCTGGCAGCTGCCTCACAGGAGGCCATCACTGTTGCCTCAGGCAGCGGGGTTTATCTCCTCAGACAAAGGTGGAAAGGCTGACGGGTAGGGGAGGGGATGTTGCCACTACTGGGGATGGGGAAGCTGTTAAGCTGCTTCTTCTGGCAAAAAATGTTCATCAGAGTCTACAAACTCAGTGTCCCTAGCTTCATCAGGCTCCTCCCACACATCCCCATTCCAAGTTGCAGGGTTCCATTCTCTTCCCATCAGTGCCCTCACTAACAGTAGACACCTGGCGAGGCTGTGCCTGCATCTTTCATTGCAGATCAGCCACTCGCATGATAAGAGCTGGTGTCTGTTTTTCCACAATTTCAGCTCTTCCTCTACGGGAGCTAAGACTCTCACTCAGGGCAGTCGTAGCAGATTTGAAGCTCAGTATCTGCTTCTGAAGCCAGGAGACAGAATCCCTGAGTTCATCATATTCTTTCATCACTTTGTCCACTGAACTTAGGAGCAAACAACCAGCTTCATTATGTTCCTTGGTTCTCCGCATATGATCAAAGGTATTATGTATAGAGTCACTAAACTTGCCTCTCACGAGCGATGAATCAGAAGTTTCACATGCATTTATTTTGCATAACTTTCTAAACAGTTCACGCCAAGGACTATCAGTGTTCTCCATACTATTGTAAGTCGAGTCCTTAGCATTTTTGGGTCTAATCATTAACCAGCCAACTCCAGAAACCCCAAAACCAATGAAAGAACTCCATCTTTAATATTCTGTTCCTCTAGAACCATTCCTGGTACCCAAATCTGTAGTAGTTAGGGTTCTCTAGAGGGACGGAACTAATGGAATATGTATATATAAAGGGCAGTTTATTAAGCATTAACTCACACGATCACAAGGTCCCACAATCGGCCATCTGAAGGCTGAGGAGCAGGGAGAGCCTGTCCGAGTCCCAAAGCTGAAGAACTTGGAGTCCAATGTTCGAGGGCGGGAAGCATCCAGCACGGGAGAAAGATGTAGGCTGGGAGGCTAGGCCAGTCTCTCTTTTCACATTTTTCTACCTGCTTATGCTGTAGCTGTGCTGGTAGCTGATTAGTTGATGCCCACCCAGATTGAGGGTGGGTCTGCCTTTCCCAGCCCACTGATTCAAATGTGACTGTCTTTTGGCAACACCTTCACAGACACACCCAGGATCAATACTTTGTATCCTTCAATCCAATCAAGTTGACACTCTGTATTAACCATCACAGGACCCGTCCCAGTCTCCACTGCAGGAAATTAGGACCCACCCCTGTCTCCACCTACAAAGTTAGGACCTGTCTCTGTTTCTATTACAGGAAGTTGGGATCTGTCCCCATTTCCAATCCAAGCCTTGAACTGGCCCTGTGGACCCAGATGGGGTACTGGCCTGGAATACAAGGGCTTAGTGACAGGAAATACTGAGCATAGATAGGGCTCCCTCCCTCACTCTGTGACCTTCGGAAGTGGGAAGGCCACATTCTTTCTGAGCCTCAGTGTCCTCATGTGAAAAATATCACCGAAGCCACCGTCATGGTGTGGTGGCAGTGATCACACTAGAGAGTGTGTGGTGAGGAAGAGCTGAGCACTTGGTGAACGGCAGCAGCTCTGTTTGCTAGTGGCAGAGATAGTCATTTCACGGGTCACCTCCGAGACCCACCCAAGATCCCTGTGTAGCCCTGGCCACTGCCTGGGCGAGGGCCTGGGAAGGGCAAGGGTGTGCCTGTGGAGTGCCCGTGGGGTGGGGCTCTGCCAGTGAGGAGGGGACGCACCTCACTTCGGGCACAGCCCTTGGTCTCCCAGCCACCCAGTGCCCCAGACGGTGTTGGAAGAGGCTAGTGCCTGAATCAGCAGCCTGGAGGTCCACGGCGCCTCCCGCAGGTGAGTGAGGGGCGCCCTTCGTGTTGGCTGAATCAGCCAGAGGGGCGGCGGGAGGCCCCGCCTGCCAGCCCCGCATCCCTGCGCTCTGCCGTTTCTCCGCTTGCTGGACCGGCCCTAACCCTCTTCTTGTCTCTCTGCCCACTTTTCTTGCAGCCGCTGTGAGCGCTTGCCTTGCCATGAGAATCGGGAGTGCTCCAAGCTGCCTCTGAGAATAACCTACTACCACCTCTCTTTCCCCACCAACATCCAAGCGCCCGCGGTGGTTTTTCGCATGGGCCCCTCCAGTGCTGTCCCCGGGGACAGCATGCAGCTGGCCATCACCGGCGGCAATGAGGAGGGCTTTTTCACCACCCGGAAGGTGAGCCCCCACAGCGGGGTGGTGGCCCTCACCAAGCCTGTCCCCGAGCCCAGGGACTTGCTCCTGACCGTCAAGATGGATCTCTATCGCCACGGCACCGTCAGCTCCTTTGTGGCCAAGCTTTTCATCTTTGTGTCTGCAGAGCTCTGAGCACTCGCTTCGCGTCGCGGGGTCTCCCTCCTGTTGCTTTCCTAACCCCGCCCTCCCGGGCGTTAATAAAGTCTTAGCAAGCGTCCCACACCGTGAGCCTCGCGTGCCTTGGTTTTATTTGGCATGGTTGGGAGTCTGTGCCGCTTGTTACCTGGGGGTGAGCTGGGCACTGGCCGCCGCCTGGTACCCCCGAGGGCTGACTGAGGAGTGCTCCCCATGAGTGGGTCCCTGTTCACAGAGCCCACTGTACCGACAGGGAGGCCGGGCCGGGCACATCATTTCACATGTGTTAACTCATCTTCATTTGTGTTGAACCCAAAGAATAAAGGTGGTGGTGGAGAAGGGCCCTCAGATTTGCTGAGCACAGTCCCCTCTCATTTTACAGATGTGGAAACTGAGGCCCAGAGAGAAGGGGAAGGGTTGGCCAAGGTTGCTTGACCTGCTGTGGCCACGCCAGGTTGAGGAAGCGGGTCTGCTGGCCCCTGCCTGGTTCTCTGCTGTATCCCAGGAGGTGAGCGTTTCACTGAGATGAGAAAGCTCTCTCCTGAGATTCAAGCCTCCTGTTCTGTTTGTCTTGATCAGAAGCCCAAATCTGCAGTGCAGAAACATGGAATGCGGTTGTGGCTTCTAGGATGCAGCTCTTGCCTCAGTGAAGTTGTTTGTGCCCACTGAGAATGCTGGCCCTTTGCCAGGGGGAGGCAAAGGCCCACACAATACATGTGGTGCTCACAGGACCCTCCATAGGCCCTTACACCAGTGCTGCCAGGCAAGTGGCCATCCTCATGGGAGACTCAGGGAGGGCAAGTGATTTGCCCAAGATTACACAGCTGGTATCCAAGCCCTGGTTTACTGACTCCGTAGATCTGGCTGTTGCGTTCTGCCATAATAGCTCCACTGAGGGCCTTAACCCCCTTCCTCCCTCCGTCTCCTCCATCATGGTCCAGCCAAGCCAGTCACCTCTCCGCCTCCGCTGCTCTCAGCGTCCATTCACCTCCCCTACAGCTCATTCTTGGCTTTGTAGCTGGAATGATCTTTTAGCCTCTGCCTAAAACCGTTCCTGGCTTCCTTACTATTTGGGTTAAGGCCTCCAGATCCTTAAGATGTCTGAAGGCCATGCCTAATTTAGTCCTTGCATGCAATCTCCAGCCTGGTCTTAATTTGTTCTGTCCTTGCCCACTTACCTTGAACCATGCTGCAAGCACTGCTGCCTCGGGCTCCTGGCCTGTGCTTTGCACCCTTGGCCTGAATGTTGCTTAAGCTCATGTGCCTTCCTCAGAGAGGCCTTCGCTGCCACCCCTGGCTTCTGTTTTCTCTGTCCGTCGTTCTCATGACCCTTTTCCTTCGTGGTGCTTGTGACAGGCTGCGGTTCCTGTTGACTTGCGTTTCACGTTTGTCTTCCCCACCTTCCAGAAGGCTCTGTGAAGGCAGGGACCAAGTCTGTCTCATTCAGTACAGTGTTCCCAGCTCCTTGCAAAACATCTCACGTGCAGAAGGTGCTCTGTCAATGTCTGTTCAGGGAACAGATGACTCTGCCAGCCCTGGCTTATGTCACTAGCATTTCGGTGGCTGTGACACTGCTGACACTGTCTCCAGGCAGAAATCCAAGCGGGGAAGGCAGAACACCCCAGCAGGGTCAAGTAAAGAGGACCGCAGGGTTCTTCCATGGAAGCAGGGATTGGGGGATGCCCACCTTGATGCCTAGTGAGGAAGATGGACCTGGACAGACAGATAGCCCCACACCTCACGCTGAGGCAGCTGTGATTGTGCCATGGGAGCACGAGCCCTTTTCCCCGTGGCCCTCGCCACTTTGTCTCCTGGCCCTCTCTCTGATCATGCCTGGTCTGCATCAGCCTCGAGTCTCCCATATTCTAGTACATTCTCCAAGATGCAGTCCAAGAGCCTCTCCGAAAGACCAGTCTGGTTACGATGGTCTGATCTTCCTTAGAACCTTCCATGGTTGTCTTTTCCTAGCAGATGAAGCATAGCCTCCTTGCAATGGCATTGGAGGCCTGGCCTGATCTGGCCTCTGCCCACCCTTTGAACTGCATCTGCCCCACTCCAGCTCATCCATGTGCTTGTGCCCTGGCCCCACGGAGGGGCTTGCACTTCCCTGAATCTGCCTGCTTGTGGCTTTAGCATGTGCCATGCTGTCCCCCTGCAGACTGCCATTCTCCTTGCAGACTTGGCTCAGAAGTGACCTCCTCAATGCAGTTAGCCTGAGCTCCCCTGGCCCCGGGCTCCTCCATCAGAGCATTTACCCCATTGTGTTGTGGCTGTTTCTTAGTCCCCTCTAGACGGGCTCTTTGAAGGCGGGGATTGTGTCTGGTTAATTTCTGTATTCTCTGCAACTTTGCAGTGTTTGGCCTGAAGAAGGAGCTCAGTACACATCTGAATAAACATGTGGGTGGATGGATGGATGGGCAGACCGATGGATGGATGGATGGATGGATGGATGGATGGATGGATGGATGGATGGATGGGTAGCATTTTTAAGGCTTAGTTCAAATATCTTCTTCTCGGCCGGGTGCGGTGGCTCACGCCTGTAATCCCAGCACTTTGGGAGGCCGAGGCGGGCAGATCACCTGAGGGTCAGGAGTTTGAGACCAGCCTGGCCAACATGGAGAAACCCTGTCTCTACTAAAAATACAAAAATTAGCTGGGTATGGTGGCGAGTGCCTGTAATCCCAGCTACTCGGGAGGCTGAGGCAGGAGAGTCGCTTGAGCCCAGGAGGCAGAGATTGCAGTGAGCTGAGACTGGACTATTGCACACCAGCCTGGGCAACAAGAGTGAGACTCTGTCTCAAAAAAATAAATTAATTAATAAAAATGGTCTCCTCTGTTTAGCCAGCAAGCCACAGCAGGGGTTCTTGTCCTATTCAGTCATCCATTTGTCATGGGTTGGATCACTCAGGCCAGAAGGAACACCTTTGCCTTCATGTGCATGGGAATGTGAAGAGGTGAGGGAAACCTCTCAGGAGCTTTGGAGGCCACCCAGTGACCTTCCACAGCTTCCTGTGGCTCCTCCCTTCCGGAAGCTCTGCAACATTCCCACCGAGGGACTCTCCTGTGTGTGGAGCTCCCTGCCTCCTGAGGGGCCCCGTTGCATTTTGGGACCCCACCGAGGTTTGTGTGTGTGCCTGAGCGCACCGTGGGAGTGACAGCTGAATGACCTGAGTGCTCACCCCTGTCCCGCAGCTCCTTGGGGCTCCTTAGCCATGTTCCCAGCTCATGCTGCTGAGAGAGGACACCGTGCAGGAAAAGCAAAATAAGAGCAGGAGGTTGAATTTCCTTCTTGCCATTTGCCAGTTCTGTGACCCTGGATACGTCGTCAGCCTTTCAGAGCCTCAAGGCCCACCTCATGGTTGATTTTGAAGATGGCCTGAAATAATCCAGCAGGCAGCGCCTGATACAGAGTAGGCGCTCCGTCAGTGTGAATGTGGGTTTCTTCATTCATTGGAAGGTAACTGGGTGTTCGTGTGGCTCTTCATTGAAACGAGGATGAAGATTCAGAGAGTTTGGATGGATCCAAGGTCATATGTGGAACTGACATCACTTTTGATTCCTAGACCTGTGCGTTCCTGGCTGTGTCACTAGTAAATCAAGCTCCTGAGGAGCAAAGACAGTAATAAGGGTGATTTTTATTGTAATGATAATAATAACAACTCCAACAGCTATAGTGCTGACCACGAGACAGGTGCTGTTCCAAGCACGTAATTCGTTTACTCCTCACAGCAGCCTAGGGAGGCAAGCACTCTTAATATCCCCATTCCACGGGGAGGACAGGGAGGCACAGAAAGGTGAAGGAACTTGCCCAGAGTTCCACAGCTGGTATCCAGTGGGGCTGGGATTCGAACGCAGGCAGCCTGGGCTGGGGTCTGTGCTCTGAACGCATGTCCCGCACTGTAGCAAATGCTTGGAAGAGGCAGCAGCATCCCTGGAGTGAATGAGACTGTTGCTCCAGCCCCATCTCACGGAGCCCGCTCTGCCATTCCCAAACCCAGAACAGGATATCTTACTAGCTAGAGGAGGCAGTGTGGTAAGGAGGAAAGGGCTGTGAGGCTGGAATGAAATAAGATATGCAAAATGGGCCAGGTATGGTGGCTCATGCCTGTAATCCCAGCACTTTGGGAGGCCAAGGCAGGCAGATCACTGAAGGTCGGGAGTTCGAGACCAGCCTGGTCAACATGATGAAACCCTGTCTTTACTAAAAATACAAAAATTAGCCAGGCATGGTGGCACACACCTGTAATCTCAGCTACTCAGGAAGCTGAGGCAGAAGAACTGCTTGAACCTGGGACACAGAGATTCCAGTAAGCCAAGATTGTGCCACCACACTCCAGCCTAGGCGATGGAGTGAGACTTTGTCTCAAAAAAAAAAAAAAAAAAAAAAAAGATATGCAAAACGTGTAGCATAGAGACTCTGGAAAGATATAGATGCATTATTTCTGAAGTTCTCTGGATTCCAACCAAAAAACACCCAGACAACTAGATAGGAAAATAAAACTCCATGGAAAACATTTACAACTAAACAAGGTCTGCCATTCAGGCCCACCTGCATGACTTTGGCATCTGTGCAGGAAAAAACAGTGGCAGAACCCCAAACTAATCAACAGGTGTCCTCAGAAAGTGCACTAGGCACTTTGAGGGAACAGCAGCTGAAACTGGGAGGCGTTTTGCTCACTCCAGGGGCCAGAATGTGCACAGAGCCAGTGGGAGGGAGGGAGGGGCTGGCGCAGGCTCACTCTTGGAAGCTTTTGAATGTTTGCCACCACAGGTCCCCCTAAGGTTGAGGGAGAGACTGCTGGAAATGGAACAGAAATTGTGTAGGAAAGAGACCATTGTGGGAAGAGAAGGTCCAGGTAAATGTGGAAGAATGTCAGGAGGTGAGCTCTGCAAAGTCAGGAAGATAACTGTGAATGCAACTCTCTCCCAAATTCCAGGAAAACTAATTTCCTCTAAAGAGGATCAACCCAAAAGCATCAAGTTCAAATTCCATGGATGAGTTTCTATAAATACAAAGTACTATAGACTGGGTGGCTTAAAATAATAGAAATGTATCGTTTCGTGGTTCTGGAGGCCAGAAGTCCAAAATCAAGATATCAGCAGGGCTGCACTTCCTCTGAAACCACCAGGGGAATGCCTCTTCTGGTGAGGAGTGCTCCTTCTGTAGGGGAGTGCTCCTTCTATAGGGGAGTGCTCCTTCTGTAGGGGAGTGCCTCTTCTGGTGAGGAGTGCTCCTTCTGTAGGGGAGTGCCTCTTCTGTAGGGGAGTGCTCCTTCTGTAGGGGAGTGCCTCTTCTGTAGGGGAGCGCTCCTTCTGTAGGGGAGTGCCTCTTCTGTAGGGGAGTGCTCCTTCTGTAGGGGAATGCCTCTTCTGGTGAGGAGTGCTCCTTCTGTAGGGGAGTGCCTCTTCTGTAGGGGAGTGCTCCTTCTGTAGGGGAATGCGTCTTCTGTAGCGGAATGCCTCTTCTGTAGGAGAGTGCTCCTCTAGGAGCATGACTTGTCCCAGCTCCTGGAGGTTTTTTGGTCATCATTGGTGTTCCTTGGCTTGCAGCTACATCGCTGCAATCTCTGCCTTTATCATCACATGATCTTGTGTGTCTTTGTCATCACATAGCCCCTCTTCTTATAAAGATATCGGTCATCTTGGATCAGGGGCCCACCCTACTCCAGTGTGACCTCATCTAAACTAATTATATCTTCAATGACCGTAGTTCCCAATAAGGTCACATTCTGAGGCACTGGGGATGGAACTTTGCCATCTTTCTTGGAAGGACATAATGCAAACCATGACACCTGTACAAAGTGTTAGGGGCTGAATTGTGTCCCCCCCAAATTCATATGTTGAATTCCTAATCCCTAATACCTCTAAAGTCCCTATCTCCAAATGTGGTCACGTTCAACAAGGTAATTAAGGTAAAAGTGAGATCATATGAATTGGCCCTAATCCAGTACAACAGGAGTTCTTATAAGAAGAGATTAGGGGCCGGATGTGGTCACTCACACCTGTAATCTCAGCACTTTGGGAGGCCGAGCTGGGTGGATCACAAGGTCGAGAGTTCAAGAGCAGCCTGGCCCACATGGTGAAACCGCCTCTCTACTAAGAATACAAAAATTGGCCGGGCGCGGTGGCTCAAGCCTGTAATCCCAGCACTTTGGGAGGCCGAGACGGGTGGATCACGAGGTCAGGAGATCGAGACCATCCTGGCTAACATGGTGAAACCCCGTCTCTACTAAAAAATACAAAAAACTAGCCGGGCGAGGTGGCGGGCGCCTGTAGTCCCAGCTACTCGGGAGGCTGAGGCAGGAGAATGGCATAAACGCGGGACGCGGAGCTTGCAGTGAGCTGAGATCTGGCCACTGCATTCCAGCCCGGGCAACAGAGCGAGACTCCGTCTCAAAAAAAAAAAAAAAAAAAAAAAAAAAAAAAAAAAAAAAAAGAATACAAAAATTAGCCAAGCGTGGTGGCAGGTGCCTGTAATCCCAGCTACTCGGGAGGCTGAGGCAGGAGAATCACTTGAACCTGGGAGGCGGAGGTTGCAGTGAGCCAAGATTATGCCACTGTCCTCTGGCCTGGGTGACAGAGAAAGACTGTCTCAAAAAAAAAAAAAAGAAAGAAAGATAAAAAGAAAAATCGAGTCAGAATTAGAAGAAAACTGAGAAATAAAGTAATAGACCAAAGGAACAAAAAGTTAAACATTTTAGGTGTAAATACTAAACTAGACGGAACACAAAAGTGAATAAACGGATAAATAGAAGTTGAAAAGACCAGCATTTTTAAAAATCAAGGAAGAAATAACAAGAGATGAAAAGCTTGAAGAAAAAGTAACAAATATTCAAAATCTATAAGAAGATCTGACATTTAGATAATAGGACTCCCTGCAGAAGAAGCTGAATCCATGGGGGAAAGTACTGTAAATGATCTCAAAGAAACTTCCCATAAATTAAAAAAGAGATTTGAAATTCCACATTGAAAACACATATAGCACACCTGAGAATATCAACAAGCACAACCAACACCAAGACACATTCTTGTGTCATTATTGTACTTTAAAGAAAAGGAGGAAGGCCAGGTGTGGTGGCTCAAGCCTGTAATCACAGCACTTTAGGGGCCAAGGTGGGCAGATCACAAGGTCAGGAGTTCGAGACCAGCTTGACCAACATGATGAAAACCAGTATCTACTAAAAATACAAAAAATTAGCATGGTGGTGCACGTCTGTAACCTCGGCTGCTCAGGAGGCTGAGGCAGAAGAATTGCTTAAACCTGGGAGGCAGAGGTTGCAGGGAGCCGAGATCACACCACTGCATTCCAACCTGGGCAACAAGAGTCTCAGAAAAAAAAAAAAAAAAAAAAAAGAAGAAAGAAAGAAAAGGAGGGAAAAATAAACTATGAACATTTAAACAAAAACAGTAAGTGACTTACAAGGGAAAAAAATATGTTCTCATTAGACTCTTTGACAGCAATACTTTATGCTAAAATAAAATAAATAACATATTAAGGACACTCAAGAAAAGGTAAGCCCAGAATTTTATACCTAGCAAAACTGACTTTCATGTACAAAGAGCACAAACTATTATGACCATGCAAGCATTAAACTTTTAGTTACTTCTAGAACCACAACTAAATGAGTGTTATAAGGAAAAGAGTGTAGTATGAATTACTGGATAGCTCAGACAACCTAGACATAGCACATTTATTTTTAAACTCTGAGCTGAATAGGGAGAGTATATCAAAAATTATTTTCCATAATTATGTTAGTCATGGTAGCTTTAGAATGGTCATCCTGAGGCTACTGTGGAGGTAATGTGGAATAATGATGGAATACTGTATGTCCTTGAGGACCAGGATTCTGATGTGGAAGAAAGAATATGCCTTTTTAATTCAGAAGAGATTAATTAAAAACCATATGGTGCTTATTTTGAATTGGATATCAGTACGAACTCTTGGTGTATATTATTTTTTTAAATGTCCACTGAAGAGGCCTAGAAACAATGACCAACCCCCTAGCACTGAGCCTCCCTAGTATCCAGACTGTGGTCTTGATAAGCCATTTCTCACTAAAAACAAAAACAGGCCGGGCGATATGGCTCATGCCTATAATCCCAGCACTTTGGGAGGCCGAGGTGGGCAGATCACAACGTCAGGAGCTCGAGACTAGCCTGACCAGCATGGTGAAACCCCATCTCTACTAAAAATACAAAAATTAGCTGGGCATGGTGGTGTGCGCCTGTAGTCCCAGCTACTCAGAAGGCTGAGGCAGGAGAATCTCCTGAACCTGGGAGGAGGAGGTTGCAGTAAGCCGAGATTGCACCACAGCACTCTAGCCTGGGCGACAGAGCGAGACTCCGTCTCAAAAAAAAAAAAAAAAAAAAAATCACAATAGCACATAGAGGGAAGCATCTCTTTACAGGAGTGTTCCAGCTAATAAATGGAAATGAAGTGGTAGAACCAGACTATCAGCATTTTGCAATCCTTAATGAATCAGTGGGCATAAGCCTTGAGCATCAGTAGATGCTGTCCTCACAGACAGGCAGCCAGTCACTGTGTGGCTCTCACTGAAGACACACTACCACCTACCGTCTTGCGAAAAGGGACTGGGCCTGCGTGGCATCAGGTCTCTGGATTCGGCTGCCAATGTCCAGGAAATCAGTGGACAGAGGACCATGCTGAACTGCACCATGACGATGCAATCAACAAAGTCCAGCCTGTAGGACGCAACAGCTCAAATTCTTCAGGTTCTTTAATAGATAAGTTGTATGGGAAATAAAGGAGGCCGGGCACGGTGGCTCGTGCCTGTAATCCCAACACTTTGGGAGGCCAAGGCAGATGGGTCACCTGAGGTCAGGAGTTCAAGACCAGCCCGACCAACGTGGTGAAACCCCATCTCTACTAAATACAAAAAATTAGCCAGGCATGATGGTACATGCCGGTAATCCCAGTTACTTGGGAGGCTGAGGCAGGAGAATTGCTTGAACCCGGGAGGTGGAGGTTGCGGTGAGCCAAGATTGCGCCGTTGTACTCCAGCCCGGGCAACAAGAGTTAAACTAACTCCGTCATAAATAAAACAAACAAACAAACAAACAAACAAACGGAGAAGAAACCTGTAGATTAAAATGAACGTAAAAGGCAGAGCAAAAACGTGTTGATGGAGAAGTCTGAATGATTGTGTCTAGAGATGCACGCTTATGTGAGGAAACTATGAAGAAACCCAGGTAGGGTACTGCCGTGGGACTCAGGCTAGGGGTCGCTTCTGGGACGCAGGAGGAGTTGAGTTCCATCTGGCAGTTGTGGGGCCTTTGGTGGCTGGCCAAGTTCTCTTTCTTGACCTGGGTGGTCATTATAAAGGCATTTGCCTTATAATAACGCGTTAAACTATACTTTCGTTTTGTGTAATTTTGTATCCGCGTTTTATTTTATAATCAAGAGGTTTTAAAAATCTGTCTGGCACAGTAGCTGGAAGCCAGACCTCTGAGAGACTGTACCCTCTTCTCCTGCCTCCCCGTCCGCCTGGTGATGTGGAATTGACTTCGCTGTGCTGGGCACCGAGCTTGGCACCGAGCTTGGCACCGAGCTTGATGCTATCTGCTCCTTCGTTTACTACCCTGCTGCCCAGCCTCACTGTGGGCTCTGAGAAGGCGGCACCGTGTGTCCCTTGTTCACTTTGCTGTCCCTAGCACCTGGCGCCTGGCACTCAAAACATATTTGTTGGGCGAGTAAACCTGTGACTCTATTTTGTGGTTGTGGATATTGATGCTCAGTTCGTGCAACTGACAAATTTCCAAGCTGTGCTTATCCGCCAGGGCACATGGAAGCCAGAGGGTGTTTCTGGCATTTAGGTCCCGCTCCAGTTTGCAGGAAGGGCCAGGAACCTCCCCACAGAGCAGCCAGGCTGCAGAGACCACTGTCGTTCTCTGACAGAGCTGTCTCTGGGACAGATGCCCCTGGCCTGGCCACCTGCCCCTCCTCCCTGGACCTCGGCCCCTGTAGGAGCTGCTGTCCCAGCTTCCCCGTCAGCCTTGTGTGCTGTGGTTCCCCTCAGGCTCCAACAAGAGAAGACAGACACGGTCCGCTGCATCAAGTCCTGCCGCCCCAACGATGTCACGTGCGTGTTCGACCCCGTGCACACCATCTCCCACACCGTCATCTCGCTGCCCACCTTCCGCGAGTTCACCCGCCCTGAAGGTGAGTGAATGGGCTTGGGGGTCCCAGGGCCCCCTAGGGCCTCCCTCAGCGTCAGCTGAGGGCTTGGCCTACAGGAGCCATTCCTTGTAAAACGAGGCCTGGGCTTTGAAATGCGGAACTTTCTTTGCGTCTGTGTATCGCCCCCCACTGCCCACACCCACCGGCACAGCAGCGTTTGGCCCCTTCTCAGCTCTCTGTTCAGGGGTCTTTGTTATGGGTAACAGTTGTTCTGCAGAGAGCCATTAAGCGCTGATTCTCTGACCAGCACTGGAGAATCAGGGAGGGCCTCCAGGAGGAAGTGACGGCCAGGCCGGGTCCTGGATGGTGAGGTATTCGAGTGAAAGGGGGAGAAGGGGAGAGGAGGGTGCTCAATGGAGCAGGACGTGGCCAGAAGGGTCTGGCGGTATGGGAGACAGTGTGGGCATTTGAGGAACTCAGCCAAGGTTTTCCGCTGGAGTGGTAGAGGCTTGGCAGGAGGTGAGCTGGAAGGATAAACAGGAGGCTAAAATTGGAGTTGGGCCTTCAACCCCCAGGCTTTGGGGGAACCATCGGAAGGTTGCAGTGGACGAGGTTTACATATAGAAACATCATCCTGTTGACCCAGGGCCAGGTGAACTGGAGGGGCCTGACTGGAAGCAGGAAGCTCAGGTATAACCCAGTCAGTGCTCCCACACCCTGGCCTGGCTCTCTAAGGAGCTCCTGGCATGCAGTGTAGACATGTTGTGTAGCCATCACTGCACCGTTTCTCTGGAGCAGGGCCAGGGCTGCATGCTCCCAAGCCTGGCAGAGGGCTATGGATGGAGCACTGCCCTGTTCACCTCGCTTTCAGGCTGTGCTGCCCATGTGCCTGGTCCCCAGCCATCCCCGCCCTCTAGGGAGTCCCCATCCCTGCCCTACAGAGAAGCTTTGCCATGATGAGTTCATTCAGCAGCCGTGGATGGAGCCCCTCTGCATCAGGCTCTGGGGACATGGTGATAAGAAGGGGTCCTCCTACTCTCTCAGGGGAGGCATACAACGGAGCCAGCCGTGAGGACACCAGTGTTTACACCATGACACAACCATGCAGTGGGGGATGGGGGAGGAGAGGCTCCCCCAGCACGTGGTTGCCCAAGGAACGGTCCCCAGTCCCAGTCCCCCAGGCTTGCCCCTCCCGAAAAGGAACGGCACTGAATCGCCACAGGGTGGCACAGACTCGGGTCAGAGAAAATAACTAACTGGTATTTGCCTTTTGCAAAATGATGGGGTTTCACCAAACCACATACAAATCCTTCCCAAATCCCCGGTGGCTGGTTTTGTGGCCTCTTGGGCCAGCCCTGATCTGAGTGTTGGTTGTCGCAGGGAGCTGAATGCCGTTGGGACACCTGTTAGCATCTCGGGCCCAGGAAATCCAGACCCTGACCCTAAGCGCTGAAAGGACCGTTAGTGGATCCCCGCCGGCTTCCTTCCTCACCTTACAGGGTGAGGAAACTGAGGCCCACGGAGAGGACTCCCCCCAGACAGCCCAGAGCTGGGGCTGCTCTGCTTCACACCCCCAGAGAGCCCAGGCCACCCTGAGCGGTGGCCCCCTGACCCGCAGTACTATAGATGGGAGAGGGGCCCACTCCTCTGGCCTTCCTGCTCTCTCCCTCTGTCCCCCCACTGGCTTCCCTCCTCTGGCCCCCACCTTCATGAATATTCACAGTGACTGATGACTTCTCACCAGCCCTGCCTCTGATTAGCTCTGCGTCCCCAAGCAAGATCCAAAATCTCTTAGTTTCCCCCTCAATAAAACAGGGATAGGCTGTGATATAGGAAGGTCCAGACCCCCTCCAGCCTCCCGGCACGGGGGATCTCTGGCTTCATTGATGTTGCCACGTGAAAGGGCCCTGGGTTAGGTCTTCATTCCCCGAGGGCAAGTTCCTGGGGCCGAGTTACTGGGACTGGGGCTGGGGCCAGGCTGTGCTGAGCCCTTCTCCATGCTGTGCCTCTGCAGAGATCATCTTCCTCCGGGCCATCACGCCACCGCATCCTGCCAGCCAGGCTAACATCATCTTTGACATAACGGAAGGGAACCTGCGGGACTCCTTTGACATCATCAAGCGCTACATGGACGGCATGACCGTGGGTGAGTGGCCGGGAATATCAGCTCTATCCAGGCACCCCGCCCCGTCCACCCCCAAACCTCTCTGGCCCAGCCCAACTCCCATCTGAATCCTCTCCCCAGATCCAAGCCCACCCAACGTTCAGGGCCCAGAGCCGAGGCCACCACAGCTCCCAATCGGTCTCAGCTGGAGGAACGGCCACAGTGGGGGCTCCTGCCTGGGATCCGACCCTAGCTGTGCCACCCGCTCTCTGGGTGACCCCTCTGGGTCTCGGTCTCCCTGCCTATAAAATGGATGGGTTCCAGAGAGCTCTGCTTCTCACAACCATGAATTTCAAATGATACCACCCAAGTAAAGTGCTTGACCTGGGGCTGGCACAGTCCCGCAGTCAGTGGGAGCTAAGAGGATTGCCATTCTTGGGGTGCAATGGGAGGGATAGCAAAGTAGGAATCAGGACCTGAGCTCTGGTCTCTTAGCCTTGGAACTAGCCGGACTCGCCATGTGGCCTTGAGGAGTAGTCGTCCCCTCCCCACGCATCAGTTGGTAAGAGGACCAAGGCCACTCTGTGCACAGCCCATCGGAACGGGGAACTCACTGCTCTTTCTCCCTGGAGATCCGGTGTTTGGGGAGCGTGAAGGGAGACTGGGGCGTGAGGGGACTGTGGAAGTCCTGTTGATGGGTGCAGGCTGGGGAAGTTGTTTACAGGCTGGGGCAGGGCCCTCCCTGGCTAGGAACGGCTTTAATGACAACTTACTCATGTGAAAAAAGATCCAGGCCCGCTCCACTCCGCACACTTGTTTCTGTCATTCACAGCCCCTCTCCTGAACTGTCACATTTTAAACAATTTACAGTCGTGGGAAATGAAAACGGTGGCGTCTGCCATTTTGGACTTGGATTTATACTCTGAACACTTTCAAAGCAGCTGAGCAACGGACGGACAGTCCCTGCCCTCCCCCGGGCCTCAGTTTCCCCATTGTGAACTGGGAGGAGTGGGCTTCATAGTCCCTTAGGCGCTGGATTCCGCGAGGTCCTAACCAGAGCCGGCGACCGTGCAGTGCGCACTGCGCAGAGCGTTTGGGGGCGCGGCCTCCAGGTGGCGCTGTTGGACCTTGGACGCTCAGTCCTTGCTGGCCAAACCCGGACGGTTGTTAAAACTGGCGGCTGAAGAAACGGAATCGTTATTTCCCTCTTGCCAAAGAGCCATTTATAGCACCTTTACAAGCTTTTAAATGGGTTTGCATGTTGTAAACATGACTGAGTCACTGCGGGGGCTCCCCACGCCAGCCTCCTCCTGCGCTAACTGGCAGCAGGAATAATTAGTTAATTACAATTAATGGTGCATTAGCCCTCGCGTGATTCCAAGGGGAAGGCACATGGTTCGGTTATCGGCTGTTGTGAAACTTGCTGCTTGCCCTTGAGTCACTCCCCACTCTGGGCCTCAGTTTCCCCCATTGTGAAATGAGAGTTTAGATGAAGGGAGCCTTGAGGGCCCTCCAGGCCCCTGTGCAGGAGGGCAGGCAGGAGGAGGTTGGATCAGGGGTTTGTCCTGCCCTACTGGGTGGGTGGAATATGCACCCTGACACCGGCCCACAGCCACCCCCCGGCCCAAAGGGGCCAGCCCTGTGCTTGATGCTGGGCTTGCAGGTGTGGCTGGGACATGGCCCAGCCCTCAGGTGATTTCCAGATCTTGGAACATGGGAGTTTGGAATCCTAGGACCTTCCAGTTCACTCACTCATTCTTTCCGTTTCTGAACTCTTCCTGAGCCCCTGCCTGTGCCTGACCCTGGGCTGAGCCTTGCAGATACAGAGAGGGATAAATACCACGTAGCCCCTGTGAGCTTTGCATCTCAGCAGCAGGGAGATGCCACCCCATATCAGATCATCAAAATGTGATGCAAAAATAGGCATGCACAGAGAGACAGGCCTTGACAGCCTGTGGAGGCTCTCTCAGGGGAAGTCTCCTGGCAGGTTTTGCGTCTTTAGTTCCCACCTACATCCTTCCTGGGGTGACCCAAGCCAAGAGGTTGGGCAGCTGCTGGGCCTGGAACCAGTGCCCACCAGTGCCTTTCTCTGGCTGCATCTGCTCCAGACAGAAACAACCTGGGAGTGTCTGTTTCTCAGCTTCCCATCCACTGGGGCAGAAAATCCTGGCATGTCAGAGCCTGGAGGCTCCTAGAGACCATCTCTTCCAACTCCTTCTTCTGTAGGAGGGGAAACCGAGGCCCGGAAGGGCGAGGAGGCTTGCCAGTCTTCTCACAGTGAATCAGGGACACAGTGGGCAATGGAGCAGAGTCCCAGGGTATGAGAGATGATTGCAGGCCCTGTCCCTGCAGCGAGCTTCTGGGAATGGAATGTGGATGAGGCCACAAGGACCCACCGGCTTCCCCCAGCACAGTTGGTCACGGGTGCCCTGGTCTTTGGAATTCCAGGCTGGGGCTGCGTGAGGGAGGGCCCCAGCCTGGCCCTTGGAATTGTCGTGCCTGTAGCCCTGTGTGCTGGGGAGGCCCCTGCCTCTTCCGCGCCTCGGTCTGTGTGCCGGATGCCCCACCTGGCTGGGCTCCTGGAGTTGACCTGGTGCCCATGTCATCTCAGGTGGAGGACTGAGACCAGGGGGGCAAGTCCTGCGTGTCGGGACCTAGGCTGCGTTGCTGGCTGACTCCTGTCTCTGTCCCCACTGCGCTGATCTTATTTCTCCATCTGGGATCTCTTCCCTGGGCTTCCATATCCCTACTTCCTTCTCCCTCCTCTTCTGCCCAGAATAACTTCCATACATCCTGGTAGCTTCCTGGTTCCTAGGGGCAGCCATCTCGGCACACGGCTCCTGGCCTGTCCACCTAGCAATAGATGGTTCCACCGCTGCACTCGAGCCCGGCCTGAAGCATCCCTGGAAACGTGGGGTTGAAACCTCACCGGCTCCTTACCGTTGCTGGGCACCTTCACCCCCGCATTCCCCAGTCCTCACAGACACTGCCAGCGACGGGTCATGATTGTCTCCCTTGGGCAAAGGAGGGAACTGAGTTAAATGACCGCCTGAGACTGTGCAACTGAAAAACCGCAGGGCCTGGGATGTTTTCAGACTTGTTTTTAGCAGTGCAGTTCTGATTTCAAGCAGTGACTTAGACAGAAAGTCTTGGTGGTGGTGGAGAGGAGGAAAGCGGCTTCCAGGGCTGCTGCTCCTGAGGGGAGCGTGGGAGGCTCTTGAGCCTCCTGGGAAGCCCCGTGCAGCTCTGTGCTGCCTGCAGCGCACGGCAGGGAACGCCGCCTACTCACGGTGCTTGCTGAACCCTTGTCTGCTCTAGGCCATGCCCTGTGTGGACACTGGGCACCAGATCAGGAGGGCTTCCTGGAAGAGGTGAGGCCTGAGCTGAGTCTCCTTGCATGTGAGGGAGTGACACTTAGTACCTGCGATGACCGGGAGCCAGGGTTTCATCATCGCCAGGACCGTGTGACGTGGTGGGATCATCTCCTCTAACATAGGAGAGACCGAGGGCCAGAGAGGGCAAGAGACTTGCCTGAGGCCACTCAAAGCGGGGGCCAGAACGGGCCTGGAGCCCAGTCTTCCCCAAACACCACACCCCCGCCCCAAGAGCCGGAGCCCAGGGTTGACTGGTGCTGTCGTGGGCAAAGTTGCCGTGAGTTTGGATGTCCCAGAAAAACAATCAGTGCACAGGCCCCCGGGACTCGCCGTGTCAGTCCTCCCAAAGTAACAGAAGAAGAGGGAGAAATGCCCCAAGTCCACTAAGAACCTGCAAGGGCCGGGTCTTCCTCTAACGTAGCCTTGAAAGACCCGTTCTCGGCGGGGATCGAGGAGCCCGCAGTGGAGCCCACGCCGCTGTCTTTGTAAAGCCCCCTCGCATTCCTCTTGAACCGGCTGTCAAAAGAAAAATGAAGAATGCGTTTTCGCCCTGTGCAAAAATGCTCCATTAACGCCCCAGGGATTCTCAGGCCACTACAAAGCCTTCCTTATCCGGCTCTGGATTCATTCTCAGCTCTGCAGGCTGTAATCCGGGGTGCTCTGGGAAGAGATCTTTCAGGTAATATCTCCTGAGTGATGACTAATGGGGGAGCCCTGGCTGCAGCAGGGGCGTGCTGTGTATCATCAGTGTGCGGATGAGACAGAAAGGCAACTCGGGGCAACCCGGGATCCCCAGACCTCTGGGCTGTGGCTGCTGTCTGAGCCTCAGACCTCCCCTCCAGCCTCCAGATCACCACTTCCTTTGAACTCTCAGGCAGCCACGTGAGTGTCTGGCTTACTCCACTCACCCTCAAGACCCAGCATGTGTGTGATCGCTTCCAAGAAACCTCCTCTGACTGCTCTAAGGTCATGGCTGTGTGATAGGAGGGCCTGACCTGCAAAAATGCCCTCCCTCTTTCTCCAGGGAGGGAAATCTGTGTGCTATGAGGCTTGGTTGTGGCCACATTTCTGTTAAAACCCTGCCAGTGCCAGGAGGAGCTAGAGAGCCTGCAGGTGAAGTAATTCTTTGGCCTACGGATGCATTTTGCATGTGGACCTCCTGACCCTTGGGCCTACCAGGTTGCAGGGAGCTACAGAGTTGTCTTTGTAGTTTTTTGCAGGCCAGCCCCTCCTGTTACGTGGACATGACCATGGAGCAGTCAGGGGAGGCTGCTTGGAAGAGGTCACACACGTTCTGGGTCTTGAGGCCGAGGAGTGAGCCAGACAAGTGGGACACCCAAACTCACAGCCATGTCTGTGGCTGGCCCATGAACAGCACGACGAGAGGCAGGGAGCCGGGAAGGGAGGGCACAGCATACGGTTTGGGGCTACTGGAGCATCCGGGGTACAGGGAAGGTTGAGGGGAGGCTGAAAGGGGCTACAGGGCCAGGCCTTGGTGGATGCTCCCCTGGGAGCCACGGGAGGTCTGTGCTGTCCCCTGGGAGATTTGTGCTGCCCATGGAGCTTCCAGACCCTGCTGCTTTGTTTAACCCGCCGGGCCTCCTGCAGCTTGAGGTTGCAGTTGAGGTTGTACCCGCTCAGCAGGTAAGAAGACTGAGGTCAGAGGAACTAAGTCCCCAGGATCTTCCAGCCAGGAAGTGTTCGAGGATAGGGCTTAGACCTGAACTGTCTAGCTCCAGGACTCCCCATCCCCATGGCCTATGTTAAGCCCTGATTCTGGTCTATACCAGCTGGTATCTACACTGGCTGGCATCTGTCAGCAGTGGTTGAGTCTGAGCCCCAGCCATAGAGGATAAGTAGTGAAGCACCTCCTTTTACACAGTCCCAGGGCTCCTGGCCATGGGGTCTTGGGTCCTTGGCCAGTCCTTGATGAGGAAAGACCTCCCTGTATGTCCAGGCAGTCAAAAGATGAGGTTCAGATGTCACCATTCTGCAGAATGGCGGGGTCCTGGAGGCTTTCTCGCCGGCTGTTTACCTGCCAAGGGCCTACTCGTCCTTGGTCACACAGGCGACTCACCAGGCTGCTCCCTGGGACCCCCAGACCTGCCTTCTTTCCAGGACCCCTCCCAGCCTCAGTGATTCCCCAGTGACAGCCACAGCCGCACCCCGTGCAGATAGATGCTGGGGTTGGCTGCAATTTAGGGAGGCTGTTTCTAGACCAGGGCAGGAGCTTCACGGCTGGGATGGGCTTTAATGACAACCTACGCGTCTTAGAAGACATCCAGACCTACTGCACTCTGCACACTTGCTTCTGGGCAAGCCCTCTGGTGTGACTTAGTGCATGTGTGGCTGGGTGTGGAATGTGTGTGTTTGTGGGTGGGTGGGTGGGTGCGTGTGAGTGGTGAGTGCGTTTGCACAGGATTTGATCTCTGAGATGTTTTGTACTCTCTGGCTTGGAGAAAGGACAGTCCTGTAGTATCAAGACCAGACCTTGTGTCCCCAGCCCAAGGCTGCCCTGGGCCCAGGGACAGTGTTTGGAGACATTGCTGGCAGTTTTGCTTTGGAATCACCTGGAGCCTCCCTGTACGTCCACCCATCATGTGCCCAGAGACCCTTCACAAGCACCATATGCTGTTAGATCCTTGAGCAGCCTTGTGGGACAGCCACCTGGGGCAGGCATCACCATTTATGTAAGAAAAAAAGGGCCGGGCGCGGTGGCTCAAGCCTGTAATCCCAGCACTTTGGGAGGCCGAGACGGGCGGATCAGGAGGTCAGGAGATCGAGACCATCCTGGCTAACATGGTGAAGCCCTGTCTCTACTAAAAATACAAAAAACTAGCCGGGCGACGTGGCGGGCACCTGTAGTCCCAGCTACTCGGGAGGCTGAGGCAGGAGAATGGCATGAACTCGGGAGGCGGAGCTTGCAGTGAGCTGAGATCCGGCCACTGCACTCCAGCCTGGGTGGCAGAGCGAAACTCCGTCTCAAAAAAAAAAAAAAAAAAAAAAGAAAAAAAAGAAAAAAGGAAGCGCTGGCCCAGGGTCCCACAGCCAGCGAGTTGGAGCTGCACTTCCCACGCAGGTCCTTAAGTTAGCTCTGTGTTGTCCCCCAAGCCTTGCAGCCCCCCAGGCAGCTCTAAGGGCTCAGCTGCTGCAGGGTTCCTCAGAGAAGCTGAAGGGTTTGGGTCCTCAGCTCCTGGGAGGGGCAAGGCCGGCCAAGCAGCGTGGCAGCGATGAAGGCCACACGATCGAAGGGTGGATGACCAGCTGCTCACCTTAGACATGGTCACCTATATTACATTTAGGAAGGAAATGCCCTAATTGGAGACTCTGCATCTCATTAATGGAATCAGATGAAACGATGTATGTGAAAGCTCCCAGCAGTGCCTGGCACACAGTGGGTGCACAGGATGTAAAGACTGTTGGAAACCTAAATGGTTTGTAAATATCAGTTCTTCCGAATTTGGCCTTGCTGTCTGTCTTGAGAGTGGCTGTACATTCTAGCCCTGATCAGGAAGGAAGCTGGGTTTTGGTGTGCCAGTCAGGTGAGACGCAGAGAAGACAGCGCAATCAACACAGGAAGTAACAGAAGCAGCTTGTTACTCTCAGGGCCTAGACAGGTGGGGAGCGCCCCTTGCAGGGCCATTGGGAAGGGGAAGCACCTGCAGCATGAGAAAGAGAGAATGAGAGAGAGAGACAGAGAGAGACCTGTGGGACCAAAGCCTTTACTGGGGTCCAGGGTGTTATCCAGGCAGGTTTCCCGTGAGGAATTCTCACTGGGGGGCTTGGAGCAGGCAGGAGTTTCCTGAAGTCATGCGGTGGCGGATGGGAGTCACTGCTGCATAGACCTGTACCGTCGGGGTAGGTGCGAGGGTCTTTGTGTTGTATCCAGCTGTCCCATAAGGCAGGGGCCCCCAGGAGGTGGTGGTATAAGGCAGTCATCTGGGTCAGCCGCCTTGAGGAACTGGGAGGAGGTGGAGAACTGGAACCCGTAGCAAGGGTGACTGAACCCTGCTCTGGTGTGAGAGTTAAACGCATATTCAGAATGCGCGCCGAGGCACCGCAGAATGAGAAGCCGGCACGACACCCAGGCTTTTCCATGAAAGTGAACTTGACAGCCACTTTCCCACATTGTCTGTGCTGGGTCGTGGGAGCCTCTGAGTTTGGCCAGTGTGTCAACACGCTCCTGCAGCACTCACACCTCCGCTTAAAGGGAACTACCATGGTTTATGTTTGGAAATCGCATTTTAAATTCCATCTGTGGGTGTATAAGGATTATTACCCAATTTCAAGTTTACTGTTTGAAAAATAGCAATGGCTTGGGTGACCCCTTTTAGGCAAAGCGTGATTGAGTCTGTACGGCCGCGGCAAACTGCCCTGGGCTTGTGGCTTTGTTCTCTGTTTCCGGCTTTGTGACTTTAGGCAAGTTTCATAACCTGTCTGAGCCTCAGCTTTCTTCTCAGTAAAATCGCCATGATAATATTTGCCTTGCAGGGTAATAAGGACTGATGTTTGTACCTATTTCAACATAAGAGTGGTCTAGTCTGGAGGATAAATGAGCCGCTGGGAGGAAGCAGTTTGGAACTGGAGGACTGGTGGGAGCCCAGAGCCTCCTTAGGGGACAACAGGCCAGAGCAAGGATCATGGGACAGGGCCAGGACCGTCCAGCCCAAAGTGGCTCCAACTGCCCAGGACCTATTTAACAGGCAGATCTCACGGCCTGGGCTGGTGAGGCTGGCCTGGCCAGAAGCAGGTCAGCAAGCAGGCCTCCCAAGTCCTATCATCCTTGAATTATCATATTCATTCAACAAGAACATCCTGGGGTACTGTTCCATGCCAGGCCCTGCACTGGGTACTGGAGAACAAATCTACATCCCAACTTTGCATCCTGCTTTTAAGAAGCTCCCCTACCAGCATCCATAGCATCCTGCCAGAGTCCCCACAGCTGAAAGTGCTTGTGGTTTAGGGGTTGGTGTCATCCCTGTTCATGTCTCAGAGGGAGAGAGAAGTGGTATGTGGCAGGGCTATGTACAGTTGAATGTGTTGTGCACTGCAAAACCTAGGGAGCACCATTCACCAGTGAGTCTATTTGCAGTACACAACCTGCTCAACTGTATGCAGCAGCCCCAGTACAAGGGCTTGTGGATGAAGATATCTACCTAGCTGTACCTCTCCCCCTGGCCAGGCAAGGCCTCAGTCAAGGCTTGAGACCATCCAGTGTCCCAGCTAGCAGGGCCCAGATCACCTCGTTAAAATTATTACCTCTTAAGGGGTTAAATGTGCGCTGCTGACCGCATCCTGCAACCCATGTGGAGAGTTTGGCCCGGGATCAGTACACATTACAAATGAGATTTAGAAATTCCACCTAAAAACAACAGCGCAGCCATCCCTGCCTGATGATGAGTGATTGCCCTGTCCTGGCTTTCACGGCAAATCCCAGGGATTAGGCGCTTTCTCTTTTCTGGGAGGCACAGCCCTGTCACCCCGGGGGCCACACCCTGGCCGGCAGCCAAGTTCCTTCCCAGGGTGCTGGGCTCGGCCTCCTCCTGGCTGGAATCAGCTGCGGCCTGACTCCATCTTGAGCTGGGGGTGTCGCCAAGGGTTCCAGGAGGTGAAGGGCATGGGGAGGAGGGTCTCTCAGAGACTGGGAGATGGAAGGAGAACACACACCTTTTCTGCTCCCTATGTCATGACCCCATGGAGCAGAGATGGGCTCTGGGACATCAGGCCCTGTGCCCTGCACAACTGCGCGTAGCCCCTCTGAAACAGCTGCTATTATCCCTCCTTGAGGTTATCAGCCCCCAATTCCCCAGGCACCAGAACTCTCAGAAGTCACCCCCGTCACGAAGCTGGTGACCGTCCCCGCAGCAGCTCCTGGGCTCAGGCCAGACTCCTCAGGGGGCTTGGTTGTGTTGAATGGAGCACAGTCTCTGCTTTTGAGCCTACCTCAGTGAGACACACAGGGGGCCCCAGGGACCAGTCCCAGAAACCTCCCTGCTGTGGGTGGCTCCCGGATGGCCTGGGCTGAACCTGCAGTGACACGGACAGCATTCATTCAGAGCTCTAGACCTCAGCCCCAGGAGACACTCTGTCCACATGAGTGCTGCACTGCTCACCCCTGATCGGTTTTCCAGCCCAGGACCTGGCTAGGAAGGGTTGGTGGGGTACAACCTGCCCAGCACCCCCTGCCATGGCTGCCCCTGCAGGAGGAGACAGCGTGGTGGGGAGAGGGGGCCATCTTGCCCTGCTGAACCCCTGGGGGTCAGCTACACCCCTCTCTACAGGCCTTTTTGGTGCAGCTCAGGTGAGACGATGCAGCCAAAGAGGTTGGGAGATTACACAGCTCCACATCTGCAGTGTCACCCTGGACGGGACCATCATGGCCCCAGTGGGAGGGTGGAAGGAAGCCAAACTTGAGACACGGCTGCCTTGCACAAAGGCAGTGGTGCTCATCAAGGTTTGGGCTGGAAGACTTAGCACCTGGCGGGCACCTGAGAATTTCCATCCCCTGTGCCTGCTTGGTCCCCACGGACACATGCCTGAACCGTCAGGGGCGGGAAGACAGGGCCGCACGCTGGGCAGGTGAAAGGTGGTGGGGGATAAGCAGGTGTTTCGGAAGGAGTAGAGGAGGGCCTGCAGCGGGGCAAGGATGGCATCTGCTCACCCTGCAGTCAGCCCAAGGGCCCAGGCAGGATGGTGTCCTAGTGATGCCTGATGGTGGGTGACATCAGGCCAACCACAGCATCGGGAGCCAGTAGGCAGGGCTGGGCCAGCCCATGTGGACAGGGTCTAGGGACAGTGCAGGGACAGAGGTCCCTATTCTGGGACCTTGATATGCTGCTGCTCTTGTGAGCATCTGGGGGACTCCTGCGAGGCATGTGGGCTGCTTCTCAGACCTGCAGGTACCCCGCCTCCCAGATGTCGTCACCGGGATGTGAGATTCACAAGCACATCACAGAGCCTGGCCAGACTACCTCCCTTCTCGTAATCCGCGTGCGCACCACAGCGAAATGTGCCTGGCCACTGGTTCCTGGTGCTGGAAGGCGTGGACCCACTCCCATACCCACAGCCTGTGTTGCTGTGACTGCTGTGTTCTAAGCCCCACTTTTCACATCCATCCCTGTTGCCTGCCAGAGAGATGTCCTCAGCCCAGAGCTTCCCACCTCCCTCGCCTGCTCCTACCCTCCAGAATAAAAAGTGTACAAGGTAGGGAATTTGTGCTTGTCTGCCAGTTGTGGTTACTGCTGCATCTCTTAGAGTGGGGCTTACCCCTGGGGACTCAGCACCCAGGGGTGCCTGGGCTCCAGACTGGAGAGAAGCACCCAGATCCGCCCACTGGCCCTCTGGCTCTGCAGAGCCGCTTGCATCTTACTCCTTCCTCTTCCCTCCACTCTGCTTCAGCCACTCCAGCCCATGCCTCAGATCCCAAATATTCCATGGCCTCTCTCCTCTCCTGGACTGTAGCCATGACATTCACTTCCTTCTCCTCTTGGTGAACTCCTATTCATCCCTCAAAGCCCATGTCAGCTGTCACCTCCTCTTGGATGCCCTCCACACGCTCCACATGCAGAGTGTGCAGCTCCTTCTTTTGTGCTCCTGTGGCCCCGGATGAACCCCTTTTGCAACTCTCCTCATATTCATTCTCCCAACGAGTAATATGTGTATCCCTGGGGGCAGAGCTGCATTCCTGCTCTGAGGAATGCAGCAGTGACTAAGGCAGACATGAATGCCTACCTCATACACTTTTTATTCCAGAGGGTAGGAGCACGGTCAGATGGTAGTGAGGGCTGTGCAGAGCAGGGGAAGGGGATGGGGAGGCAGGGTGCAGCATGGCAGTACAGCTTTAAATCTGGTGGTCGGTGACATTTGTCAAAGACTCAGGAGCTGAGGAAGTGGCCCATACAGAGATCTGGAGGAAGAGGGCTCTGGGCAGAGGGAATGGCAGAGCGCCAGAGTGGCCGTGCCTGGGGAACTCCTTCTAGAAAGTCTGCCATGAACAAGAGCAGAGAAATGCGTGTGCCGGGGGAGGGGTGTCGTAAACAGGGAAACACCAGCCATTGTGCCACTGGGAGTTTTTCTGCTTGACTTTCGATTCCACCAAACAATCCCTGGACGGAAGAGCCTCCAGGGGTTCATTCATGCAAGGCTGCCGTCTGTTACCCTGTTTGTCCTTGTTTCTTACACACACAGAACAGAGGCACCCATTGGGGTCACCCCAACCCAGCCCCCGGCAGGTGCCCATCACTGGCAGCAGGATCCCACACACCTGCTGACTTCCAGAGTCACCAAGGGGTTAAAAGGAGCTGGGAGCAGCCTCTTAGTCTCCAGAGCCTCCCACAGGAATGATTTGTGACCCTCTTAGGCTGCTGGTCTGCACCTTCTGAAAAGCTTTTAATATCACTGGGCACATTCATAAATTATTCTTTTTTAAAAATGAAATGTTTTAGCCAAACAGCAGGAAAGGCATGTTGTGCAAAATTAGCAAAAACAAAAAACAAAAAAGCAAAAAAGAACAAGAATGATGATGGTATGAGTCTTTTGGCAGCCTCTCCTGACTGTCTTTCCTGACTGTCTTTAAATCTGTGAAAGGACCTCAGTGCTGCCATTACCCAGCCGGCACAGGGCAGGGTGGGGTTGGGGCGGATATCAGGTGTTTCCAGGTGGACTCTGCTAGGAACATTCCGTCTGTAGCCAAGGCTAGAACCCCAGCTATCAGAGTCCTTCAATTAACAGCAAACCCTGTGTGGCCCTTGTGGTGTGCCAGGCACCCTTCTGGGCATGTATGTGTGTGTATATATATATAACTTGCTTCTCATAGCAACTCTGTAGATCATTACCCCATTTTCCAGATGAGGAAAGTGAGGCACACAGGAGCTTCCAGGCTCAGGTGACATGACTTAGGAATGTGCACATCGTGTTGGGACTCTCTGGGGTTCCTGCTGTCATGACTTTCCCCAGCAACCTCAGAGAGGGCAGAGTTCTACTCTGTGAGGCCTGACCCGGTCCTGAAATCTCAGCTGTCACCTCTGCATCCTGACAACGTGGAGCATGGTCCATAGTGTAGGTGTACCGTCAGTGTTCAATCCATGGCAGTGCAGACAGTCATGTTTCTGAAGAGTTGCGAGCCTCTGGGATGACAGCCTGGAAAAGGGACATTGAGGACATGGCCTTGCTCCAGCCTGGGGGGGGGGCCCTTTCTGCCCTGAGTTGGCTCATTCATGGAGCCTCTCAGGAGAAAAGAAGAAAGTGATGGTTCTCCGCCAACCTCACCTGTCTCCTCCTTGCTGAACTCCAGCAGTAGCTCCCATGGCTCCAGGAGAGAGAAGGGGCATGACTGGCTTGCCCCTCTCCTCAGCCTCTCCCCTCGCCCTCCCTCTTTTACTCATCTGCTCAGGGAAACTGAGAGCACCAAGCTGCCTCGTGTCTCTCCACCTTCCCCGCAGAGCACCCTCCCCGCAGAGCACCCTCCCACCACCCTTCCCTTGCTGGGCACCTCGTTCTTCAAAGTCAGTTCAAGGTTAACCCCTTGGGGAAGCTTCCGTGAGCACCAGTACCTGATTTGGGGTGCGTGTTTCTCCGAAGCTCTCCCAAAGGAGCTTTGCTTAGCTTTATCAGCCTCTGCGGCCCCAGTCCCCTGTGCCTGCTCTCCCAGTGGCTGAGAGCCCATGAAGAGCCAGACCAGGTCCGGGTGACGTTGGTAACCCCAGCATCCAGCGCTGCAGCCACCCACAGCAAGCGCTCCGTGCTTGTCAGATAAATAGAGAAGAGAGGGCTCTGCTCTGACTTGCAGGTGTGGGGCTAAGGACCCCCTCTCTGCACTCAAGGGCTGCCCGCCAGGCCGGCCTCTCTTCCCCTCCCTCCCTCCAGACCTTCATTGTGTCTGTAGAAGGAAGCAGAATAGCCTTCACTCCTGGAAGGCAGAGGGCAGGACTTGGCCCCTCTGGTGTGCCCAGGTCTTTGAGTCAAGTTGGCAAGACTTGAACTCATCCTGCCCTTCGTGGCCCTCTCACCTTGGGGGATTGCGAGGGATTCAGTGTGGCTGGGGCAGTGTGCTGAGAGCAGGGCTGGATGGGGCCATGGGCCTCAGCAAGGTGCGTCTCACCTGCTGTGAGCCCGGGTGGGGGTAGGGTGAAGGGTGAGAAGAGTCCCCTGCAGAGCCACAGCGGGCCCCCATGGTTGGATTTGCCTCCTGGCTCTGAGCACGGTGGGAAGGGGCATGGGAGGGGTAAAAAGGAAGGTGGTACACGTATTCAGGTACATGCGACGAGGCCGGAACTAAGGCCGGGCGCGGTTGTGGGGAGAGAAGGGAGGAGAGTCTGGGGACCTTTGAGAATAGAATCCACTGGCCTCAGTGATGGTTTAACCTGAGGGATGGGAGCAAGGGGCCTGTCAAGGGCGACTCCAAGTTCCTGGCTTGGGGGTACCTGCCTGGAGGGTGAGGGGTAGGGGAGGAAGGGAAGTGGGTTTAGGGGAGGAGGGTGGGTCAGTGTTTGGCGTGCTTCGGTTTGAATTGTCCATCTGGGAGAGGCGTCTGGAGAGATTGGAGTGGACTGACAAGTTTGGGTCTGGGGCTCAGGAGGACCCCACCCAGCAAGTAGGTGGATGGAGGCTGAGGTTGGCGTAGGAGACACACAGAGGGAGGGGAAATGATTTCTTATCCCTCTTGTCTCAGTCACATGTTCATTTCTCCTAAAAGGAGGTGCCTCAGACAGCAGATCCTTCTGGAACTCTCCCAGACCATGTCTCCCTTTGGCAAGGCCACAGAGCTTGGTGGAAGGGGCAGTGGCCCAGGGCCTGGGCTCCAATTCTGGTTTACTGCTTGCTGGCTGTGTGATTGTCAGCAACTCACGTAACCACACAGAGCCAGATTTTCTCCCCTGTGGGCCCCCGCCGCCTGTGTTTGCGATGAGGGGAGAGACAGTCGATGTGAGTGAGCTCTGTGATGACGAAGCACTGCAGAAATGTTAGCTCCCACGTCACAGGCGAAGGCTGAAGAGCTTTAGTCCAAAGCTGACATTTCCCTTCATATTTCTCCCCGAGGGGAAAGGTGCACCCTGGGAGCTGTCTCTTTCTTTCAGCTACCTGCAGCTGTCCCCTCCAAACTGTCTGATGGAGCTCACGGGAGACCTGCGGAAGGAGCACATTTATAACAGTCAAGAAATACGGATGATGAGTTTTGCTGAGACATGTTGACTGACACTTGGTATTTTAAATATGCAGCCCAGACACCTGTCCCCCTTGCTGCTCGGCTTTTACAGCGTTTCTCAGGCAAGCAGAGAAGACGGGGTTTTGACTGCACCACCAGCTCCTGATACGATTCTCTCTAATTGCGTTCTGCTGTTTTTGCCATGTGTTTACAACTCAGCTAAGGGCAGTACAGTCAGGAAGTGTCTTGCACGTCATTTTGCAGATAGGAGGAAGGAGATACAGTGGGATGGGAAGATCTGGGCTCTGAGGTCCGTCCCAGCCGGACGGAAACCTGTGGCCCTGTTTGCTCCGTGATCTGGAAGGTGCTACCCATAGAGCCTCATTTTTCTCCCCAGGAAAAGGAGGGCTCATCACTAACTGCGATGGGGGCTGAATGCGGCTGTGGGCACACAGGGTCTCTCTGTCTCCTCCCATGTCCCCTGCCGTGTGGCCTCTTTCCAGCCCATCCACACTCTAGTTGGTGGCTTTGTGAGTACTGACAGTATTTCCACATTTTTTTTTTGTTTTTTTTTTTCTTTTTTGAGACAGAGTCTCGCTCAGTCGCCCAGGCTGGAGTGCAGTGGTGCGATCTTGGCTCACTGCAACCTCTACCTCCCATGTTCAGGTGATTCTCCTGCCTCAGCCTCCCAAGTAGCTGGGATTATAGGCGCCCACCACCATGCCCAGCTACTTTTTGTATTTTTAGTAGAGACAGCATTTTGCCATGTTGGCCAGGCTGGTCTCAAACTCCTGGCCTCAGATGATCCACCCTCCTTGGCCTCCCAAAGTGCTGGGATGACAGGCGTGAGTCACCACACCTGGCCCCACGTGTTCTCAATGTTTCCTCTTTGCCGTTGGTCTATGCTGCTCATCCTCGCCTGCAGGAACTGTGGAGCCTCTTGGGGTGAATTACTGAGGCCTGGTGATTGTTTGCAACACGGTTGCCCGTGGTGCTTGTGATGGGCAAGCCTGCTTGGGTCTCCTCTGAGCTCCTGGCCTCTCTGTTCCAGCACCTTGTCCACATAGCCCTACACTTCCCTTCCTTTCTGCTCATGGCTGGCCCCACATGGTGGCCACAGTTAATTTCCACTGGTATGAGATATTGTACCTTGTATTGTCTCTTGATTCATCATCTCGTTTGCTAAAATGTTCTTTGACAGCCCGGTACGCTCCATTACACTTTGTCAACTAGAATCACAAGCATTATGTTGGAGGCTATACTTTAGAAGGGAAGATGACTTGCACAAGGTCACACAGCTGGTCAGTGCAGAGCCACCTAGGAACTCGAGGCTGTAACTCTAGGTCTGTTTATAGACCGGTGTCTAGAGTCAGAGATATGGGACTCAGGCAGAGAGACACCGTCCCCCCACCCCACCCCACCGCCACTGACTTTCATCATTTCAAACAATGGAGAGGCAATCAAGTGCAACGTCAAATAGCGGGAGCTGAAAGATGCCTTCCAGATGGGGCAGAGAATGTGGACCACAGAGCCCAAGAGGCAGCGAACGTCTCCTCACTGGACCTAAGCATTTCGTGTTCAGGATCCTGGATCCCCAGCACATCAGCTGCAACTTACAAAGCAGAGCCAAGACATGAAAGTGAAGCGCCCGAGGGGACCTACATTTTTCAACAGGGGAAAAAAAAACTGCTTAATTATATCTTTAAGAGGCACAGACACACCAAGGGATACCAGCAGCGTCTGAGACCTGAAGCAGAAATGCCAGGGATGAGGATTTGGAAGATTAACACAATTGAACTCAGCACTGTGGCCTTTTTTTCTTTCTGGGGCTTCAGAAAGGTGGGAGACAAACACCCCTACAGGTAAGACAGACAAGCCAGGCGTGATGAAAGTGCACCTCTTTGTCCTGCCTTTTACTGCTGGGGTAGGCCTTCCAAATGAAGCAGCTCTTGCCTGGAGCCTTCAGCGGCTCCCCTTTCCTTCAGGACAAAGTGTTGCCTTCGTTCCTAGATTATGCGGCTTCAGAGACTGATCTTCCTTCTTCCTTCTCTCCTTCCTTCACTCTCTTTTCTTCTTCTTCTGCCGCCATCTTACAATGTGATCGTGGCAGAAGGCCTGCCATGGGCCTGGCAGGGCCTGGGTTGGGAATGGTGGGGCAGAAATGAGCTGATGCTGTCCCTGAACAGGCAGGCCGGCTGTGAGCATCCCCTGCAATAAGCAGATGCGGTGTTGTAGTGGAAAGAGACCAGGTGCCAGGTGACACAGGGGACCCAGAGAAGACTTCTATGAAGACTTCTATGAAGCAGTCCAGCTGGTCCCAGTGTCTGGCACATGAGACGTGGCAAAGCAGAGTCTGTAGGATCAAATGGATAGATGGAACTGGGCCCCTGGTGGCAGCTCTCTCACGTTTGCGATGCTGCATATGGGCAGCGAGTGTCCCTTGCTACTTCTTCCTCCTTCCCCTGCCTCCTGTGATAGGGAAGTTGGTGGTGGTTCTGAAAGAACAGTGGTATAGAATTGGTGATGGGGAGGCAGCCAGGAGATGACCCAGCTTCTTGGTTCTCTGAGACTGACAAAGTGAGGTCCTGGGGCAGTCCCCCACCAGATGAGGCACATGGCTCAGCTTCATCTGCCTGCCTGTCCCCAAGATTGATACTGTTCCCAGAACCGGCCTGAACCTTCATATTTTTGGGCTTTGCACATGTCCTTCCTGCTTCCTTGACTCCGATTTATTCCTCAAAACCCAATTTAAAGCTTCCTGTTTAAAGCTCCTCTGTGCAGAGTAGTCTCTAATGGATGGATGGGTGGATCCATGGGTGGGTAGCCTCTAATGGATGGGTGGATGGATTCATGGGTGGGTGAGTGGGTGGATGGACAGATGGGTTGAGGGGTGGGTGAATGCATGGATGGTTGGATCCATGGGTAGGTGAGTGGATGGATTGGTGAGTGGGTGGGAAGATGGATGGATAGATGGATGGATGGATAGATGGATGGATGGATAGACGGATGGGTGAGTGGATGGTTGGGTTGATGAGTGGGTGGATAGATGGATGGATGAGTGGGTGGATGGACAGATGGGTTGAGGGGTGGGTGAATGGATGGATGGTTGGATCCATGGGTAGGTGAGTGGATGGATTGGTGAGTGGGTGGGAAGATGGATGGATAGATGGATAGGTGAGTGGATGGAGGGGTTGATGGGTGGATAGGAAGCTATGAATAAAAGTGGTATCAGAAAGATTCTGCAGGCATTTATTTGGCATCTATTATGTGTCAGGCACTGAGGACCAGCTGAACTGTTTAAGTCCTCTTTCATGAAGTCCTCCCTGGCCACTGGCCTGGGTTCAGTCAAGGTGAGGGCAAGGAGGTGTAAGTCATGCTCGAACTAGGCTGGGGATGGAGGAAACCTGTTCCCCAAACCAAAGCCCAGGAAAATGTGGCTAGGCTGGAGGAGTGTGGGCAGGTCCGCCGATAGGGCATGGCCTGGGAAAGGGGGTCCTGGGTTGAGTGGGGTTGTGCACAGACTGGGAGATGCAATGTGGACTTCAGGTCAGAGAGGAGGGATAGAGAAGCGGATTTGGGAAGGGCAGGAAGGGGTGCCCTTTCCTTGAGTGCCTGCTGTCTGCACCCGTACAGTCTGTTGTTTGACCCTCACAGCATTCCTATTTGTTCTACCGTAATAACTTGTTAAATGCAAAGAACCTGAGAAAATCCAGGCCCCGAATCTGACCATCAGGGATTCAGCCTAGTGCCTCCCTTCCCCTTCGCAGCACGCTTTTCCCTAGCGCAGTCCTTTGCTTCCTTTCATGGTGCTTGTTTCACCATGCAGCTGTTTACAATCAGCTTGGAGCTCTGGTCTTCAGCCTTTGTAGAGACTAAAACCTCATGAAGTACCCTGGTGCGATGTATTTAGGGACAACCATTTTCTATACGTTCAGGGCTTCCCTCTCTCATAAATCAGTCCAAGAGAAATACTTAACACCTGCTGTATGTTTCTAAGAATTCAGCCACGCTTTGACTGGGAGTCAGATCACTTTAAATATCGGAATGCTTTTTGATAGCCAGTCATTTCTCAGGAGAGAAAAAGGATGACATCGAGTTTGATTTGTTTCTGATTTTGAAGGTTGCTAGATTTTTTTTTTTTTTGAGATGGAGTCTCGCTCTGTCGCCCAGGCTGGAGTGCAATGGCGCGATCTCAGCTCACTGCAAGCTCCACCTCCTGGATTCAAGTGATTCTCCTGCCTCAGCCTCCCGAGTAGCTGGGATTACAGGCA
This sequence comes from Rhinopithecus roxellana, assembly GCF_007565055.1. Lineage (NCBI taxonomy): Eukaryota > Metazoa > Chordata > Mammalia > Primates > Cercopithecidae > Rhinopithecus > Rhinopithecus roxellana. Next base: position 7,535,492 of record NC_044561.1, read on the forward strand.
TGCGCCACCACGCCCGGCTAATTTTTTGTATTTTTAGTAGAGACGGGGTTTCACTGTGTTAGCCAAGATGGTCTCGATCTCTTGACCTTGTGATCCACCCGCTTTGGCCTCCCAAAGTGCTGGGATTACAGGCATGAGCCACTACGCCTGGCCAAAGGTTGCTGTTTTTAATCCCTGTTCACAGAAGAGGAAATTGAGACTCATGAAGGTCAAATAACCCATCTGGGGTCCTACCACGGAGCCAGATCAGTTCGTATCCTGCAGGTCTCAAAGGGCCTACTTAGAACGTCTGTGGCAGGTCCCCGTCCCACATGGAGCTCACTGCATGAGCACTTTCTTCTTTCTTTCTCTGTCCCAGACTGACCCCCGAGGACAGAGCTTCGGTTTCTCTACATTCTTATTTAGCCAGTGCCAGGCACACGTCGTGTGCGCAGACCCTCTGTGCGTCGGAACTGCTGATAAAATTGACGATCCCACATGCAGCCAGGAAGGTGTATTTAAATATAGACATTTAAGATAAATATATACATATATCAACATAATAATATGGTATTATTACATATTTTATTATGTTTATATTTTATATATAAATTTTAGAGTAAATATAAACATATTTTATATGAATAAATATAGATATTATATATAATTATATTTACATATAAATACACTTATGTGTAAATATAATTATATAAATTTATACATAAATTTGTAAAATACACTTTATCTAAACTATTTAAAATACATTTATATAAATTTGACATACTTTATATTTTAAATAATATATTAGTGTTTTATAATATGTTTTATATGTATAATAGTTATATATCATATATGAAACTACATAATATACAGAAATATAATAATAACAGAAACAGATCCCTTTTTTTGAGACAGGGTCTTGCTCTGTCACCCAGGCTAGAATGCAGTGACACAATCTTGGCTCATTGCAACCTTGACCTTCCCGGGCTCAAACAATCCTGCCACCTCAGCCTCCTGAATATCTGGTACTACAAGCACATACCACCATGCCTGGCTAATTTTTGTATTTTTTGTAGAAATGGGGTTTTGCCACGTTGCCCAGGCTAGTCTCGAACTCATGGGCTCGTGATCTGCCCGCCTAAGCCTCCCAAAGTGCTGGGATTACAAGTGTGAGCCACCGCACCCAGCTGAAACAAAGACATATCTGACTGTAGTTTGTGGAGGCGCCTACCATTCCTCCCTACAGTGATTCACAGGCTCACCCAGCCTCTCGCCCTTCTCCTTCAAGCCCCAAACCTGTGAATGCCAGGAAGGGTGGTAAGAACCATCTCTGCGCCTAGTACCAGTAAAGTTGGCAGGTCACTGTGGCCGGCGGGGGCACCATTGTTGGCCTCAGGCCTGGGGAGAGAAAAATATGACATATGGGGGATCCACGGGGGTGTGTTTGGGTTCAGCCCCGTGAGCCCACACTGACCCTGGTGGGCAGACCGAGTGCAGGGAGGGGCGGGCGGGAGCGACCCGGTCACCAGGGCCTGCTGGCAAGCCCAGGGTGGTGACAAGTCCGCGTCTTTTGCCGGGAGCTGAAGATGTTCATGGGCTTTCAAGCAGGACAAAGCTGCCATGTCATCACTGCGTAGCAGGCAGAGCAAGGGTGCTGACAGCCTGCAGAAGCCTGCGCTTATCTCTCCATCGGAGCTAAAGCCCATGTTTGCTTAGGGAACAGCCTGAAATTCCACCCCAGCTGCTGGGCCTTTCACTTTTGAAACGTAAGCCCAGAGAGCGAAAGAGGGAACATTGCGCTCAGATTCTCCTTCTGAGCATGAACTTATGTTCCTGACCAGGAACCAGCCAGTCGTACCCAAGGCCTTCCTGACCTCTCAGTTCTCCCCTGAACCTTTGCTGTGTCCTGGGCACCAAGAGCTGGAGATAGTCTGTCCCTGTGCACGTTTCCTAAGCCTGCAGAGGAACTGTTCACAGAATCCAGCCTGGAATCAGCCGTTTGTGGCAAACAGCTGGTAGCTATTTCTCAACGTGTGGTTGTGAAGCTGTAGGCTCCATATTTGCTTTCACAGAGCATCCAAGCAGGTGTCTCAGAGCCAGCTCACACCGGTTCACACCGCTCACACCAGCTCTGGACAGCTGCTTACACACATCTCTCCACGAGTCCACTTTCAGTGATGCCACGTGGTACCTGAAATTGGCCATAGAAATTGGCCTATGGTATGATCAGAGAACCAGTTGTTAGGTAGTTACCCCATATCCCCACCCTTCACACCACTTTCGACAAATCCTACTGTCAGAACATGTGGAACGGAGAAGGGGTCTTGACGGTTCATTCACAAATGTCAGCACCCGTAGGTCTGCCTGTTTGGCCGCAGACACTGGGGAGCAGCCTGCAGCCTTGGCTGGTGTAGTTTCCTCTGCAAAAGGGGTGTCTCCTCCAAGAAACCTGTCCTGACTCCCCAGCCCACCCCACCTCCATTCTCACCCCCGCTGGACAGTGCAAACCCTTCATCAGAGAATGGCGCGTAACTTTCATCCTAGATCTTCCACCAGCTTTGAAGCCAGCATCCTGTTCGTGATGTCTGGAACCCTGGGAACTGACCCAGTGCCTGTTGAGCACATGTGTGCATGCGAAGGGGATCTGCTGAGTGCTCTGCCCTGGCGGGAAGGCCGCCCTGCACAGCCGGAGCTCATGCCTTGGCAGATGCTGGGTATCTGGATCGTGCAGTGCAGGAGCACAGGGGCATGGCACCATTGACTTGCCAGGGAACCTTGGCCTCAAAAGGGCCTCAGCCTCTCCACAGTGCGGTGAGGACTGTCCCATACTCTCACCCCGTACAGAGTATGGGAGAGTCTCTGTGAGCCTTTGGGTGCCCTGCAGAGGGAAGGCAGTGCCAGCCAGGCCTGGCTGGGGGCCATGGAGATGGCAGGCCCAGGCTGGGGAAGATTTGTGGCACCCAGTCTTCTGCTCCCCTGGAATCTGCAGAATGCCTGGGGTTGCTCCTCTTCCTCCCTGGCGTGGCTGAGCTTTGTCTGTGCCCCGTCCTTTGGCCATGGTGTTTGCCTGGTCCCTACCCTGGTACAGGCAGAGCTCCCTGCGACCCCCAGCTGTTTCCCCAGAACTGACACCAGTCTCCCTCCACCACCCATCCTCCTTTTGACTGCCCTGGGGACTCCACTGCTGCTCTGATCCTCTGTTACTCCAGCCACTTCTTGCTTCCCTGTTATCACAAACACTGAACAGTGAGCTCAGGTGTCACCCTCCACAGAGGTATGCACAGCAGGGGGTCAGAGGCGTGTCCCATGGGGAACTGGGAATGCTCTGCTTGCAGAAGGATGCAGGGCCCACTGCAATCCTCGGATGTCCTAGGGGAGAGGATATACCTGCTTCGTTTCTTCTCAGGGGTCAGAACTGGGCACAGTGGGTTGGAAGGAGGGAGAAAGATTTCTGTCAGGCACCCACTCCATGCCAGGCCCTTTTCTAGGCTCCCTTAAAACCTGTCAGGTAGGCCAGGTACGGTGGCTCATGTCTGTAATCCCAGCACTTTGGGAGGCCAAAGCGGGTGGTTCACCTGAAGTCAGGAGTTTGAGACTAGCCTGACCAACATGCAGAAACCCTGTCTCTACTAAAAATACAAAATTAGCCAGGCATGGTGGTGCATGCCTGTAATCCCAGCTTCTCGGGAGACTGAGGCAGGAGAATGGCTTGAACTCAGGAGGTGGCAGTTGCGGTGAGCCGAGATTGCGCCACTGCACTCCAGCCTGGGCAAGAAGAGTGAAACTCCGTCGGAAAAACAAAACAAAACAAAAAAACACCTGTCAGGTAAATGGTGGTAGAGCAGAAAACCTGGGCTCAGAAGCTGGCATTGACCCCAGAGCCATCCAGTTTCCAAGCCCACACCCACAGCTTTCCTCCGGGTTGGGCAGTGCGTGATGGAAAGGCTGTCTTAGCAAGTAGTGAGTTCACTTTCACCAGTCCCTGGAGGCGGGAGCAGAGCCTGAAGTGACCACTTGGAAGGGGATGTTATTCAGGGGACTCGAGCATCTGGCATAGAATGGGACTCCACGAGGTCTAAGCCCCCTTCTAGCTCTGAAACTCCTTGAGGGAAACCATTTCCCAGATCTCTACATTGCTGCAGTGCCTTCTAACTTCCGGCACACCTTCTGCTCTCTCCGCAGGTGTTGTGCGCCAGGTACGGCCCATCGTGGGCCCATTTCACGCCGTCCTGAAGCTGGAGATGAACTATGTGGTCGGGGGCGTGGTCTCCCACCGAAATGTTGTCAACGTCCACATCTTCGTCTCTGAGTACTGGTTCTGAGGGCTGGTCTGCAGCACAGCCACGGGTGCACCTCCAGGCCAAATCATTGCTGCCAGTGACTGTGGCCTGTACTTGTTTGTACTCTCAGACTTTTTTAATGTTAGGTATTTGTTTGTAGCATTAGGCCAACATGTATTAAGCTGAGCCAGATGAGTAAGTCCATCTGACGTATTTTTGGTGTTTAAAAAATGAGTCTAATTGCTCAACTGTTTGGTTGAAAAACCTTACTCATTTTTTAATGCAAAGGCTAAGTGTCACCCCATTTCTCTGCCTCTGGGCTGGGCCTTGCTAAGGGCCAAGGAAAGAAAGACATTTTTTAGGGGGCAGCCAGTCCAAATGCCAAAAGAAGACCAGTTCTTGCCCTGATTGTGTGAAATTTGACATTTTGGTACTTTTTTTTTTTTTTTGGCCAATCAGATTTTCTGTGTTCTAAGGACATGGCTGCTATAGAATAGCACAGAAGTGGACGATACATTCTCCCCAGAAGCAGCGTGACCGAATGCCGCGGGGAGCACTTGGAAGGGAAATTGCAGTTCTGTTGAAATAGAGGAAAAACCCTTGCTAAAGACGCAGCCTGTTAGGCTCGTGTGGGGCTCCAGTACGTTCACCAGGGGAATGGCTGGGATTTCTCGGCACTCTGCATCATCCATCTTTTCTTATAGGTGGGAAAATAAACAACTTTGTGATCCTCCTGATGGCCTGTGCATGACAGTCTTTCAAGAAGAGGGCTCTCTGCCAGCTCAGGAGTCTTCTACCAGCTAAGGGATTGGACATCTTCCCCCCTCCCGTCCCCCTGCCTCACCCCACCCAAGGATGTCTCAGTGCTCCTTCTGCCCCTCAAGGTTCCGGGGCGGGGCCCAGCTTGTGTATCGGAAAAGCTTCCTAAACACATGTTTTCAATGCCATGCCCACCCTCTGAGAAGTGCAGCTCAGGTTCGTTCCCTGCCCCATGTCCAGTGCTGCTAGGCAAGCCCAGGGCTCTGGCTTCTGTGTGACTTGCTTCCAGTAGTATCCCTCGTGGCATCGTGATCCTCTCTAGAAATCCCTGGGGGGAAGTAATGACCCTTCAGCAGCCATGAGTCCCTGCCAGACACAGTCCCTGCCTCCTGCCGGGGCATGAGGTGCTTCGCTCATTCCTCCTGGTGGCCCGGTGAGGTGGGTATGATCACACACAATCTTGAGATGGGCAAACTGGGCTCAGAGAGAGGAACTCGGTTGCCAAAATTCACACATTTGAGAGACAAAGAGGGAATTCAAATTCCATCTGAATTTAAGCCCTCTCTAAACCCTGTGTCAGCAATAGATGTGGACAGACTGAATTTATTGGGAGACTGACACCCCAGTTGGCATCAGTGGCGGGGCCAGGAGCTCCCAGTGCCCCAGGGCCCACTCCAACCTCCAGGGACTCAGCATCTAGGCTCTGTTTCCACACATGCCTCTCCTCCAAATCCTTCCCTGGGTTGCTCTCATCCTCTTAGGTATGGATCCCATTTGTGGCTCAGAACCTCTCTCATCCTATGCCTCATTTCACAGCCTGGACCCTAGCACTGGTGAGATCTCAGCCCCACACTCAAGCCAACACCACTCCAACTTTCAAGAACATGGTCTCCGCCACCTTTGGGAAGACCTCTCCAAGGTCACTTATTTGGGTCACTGGTCCATCAAAGCCAAGCCTGGGCCAACCAGGTACAAGGCCTGCTGGAGCCTTGGCCACTGCAGCTGGTGAGAAAGAAGAGGCCGGGTGTGGGGCTGGATGGTCCAAGGAGCCACATCTGGGGACAAGACCAGTGCAAGGAACATCCACGCAGCTCTTCATGCCAGGGAATTAGGGAATTGGAATCCTGGCACAGAAGCAGGGCTGGGAGCTGGCTGTAGGAATGGAAGGAAGCCTCAGGGCGAGGGGCAGGAAACAGAAAGGGACATGGTGTGGGGGAGCGCTGCCGCCCACTTGCAGTCTTGGGGGCAAATCTGCCAGAGCCAGGCCGTTCTGGGCTCAGCAAAGTTGGTTTCTGGGAGCCTTCTTCAGTAGGGTGGGGTGGGAAGACCAAGGTGCAGGCTGCTCTGGAAAAAAGAGTTTCCCATACTCCTAATAGGAATTAGGGCAGACCAGGCACGGTGGCTCACACCTGTAATCCCAGCACTTTGGGAGGCCAAGGCGGGTGGATCACTTGAGGTCAGGAGTTCGAGACCAGCCTGGCCAACATAGTGAAACCCCCCCTCTATTAAAAATACAAAAATTAGCTGGGCATGGTGGCGGGCGCCTGTAGTCCCAGCTATTCGAGAAGCTGAGGCAGGAGAATCACATGAACCCAGGAGGTGGAGGTTGCATTGGGCTGAGATCCACTCCAGCCTCCGCACAGGTGTAAGACTGTCTCAAAAAAAAAAAAAAAAAACGGGGGGCGGGGGGGCAGCTTCCCTGAGGACGGTGAATGCCGAGCCAAGCCCCCTGCTGCTGATTGGCTCTTGAATGAGCACATGATCCAAGCTGTCCAATCAGAGCCCTGCCTCAGTGTCTGTCTGTCGCGGAAGAGGGCAGGAGGGGCCCGCAAGTGGGCGGTGAGGGCGCCAGGTTGAGGAGCCGAGGGGAAGAGAGGAAGTGACCCTATCTGATTCAGAATCAGGGAGGCAAAAGCAGACCTCTCTCGGCAGGGTTAGCAGGGCGAGTCCCTGCCATCGTCCGAGCTTCACTTTCTGCATCTGCAAAGTGGAGATTCCCAGATGGCAGTGAGGAGCGCTGGAGAGCATGAGTGCAAGAGGGTTTTGTGCATTGCAAAGTGCTGCAATCGTGTGTGAGGGCTTTTTGTCATTAAGTTAAAAGCAGCAATGATGGTGATGACGATAATGGTTGTCACTGTCAATTGAGCCACATGAATGTGCTCTGGAAGCTTGGCATCTTTTCAGTCCGGCATTTCCTTTTCTTAATCATCCTGGAGAGACTTGGTAGACAGTTGTGTAAATTACCCACCAGCCTAACTCTTCATATTTCATATCATGCTATGGGTTGGGCACCTGATGGACCCATAAGTATCTCATTATACTTGCAAAGTAATTACTGTCAGAGCCTAGCATCAGTGGCATTAAGGCACCAGCTAATGGGAGCTGGAGGTGCCTCTGAGTTCCTCCACAACAGTGATTCCTTCTTAACTGTAGCCTTAGAACAAGATAACTGAGGGGAATTGCTAAAGGCAAAGCAGTTTATAAGCAGCATGAGACAGCAAACACACAGAGACACCAAGTTGAATCCTTCTTGCTGATCTGGTAGAAGAAACTTGGAGGGAAGATTCCAGAAGGTCTCGTAGAGTGGAATTCGACCAGAAAACTCCTGTTTTTTTTTTTTTTTTTTTTTTTTATTCCTAAAGGAAATCTATCCTACTGTACAGAGGAAGTCTGTGGCATGTGTCAGAAGTGCCTGGGCCGCCCAGGGTCCTAGTAGGACCCGTTTTAATATGCAGGTGGGTGTTGAGTGGAGGGTGCCAGGACCCACCCAGCCAACACAGCCAACTAGAACTCGAGGAGGGAAGCCAGCTTTTCCAAAGTTCTCAAGTTTGTCCAGATGAAAAAACACCTGGAAATCAAGTTGTTTTTTCCCCTAATATTGTAATATGAAAATTTTCAAATATACAGCTGAGTTGAAAGAATTTTACTGTGACTACCAGGGCACCATCCACCTAGATTCTGCCACTGACATTTTATGAGATTGAGTTGCATTTTGAAGAAATGACAATATGATGAGATAATAAATACAAATAAGAAACTGCGTGTTTTGTAGGCTTGTGTTCAAACCCAGCCACTTACTAGCTGTGTGGCCTTGGGCACATTGCTTAATGTCTCAGAGCCTTGGTTTTCTCTACAATGAAATGAAAATAAGGACACATACTTCACAGGAGTGATTGTTAGGATGAAAAGGGGTGATTACGTAAAACAGTGCAAGAACTTCTACATAGGAGGTCCTCCATAAATAGTACTGTCATGACACACACACCCAAAAGGATAGTCTTTATTCAGTTAGATGCCATATTTTATTAAAGTCTTGTGCAGACAAGCAGTGAAACCTCAGAAGAATTTATTAAGAATAACTGGAGGCGCTTCCATGTGACTTGGCTCCATCCGGACCAGATGACTTCCAGGTGCCAGCAACAGTTCCCCATTTCCATTCATGTTTCCCCACATCATTCATGCCAAAGAGATGGGTGCCAAGAGGCCATCTGTCTTCATTCTGGACATGGAATGAGACGGGAACTCACTCTCGAAGGACTTTTGAAGTCTCAGAGAAGAAACGGAGCCACCGTAGACCTTTTGAAATACGGCCTGTGAGAAGCACGGTGACAGCCACCATTACTCCCAATAATCACATTACTGTTTGTGGAAAAAAAGACCTACTATGTGCCAGGAAGGCTTCGGTAATCATCCCCAACACACACATTCTCTCACACACACTCACATGTGCGCACGTGTGCACACACATACCACACACACACACACACATATACGCTTCCTCCTCAGCCCCTCTGCCATGCCCAGCTCAGGGCCATCTTCTCCCACGAGGATGCCGGTCTCATCTCCTGAAATGACCCTCTCCTCCCATCACTGCAGAACTTACGGTGCCACCTGCTCTGTTTATCTCTGTGTAGTCTAGTATGTATTAGCGATTCTCTGTGTGAATGTCTTTCCTCCCCCAAGATAGTGGATCTGTGACTATTACTTTAGTCTATCTATCATCTATCTATCTATCTATCTATCTATCTATCTATCTATCTATCATCTATCTATTTATTTATATTTTGTGTAGAGACAGTGTCTCACTATGTTGTCCAGGCTAGTCCTAAACTCCTGGCCTCAAGCGATCCTCCCGCCTCAGCCTCACAGGTGTGAGCCACCATGCCCGGCCACCTGATCTGTGTGTTGTTTTGTTTTGTTTTTATATGGAGTCTCACTCTGTCACCCAGGCTGGAGTGCAGTGGCTCAATCTCGGCTCACTGCAACCTCTTCCTCCTGGGTTCAAGCGATTCTTGTGCCTCAGCCTCCTGACTAGCTGAGATTACAGGTGCGTACCGCCACACCCAGCTAATATTTTTTGTATTTTTTAGTAGAGACGGGATTTCGTCATGTTGGCCAGGCTGGTCTCTAACTCCCAACCTCAGGTGATCTACCCACCTCAGCCTCCCAAAGTGCTGGGATTACAGGTGTGAGCCACTGCGCCCAGCCTGATCTCAGTCTTTAAGAGAGCAGCAGCTCATCTGTGGCCACAGCTTCCTGGGGACTTGCCAGAAGGGAGGTGCAGGGCACAGGGAAATAACCCACCTCTATCTGACCGCTTCGATAGTATCGAGCGTCCTCAGTGGCAGCGCACAGCACGGAAGCCGAGGTGTGGCTGCGTTCCATTTGGAGAATTCCACTGTGATCCATGGTGTCAGCTGCAGGTTCAAGGGTGTCACAATTTAATTATTAAACATCATGAGGCATTAGGAGGCTTGGGCACGCACTGATAAGTGATCCATTTCTAACACAGCTGGTTTATTACTGTTTGTGGCAGCTCCTGCACGAATTGGTGTCCATTAACTAAGCAATGGTATTATAATTACGCATTTAAATTATGTATGGGAAGGCTGTCAGTGGTAGAAGTCAGACTGCAGTGATTACTTTGAGTCGTCAGACCTCCTGGATGTAGTCTCTCTGCAGATAGCTGTAATTCTGGCTTGTTTTCTGCTCATTTTCTGCAGACATTTGGAATCCACTGCTAGGGTCCACTGAGCTGTCTTCTGGGTGGTTTTTGATGCTGCAGGAGATAAACACATGTGTCTTCCTGGCTGGACCCAGTTGATGCACTATCTTAAATTCTGTCCTTTGCCTGCCTTGATTTCCATAGCCTGCTTCTTCCTGGAAATTTTCTTCCTCTTCCTCTTCCTCTTCTTCTTCTTCCTCCTCCTCCTCCTCCTCCTCCTCCTCCTCTTCTTCTTCTTCTTCTTTTTCTTTTTTGAGACGGGGTCTCGCTCTGTCACCCAGGCTGGAGTGCAGTGGTGTGATCTCAGCTCACTGCAATCTCTGCCTCCTGTGGGTTCAAACGATTCTCTCTGCCTCAGCCTCCCGTGTAGTTTGGATTGCAGGCACCCCCCACCATGCCTAGCTAATTTTTGTATTTTTAGTAGAGATAGGTTTTCACCATATTGGCCAGGCTGGTCTCGAACTCCTGACCTCAAGTGATCCACCCGCCTTGGCCTCCCAAAGTGCTGGGGTTACAGGCGTGAGCCACTGCGCCTGGCTGGAAATGTGCTTCTTTAGAGGAAAGCACCGTTGATCCTACCTCCTTGATCTGGTTGGTAAGACCGTATACAAACTGGGCCCGTTGGTCTCCGCTCCCTGATACTCTCTGATACCATCTGGTCTCATTCCTTCCTGATACAATTCCATCTTGTTCATTCATTGGTTCACTCATTCATTCACTCACTCACTTTGCGCCCTCCCTGTGGTGAATCAGTTCCCCTCTGTCCTCCCCACTCTGTCCAGTCCTCCCCTAGGCTGCCAGGCTACTTTTCCGAAACTCCGATCTGACGGAGGCCCTTTTGGCCTCAGATCCTCCAAGGGCTGCCTTCAAGGGCTCCTGCACCAACCTCATGGTGTGGCTATGTGACATAATAGGAAACATATACTTCTATTTGGTCTCTTTCTGGGTTCCTTCTCCATGGGGACAGAAGCTTCTGTGCTCGGGGCCCTACCAGAGCTCGCCTTGTGTGCCTCTTCGTCTGCCTGTTCATCAATAATGCCCTTTACAATAAACCTATACATGCAACTAAAGTGTTTCCCTGAGTTCTGTGAGCCATTTTAGCCAATTGCCAAACCTGAGGAGGGGTTCTGGGGACCCACGATGTGTAGCCAGGTCAGACGGAAGTGTGGGTAACCTGAGCACCCAATTCTTGCAACTGACATCTGAAGTAGGGACAGTCTTGCAGGACGGAGCCCATATCCTCTGGGGCCTGTGCTAACTCTGGGTGGCCAGCGTCAGAAATGAACTGAAGTGTCGGACACCCAGATGGTGTCTGCAGAGAACTGGCCGGGCATGGTAGCTCACGCCTGTAATCCCAGTACTTTGGGAAACCGAGGCCGGAGGATCACCTGAGGTCAGGGGTTCAAGATCAACCTGGCCAACGTGGTGAAACCCCGTCTCTACTAAAAAAAAAAACAAAAATTAGCCAGGTGAGATGGTGGGTGCCTGTAATCCCAGCTACTCAGGAGGCTGAGGCAGGAGAATTGCTTGAACCTGAGAGGTGGAGTTTGCAGTGAGCCAAGATTGTGCCCGTGCACTCCAGCCTGGATGACAGAATGAGACTCTGTCTCAAAAAAAAAAAAAAAAGAAAGAAAGAAAATGCGGGACAGACAGGGGTGGGAGGTGGGGGAGGGAGCTCTGGGAGGGGGAAGAGGTGGGTGCCCCTTGTGACGCTAAGAATAGGGGAGTGGCAGAGGGCACAAGGTCACAGAACTAGGCTGAGGAAGAAGGGGTTGGCTGGACCCAGAAGGAAATGTCACAGCAGAAATGGCCACTGAATGCCCCTGCTGAAGTCCTCGGTGGGGTAAGGTAACAGTCAAGTCCTAACATCCTACATGGGAAATCTACACAGTTAGCAGAGCCAAACATGACAGCAACATGAGCCAACCACTGTGAACCTGACATTTTATTGTCACATGAGACTGTAGCTCTCTGAGTCCCACGCCCTGGCCACCTTGTCCTGGTTTCTGCTCCTTTGAGGGTGAGTTATTCAAGTCAGCCAGTGGAGCAGACAGTGCTTCTGATTTCTGCGTTTCTTGCAGGCAAAGTCAGACAGATCTGGGAAGAAATCTTCAGATTCCCCAGAAAGCACTCCCTTGAACATCCTTTCCTGTGTGTACACAGCAGGTGTTTAATTCTTGCTCTATGGAGCAGAGCCCGCCCCAGTGTGAAGAGTGGCTTTGCACACAAGAAACTATTTCTCCATTGTCTCCCCAGATTAGAGAGGCCCCCAGTTGAAATTGCTTCCCCTGAGCCTTCGGTATTAGAAACTGGTAAAACCCTTCCAGAAGCATCGCCCTGGAAACTTGAGCACCTCAGCCCCCAGACCCAGATCCCAGCAGAGAAAGCCTTTGGTATCCCAGGACCGAATGCCAATGGCATTGAGGTCGGGGGGAATCCGCTCTGGCCTGTGCTGATTGTGACTTACTGTTGAGAATGTTAGCGTTTTGGGTGAACAAGAAGAAATCTATTCCAGCATAATTATTCCAATTGGGATTTAGGAGGACTGGGCATTCTCCACATTCCAGGCTTCTTCATTTCCACAGGGTTAAGAGGGGGCTTATTTTTTTCTTTCTGTGCCACAAAAACTTGGCAGCGATGACTAACCTAGTGTAACACGAGAAAGCTTACTAGGTCGGTCTGTGGCTGTCCTGCTAGCTTTCCTGTTTGTCATACGACAGTGAGACCAATGCCAGCTCATCACGGCACAGAGAACTTTCGGTGATCTTTGCAGCTGGATGTGAGGCCCAGCTTGGCGGGCTAACACCCTGAAGAAAGGGTACCTTGGGTGTCCAGTGAGAGGCATGCTAGGAGTGGGGTAGGGGTAAGAGGAGAGAGGTACACGGAGCGCAGAGGTAGAAGCACAGCCTATTTCTAACAGACATTAAAAAGAAAGGACACTTCTAGCCGGGTGCTGTGGCTCACTCCTCTAATTCCAGCACTTTGGGAGGCCAAGGTGGGCAGATCACCTGAGGTCAGGAGTTCAAGACCAGCCTGGCCAACGTGCTGAAACCTCGTCTCTACTAAAAATACAAGAATTAGCCAGGCATGGTGGCACATGCCTGTAGTCCCAGCTACTCAGGAGGCTGAGGCAGCAGAATCGCTTGAACCCGGGAGGCAGAGGTTGTAATTAGCCGGGATCGTGCTACTGCACTTCAGCCTGGGTGACAGAGTGGACACTTCCAACTGGACAAGGATGACCTTCGTTAGAGAAACAGCAACAACTTGGCCTTCACCAGCTCCAAACAATACTGCCAGGTTGAGATCATTGCTACCATTTTGCAGAAGATAAACGTGAGCCTCAGAAATGAAGAAACTCCTCCAGAGTAGGACACGGCCCAGCTGTTTCTTACCCTCTGGCCTCCTATGCTCTTTCCATGACAAGCAGAAACAGGCTACGTTTGGTTTAAGGTCTCGATGAACTTTGACACTGTGGAGCTAATCCTTCCTCCTTGCAAACAACATTCGGTTCAACTTGGTGAATCTCTACTGAGCATTTATTACATGCAAATCCCTGTATGCATGAAATAAAATTAAAAAAGAAAATATGCATGAAATAAAAACAACAGCACAACAATAACCAAGCCACCAGGCATGGACACAAGGCCTAGGAAGGGCTTGGCATGAACACACTGAATCAACTTAGCCGAGGAGGCCATTCCCAATATTCCAGAGGGGGCAAGTCTGATATGAACCCCCTGGGGAAAAGAGCCCTTTCCTTGCTTACTCCTGGTAGGACCAAACCCAGTGTCTAGCACGTTTGACCAACTCTTTCAAGATCCTCCCAAAGAGTTTTTTCATCTGTATCAGTTTGCTCATCCGAAAAGTGAGCCTAATAATTACTACCTTGTAGGAATTCGGAGAGTATAAAGCAAGATAGTGACTACAAGACGTGGGCATGATGCATGGTCCAGAAGAAGAGCTCAGAAAATATCCGTTCCAGTTCTTCTCTTCCTTTCCCAGGCATGTGCCTTTGTGAGTTCTCAGTAAATGTCACCTCACTCTCCTTTTTTTAAAAAATAAAAATTTTTTGGCATGTCTCCTGTAACCCAGGCACAGAGTTAGGCCCAGAGATACAGTGATGAATGAGACACAGTGGTGGTTATGGGACTCACCAGCAGGATAACATGAAGTCTGGCATGGGGTCTTTCAGGTCCAGTAAAAGCAAGTTTCTTTCACTGTTTAGTGCAAATTTGCTGAACTACATTTTGGTTTCATCATTTGTATTTTCTTAGTGTTCTCTCAATGTACCAAACTGTTTAAGACAAAGCTCGTTTCAATTTCATAAGAGAAATGAATTCTAGAAGCAGGGTCCAATGAAGCTGGCCATAATTTAACTTGACTAACTTTAATAAAAGCCACCTATGCTTTTAGAATCCTAAGAATCAAAGTATCCCTTTTCACTTTGGCTGCTGGGAAGCTCAGATCATGAATTTATTTATTTTTTGTTGCTTTTTTTAAAAACATCAAATCTAAATTTAATATTTAGATTGAATATACCCTATCTGACTTTTATTTATTTATTTATTTTTTGAGATAGAGTCTCACTCAGTCACCCAGGCTGGAGTGCAGTGGCATGATCTCTGCTCACTGCAACCTCCACCTCCTGGGCTCAACTGATTCTCCTGCATCAGCCTCCCGAGTAGCTGGGATTACAGGTGCCCACCACTGTGACCAGCTAATTTTTGTATTTTTAGCTACTCGGAAGGCTGAGGTGGGAGGACCACTTGAGCCTGGGGGGTGGGAGGTTGCAGTGAGCAGAGATCATACCACTGCACTCCAGCCTGGGCAACAGAGCAAGACTCTGTTTCAAAAAAACACAAAACCAGGCCTGGCATGGTGACTCTCACCTGTAATCCCGGCACTTTGGGAGGCCGAGGCGGGTGGATCACTTGAGATCAGGAGTTGGAGACCTGCCTGGGCAACATGGTGAAACCCCATCTCTACTAAAAATATAAAAATTAGCCAGGCATGGTAGTATGCACCTGTAATTCCAGCTACTTGGGAGGCTGAGGCAGGAGAATCACTTGAACCCCGGGAGGCAGAGGCTGCAATGAGCCGAGATCGCGCCATTGCACTCCAGCGTGGGTGACAGAGTGAGACTCTGTCTCAAAAAAAGACAAAGAAACAAACAAACTCAAAATGTGGTCTGTTCATACCATGGAATATCATTCAGCCATAAAAAGGAAGGAAATTCGTACACAGACCACAAGACGGATAAACATTGAGGACATTGTGCTCAGTAAAATAAGAGTCTAAGTCACAAAAGGACAAATACTATATGATTCCACTCAGATGAGGAACCTAGAGGAGTCAAATTCATAGAGACAGGAAGCATTCATAGAATGGTGGGTGCCAGGGCCTGGGGCGGGGGGATGGAGAGCTGGCATTTAATGAGGATTTAGGGGAAACGAGAAAAGTTCCGGAGGTGAAGGGTGGTGAAGGCTGTACCACGGTATGAATGAACTTAGTGTCGCTGAATTATATGCTCAAAGATTATTAAAATGGTCAATTTTATCTTATGTATATTTTACCACAATGAAAAATGTTTAAATTTTTTTTTAAAAAAGTCTGGATGAGGTGGCTCACACCTGTAATCCCAGCACTTTGGGAGGCCGAGGTAGGAGGATCACCTGAGGTCAGGAGTTCGAAAGCAGCCTGACCAACATGGTGAAACCTCCGTCTCCACTAAAACAAAAATTAGACTGGCGTGGTGGCAGGCACCTGTAGTCCCAGCTACATGGAAAGCTGAGGCAGGAGAATCGCTTGAACCCAGGAGCAGGCGGTTGCATGAGCCGAGATAACGTCACTGCACGCCAGCCAGGGCAACAGAACAAGACTGTCTCCAAAAAAAAGAAAAAAGAAAAAAGAAACACCTGAAAATGAACATTGTAAAACTTCTGTCTTAGGGAAAGTTGCCCTAGGCCGATCTCTGCAATTTCTTTTTCTCAGTAGAGGGCTCCTGTCGCAGCTTCCAGGTTTTCATCTATCTCCCTTCCTACTGAAGTGAATCGCGTTCCAGGCTTCTCCCAGGAGGCGCCCAGAGTGCAAATGCTGCCCGGCTATCAGCTGCAGCCGGCACAAGCCTGCTGTAATTTGATGAGCGAGCAAACTCCTGTCCCAGAGCAGGAGCTGAGATCACTCGTGCAACAGCAGGAGGCAGCCTATTGCTAGCAACAACTCGTGACCCGTCCCTGCGCCAGCAGCGGCTAGCCCACAGGCCTCGGTGGAAAGAAATACGGTAAATGTAGCAGCGACTGTCATCGCTGCTTTATTTTCTCTTTGGCCTCTGGGTATTCACACTGCTTCCCCATTATTAGTCATACTATATCATCAGCCACAATTGTGCTTGTCAACCACTGGGGGAGGGAGCTACCATTAGAATACAGGGGCATGGAAGAAAGGAAAAAGAAGCAATCCTTCTCTGGGGAAGGAGGAAAAGCGGCTGCTGCATGACGGGGCGCCGGCCGCGTAGCTGTGGCTGGTGACAGACGAGGCAAAGTGGGAGATTTCATCTGGTCAGGACCCCATGCGGACTTGCTGTTGTTTTTCCCGGGCTCAGGGGCCCTCAGAGCCAGAAACAGCACAGTTGTGGACAGAGGTGGACAGAGGCCAGGCCCGCCCATTGGCTGGTGCCTGACTCGGTGGGTCTGTGGGCTGCCTCCTGAACGGGAGGTGACTGTGGCCAGCCTGACGCAGGGCAGAGACACCGTTTCCTTGGCAACCGGATCTAACAATGGTGATGCACGTTTCCGGCCGAAGCACAGTGGTGGGAAGAACTCGGACTGGGGAGCCAGAATGGCCTGGATTGGAGTCCAGTTCTGCTACTGACAAGCTGCGTGGTGGGGGCGAGCTCTTGAGCCTCTCTGAGACCGATACGGTGGCAGCACTGGTGGAAGCGCCTAGCATGGTACCCGAGACCTGGTGAGGGCTCGGTGATGCTTAGTCACCTTCCACCATCCTCCTCCCCTTCAGCCTACGGTGAAAAATACAGTCCTGTCCATTTTGGTAACAGAACTCCAGACACCATCCTGCCCGTTCGGAGCAGTTCTGCACTTCCCTCCATTCATGGAGAAAGGAGCCTCGAAGGGACAATGATTTCTGTCTCCTTCTGGGAACTGGCTGGCTGGCCTCCTGCAGAGACCGAAGGGCCAGTTTCTAAGGACGTGGCCTGGGTGTTCTGCCCATCTAGTCTCTGCTGGACGGCAGGCCATGACCCCAAAACCAGCAGCGATGATAATGAAGCCAGTGAAGCAGTATGGAGATGGAAAGTGATCACAATCCAGGATAACTAAAGGCAAATCTGTGGCAAGTAAACTCAGTGACATGTATGTGCTTACTGCAGCATTCAGTACGCAGTTAGCACATAGCCAGTGCCAGTCCCCTGGCTTAGCCTCTCCTTTTCTTTTGGAATATGAACAATCCACTTCATGCATAAGAACTGTCAAGCATGGCCGTGCGCGGGGGCTCACGCCTGTAATCCCAGAACTTTGGGAGGCCGAGGTGGGCAGATCACTTAAGGTTAGGAGTTTGAGACCAGCCTGGCCAACATGGCGAAACCCCGTCTCTACTAAAAATACAAAAATTAGCTGGATGTGGTGGTGGCACCTATAATCCCAGCTACTCGGGAGGCTGACGCAGGAGAATCTCTTGAACCCAGGAGGCCGAGGTTGCAGTGAGCTGAGATGGCGCCAAGGCACTCCAGCCTGTGTGACAGAGCGAGACTCCGTCCATGGATATCCAATTTGGCGTTGTTTTTTGACAAGACCATCCTCTTCTCTACTAACTTGCTCAGGTAACTTTATTGTTAATTACGTAGCCATCTATGTGTGGGTCTGTTTCTGAACCCTCGATTCTATCTTATGGCCTATGTGTCCGTTCTCATACCAATATCACACTGTTTAATTACCTTTGCTTAATTAGGGTTGCTTTATAGTAGGTCTTGATATCTAGAAGAATAAGCCTTCCAACTTCATTCTTCAAAATTGTTCTGTCTATTCTGCTAGGTTCTTTGTGATGCTGTATAAATCTGTTTGTCAATATCCATTACAAAAGCACCGCTGGGACTGTGACTGAGATGACGTTTGTTGTATTTTCCTCTAATTTGCTCATGAGGTGGCTTCTAGTTTATAGGGTGGCTGTGAACTCTAGCCCTGCCCTGACAGAGTTCAAGGGCAGGTGACTGTGGGTGTCACAGTGCATCTCTCAGGGATACTTCTTTATCCCTACGGACAGTCTGATGCCTCAGTGTCTGACTGTGACCAGGTATCCCTCTCACAGGAAACTCGTTTACCCTGGCAGACGCCCTATGGCTCTTGTCGGACCTAAGTCCAGTTTATTTCCAACAAGACAGACACTCCCTAGAAGAGCCCTGGCCAGGAGAGAGTTAGGTCTGGGTGCGTTGGTCAGGTGGGCCACAGGAGAGACAGCAAAACAGAACACATGAAATAACAGAAGCAGTTTATCACCCCAGGTCCACAGAGAAGGGGGGCCTCCCCTCCACAAGGAACCAGGGGAAGTCTGGAGATGGCAGGGAGCTCAACCAGCAGGTGGTGGGGGGTGGAGAGCCAGGGGAAGTCTGGAGATGGCAGGGAGCTCAACCAGCAGGTGCTGGGGGTGGAGAGCCAGGGGAAGTCTGGAGATGGCAGGGAGCTCAACCAGCAGGTGGTGGGGGGTGGAGAGCCAGGGGAAGTCTGGAGATGGCAGGGAGCTCAACCAGCAGGTGCTGGGGGTGGAGAGCCAGCGAGAGAGACCTTCAGACTAAAGCTTTGTTTGGAATCCAGGTCATTACCCAAGCAGGATTTCCACTGGGGGGTTTGGGGGATGTGTGAGGGCCATAGGGTCGCCCTGTGACTGAGAAAGGGTCACTGCTGCATAGACCAGCACAGTCCCTGAGAAGGTGGGGGCCTTTAAGGCAAGTCAAGTGGGTTGTATCCAACTGTCCCTTGGGAAAGGAGTCCCTGGGAGGCGGTAATGTAAGGCAGACAATCTTGATTGACCATCTTGAGGAACTGGGAGGAGGTGAAGAACAGGAAATTATGTCAAGGCTGACTAAGCCCTGTTGCTGGTATGAGAAAGCTAAACCTATATTCAAAATGAATGCTGAGGCTGGGTGCAATGGCTCACACCTGTAATCCAATCCCAGAACTTTGGGAGGCCAAGGTAGGCGGATCGCTTGAGCCCAGGAGTTCAAGATCAGCCTAGGCAACATGGCAAAACTCCATCTCTACAAAAATATACAAAAATGAGCCAGGCGTGGTGGAGTGCATGTAGTCCTAGCTATCTAGGAGGCTGAGGCGGGAGGATCACCTGAACTCAGGAGGTCGAAACTGTAGTGATCATGCCACTGCAGCTGGGGGACAGAGTGATACCTTGTCTCAAAAAAAAAAAAAAAAGAATGCTGAGGCAATTTACTACAATATTGAATCTATAGATCGACTTAGGAGATTGACATAACAACAACATTGAGACTTCCAATTCATAAATGTGGTCTATCTCTCCATTTATCTAGGTTTTTTCTTTTTTTTTCTTTTCTTTTTCTTTTTTTGAGACTGACTCTTGCTCTGTCGTGCAGGCTGGAGTGCAGTGGTGCGATCTTGGCTCACTGCAACCTCTGCCCCCCAGGCTTAAGCGATTCTTCTGCCTCAGCCTCCTGAGTAGCTGGGACTACAGGCATGCACCACCATGCCCAACTAATTTTTGTGGTTTTAGTAGAGACAGGGTTTTACAATATTGGCCAGGCTGGTCTCAAACTCCTGACCTCATGATCCGCCCACCTTGGCCTTGAAAGTTGGGGATTACAGGCATGAGCCACCATGCCTGGCCTTTTTTTTTTTTTTTTAGAGACAGTGTCTTACCCTGTTGCCCAGGATGGAGTGCAGTGGTGTGATCACAGCTCACTGTAATTTTAAACTCCCAAGCTTAAGCAATCATCCCATCTTAGCCTCCTGAGTAGCTCTGAGTATAGCTACGTGCCATAGTGCTTGACTAGTTTTTTAGTTTTTTGTAGATTTGAACTCTCTCTATGTTGCCCAGGCTGGTCTCAAACTCTTGGCCTCAAGTGATCCTCCCACCTTGGCCTCTTAAAGCACTAGGATTACAGGTATGAGCCACTGCTCCTGACCTTGTCTAGGTCTTCTTTAATCTCTCTTAGAAATGTTTTGTGGTTTTTAGTGGAGGTCTTACATATCTTTCAAAAGATTTATTCCTAGCTATTTATATTTTCATACTATTGTAAATTGTCTTTAATTTTGTTTTCTAGTTGTTTGTTGCTAGTATATAGAAATAAACTTAATTTTGTATGTTGATATTTTATCTAGTGGCCTTGCTAAATGTATTAATTCTAATAGTTTGTAGACTTTTTTGGATTTCCTATCTATACAGTTATGTCATCAGAAAACAAAAGCAGTTTTACCTTTTTCCTTTCCAATCTCCATGCCTTTTTCTTTTTCTTGCCTTATTGCACCGGCCAGAACCTCCAGTACGAGGTTGAGCCAAAGTGGTGATCATGGCTGACAAGAAGAAAGTGCTCAATAGTTGCATTTATGTTAACAATAGGGTTTTTAAAAATATATACTCCGTATCAGATTAAAGAAGTTCCTTTAAAAATGTATTCTTAATTGTCGGAGAGTTTTTATCATGAACAAGTGTTGAATTTTATCAAGTTTTTTTTGCATCAAAGGGCATGATCATGTGATATTTCTCCTTTATTCTGTTATTATGGAAAATTACATTGATTTTTTTTCAAATGTTAAATCCACTTTGTATTTCTGGAATAAGCTCTACTTGGTCTTGAGGTATTATCTTTTTAATATATCTCTGGATTTGATTTACTAACGTTTTATTTAGAATCTTTCATCTATATTCATGACAGATATAAGTCTGTGTATGAGTCCATTCTCACACTGCTATAAAGACACTACCTGAACCTGGGTAATTTATAAAAGAAAGAGGTTTAATTGACTCACAGGTCAGCAGACTGAGGAGGCCTCAGGAAGCTTACAATCATGGCAGAAGGCAAAGGAGAAGCACGTACCTTCTTTACAAGGCGGCAGGAGAGACAGCGAAGGGGGAAGTGTCAGACACTCATCAAACAACCAGATCTCATGAGAACTCGCTTACTATCATGAGAACAGCATGGGGGAAAACCGCTTCATTATCCATTCACCTCCCACCAGGTCCCTCCCTTGACACGTGGGGATTACAATTTGGATTACAATTCAAGATGAAATTTGGGTGGGGACACAGCCAAACCATGTAAGTCTGTAAATTTCTCTTATTGTAAGATTTGTGCCCAGTTGTAATATCAGAATTTTTCTGGCCTCATAAAATGAGTTGGGAGGTGTTCTTTTTTTATTTCCTGTGTTCTGTTGCTGAGTTTGCATAAGATTAGTATTATTTCTTAAGTGTTTAGAAAATTACCAGTGAAACCAGCTGAGTCTGGAATTTTCTTTGTGAGAAGGGCTTAAATTACAGATTTAATTTTTTTCTTTTTTTTTTTTTTGAGACGGAGTCTCGCTCTGTCACCCAGGCTGGAGTGCAGTGGCCGGATCTCAGCTCACTGCAAGCTCCGCCTCCTGGGTTTATGCCATTCTCCTGCCTCAGCCTCCTGAGTAGCTGGGACTACAGGCGCCCGCCACCTCGCCCGGCTAGTTTTTTGTATTTTTTAGTAGAGACGGGGTTTCACCGTGTTAGCCAGGATGGTCTCGAACTCCTGACCTCGTGATCCGCCCGTCTCGGCCTCCCAAAGTGCTGGGATTACAGGCTTGAGCCACCGTGCCCGGCAATTGTTTTTAACAGTAGAGGATTATTTGGATTTTGCTAAATTGTAGGGTTTTTCTTTTTTTTAGATAGAGTTTTGCTCTTGTTGCCCAGGTTAGATGCAATGGCATGATCTTGGCTCACTGCCACCTCCAACCTCCACCTGTTGAGTTCAAGCGATTCTCCTGCCTCAGCTTCCTGGTTAGCTGGGATTACAGGCATGTGCCACCACACCTGGCCAATTTTGTATTTTTAGTAGAGATGGAGTTTCTCCATGTTGGTCAGGCTGGTCTCGAACTCCTGACTTCAGGTGATCCACCCGCCTCGGCCTCCCAAAGTGCTGGGATTACAGGCATGAACCACCGTGCCCAGCCGCTAAATTGTAGTTTTAAAAAAACATTTCCATTTCATCTAGGTTTTCACTTTTATTGGCACAAAATTGTTTTTAATATCCTCTTGTTACATTTACAATATCATTAGGCTCTACCATAGTGACGGCCTCTTTTTATTTCTGATATTAGAATGAAAAAAACTGAGTTTTTCCTGCTTTTTTTCCCCTTGGTCAGTATTGATGGAATTGTCTATTTTATTATATTTTATTTTCGAGACAAAAGTCTTGCTCTGTCACCCAGGCTGCCATGCAGTGGTGTTGATAGTGGCTGCTGCCATCATGCCAACAGCAGCAGGGAGGCATGGCTGGGGCTGCACACTCCATGGAGCCAGTGGGAGCCCTGCCCCTTCTGAGTTGGGGCGGGAGCTCCCCAGGTGCCTCTGCAGCCACCCTCCCAGGTGCAGGACCTGGGTGTATCTGCAGCCTGCACCCTCGAGGGCCCAGGAGAGGCCCCCACCCCATCCCTGCTGGCTTCAGGGTGTCTGCTCTCACTGTCTGGCCTCTCTCCACTCCAGTACCCACTCTGTTCTTGGAATGGGGTTGGGGCCAAGCCCTGGGGCTATGAATGGCAGTGGGAGGCAGACAGATTACTAGGTAGGAGCAGATGAGTCCCCAGTAAGGCCCCACCTTCAGGCTGAGGAGAGCCTGAAGGCTGGAAGCCAGGCTGTCAGCCCCGCAGACCAGAATGGGGACTCAGGTGCCTCTTTTGGGCCCACCCATGGCCATCCATTGACCAATCGGCATGCACTTCCTCCCCTCTGAGGTCCATAAAAGCCCCAGGCTCAGCCAGAACAGGGTAGAGGATGGTCAGAGGACCCTCTCCAGGGCCTCCTCTCTGCTGAGACTGGAACACTCAATGATCTGCCTACAGAGAGGAGCTACCCCCTGTGGGTCTCCTCTGGACTGTTGTAACACTCAGTAAAGCTCATCTTTATCTTATTCATTCTTCATTTGTCTGTGTACCTCATTCTTCCTGGATGCAGGACAAGAACTCAGCCAAAGACGCCATGACCACAGAGGTTTCTGGCCAGAAAATTAACACCCCAAAGGTCCTCTAACAGTGTGATCACCGTTCACTGCAGCCTCAGCCTCCTGGGCTCAAGTTATTCTCCCATCTAAGCCTCCCAAGTAGCTGGGAATACAGGCATCCACTGCCATGCCCAGCTAATCTTTTTTTTTTTGTAGAGATGGAGTCTCATTATGTTGCCTAGGATGATGTCAAATTCCTTGGGTCAAGTGAACCTCCTACCTTGGCCTCCCAAAGTGTTGGGATTACAGGCATGAGCCACTGCACCTGATCCTGTCCATTTTATTAATCTTTTATTAATCTTTTCAAACACCTACCTGGGCTTTATTTTCTCTATTGCTCCCAATTAATTCATTAATTTCTACTCCTGTCTTGATTACATTCTTTCTTTCACTTTCGTTTTCTTATTATTATACCTTAAGTTCTAGGGTACGTGTGTACAACGTGCAGGTTTGATACATAGGTATACATGTACCATGTTGGTTTGCTGCACCCATCAACTCATCATTTACATTAGGTATTTCTCCTAATGCTATCCCTCCCCCAGTCCCCCACCCCCTGACAGGCCCCACTGTGTGATGTTCCCCACCCTGTGTCCAATTGTTTTCATTGTTCAATTCCCACCTATGAGTGAGAACATGCGGTGTTTGTTTTTCTGTCCTTGTGATAGTTTGCTGAGAATGATGGTTTCCAGCTTCAAACATGTCCCTGCAAAGGACACGAATTCATCCTTTTTTATGGCTGCATAGTATTCCATGGTGTATATGTGCCACATTTTCTTAATCCAGTCTATGACTAACGGACATCTGGGTTGGTTCCAAGTCTTTGCTACCTTTCACTTTCTTTAGGTTTAATTGACTCTGTTTGGGGGTTTTTGTTTTTTTAGTTTTGTGAGACAGAAGTGCAGATCATTGATTTTCAACCTTTTTCTTTTCTTTTTTCTTTTTTTTTTTTTTGAGACGGAGTCTTGCTCTGTCACCCAGGCTGGAGTGCAGTGGCGCGATCTTGGCTCATTGCAAGCTCCGCCTCCCAGGTTCACACCATTCTCCTGCCTCAGCCTCCCGAGTAGCTGGGACTACAGGCGCCTGCCAACACGCCTGGCTCATTTTTTGTATTTTTAGTAGAGACGGGGTTTCACCGTGTTAGCCAGGATGGTCTCGATCTCCTGACCTTGTGATCCACCTGCCTCGGCCTCCCAAAGTGCTGGGATTACAGGCGTGAGCCACCGCGCCCAGCCAATATTTTCTAATACATGCATTTGAAGCTAAAAATCTTCATTAAAGCACTTTTTAGCCACTTCCCACAAGTTTCAATGTTTATTTTCATTATCACTCAGTTCAGGGTATTTCCTAATTTCCACTGCGATTTCTTCTCTGACCCACAGGTCATTGAGAAGTATGTTGCTTAATTTCCAAACACTTGGGGATTCTCCAGTTATCTTTCTGTTATTAATTTCTTGTTTAATTGCACTATGGTCAGAGAACACACTCTTATGTGATTTCAGCCCTTTGAAATCTGTTGAGACTTGCTCTAGGCCCGGCATATGGTCTATTTTGGTAAATGTTCCATGGTTCCATTGTTCCTCTCCCACCCGGGCACCATTGATAGGCATTGTAGCATTTACTCCTTTATTTTTACCTTATGTAGCTAACATTTTTGTATATTCAGCCAATATTTCCCATTTTCTGTGTTTTTCATTCCTTCCTGCAGTTTGAGGATTCCACTGGGGGTCCCTTTCCTTCAGCCCAAAGAACTTGCGCTGGGATTTCTTGGAGGTGGAGCTGCTGGTGATGAATTTTCTTAGCTTTCGTTTGGAGACATTTTTGTTTATGCTTCATTTCTGAAGAATATCTCCTCCAAAAGGTTGGCCAGTTTGTTTGGGTTTTTTCTTTCAGCAATTTAAAGATGTTATTCTGTCATCTCCTGGATTCCAAAAATGTGAAATGTTTCACCAATTTGCATGTCACTCTTGGGGGCTGTGCCGCCTTCCATGTGTCATTCCAATTTTAGGATACGTGCTGCCCAAACAAGCACATAGCACCGTTTGTAAAGCATTTACACATGCCCTTCAAAATACCTTTCTTTCCAGTTTCTCTATTCGGTCCCTCCCCTCGATGAGGAGCAGAAGGGAGAGGCCACACACCCTCTGCTTGTTTTCTTGGTGCGGGTTTCCAAAAGGTCCTAAAAAAATAATACCCTCTTCCCTCACCCGGGTTCTGAGCAAGCTGAGAAGCACCGCGGGGAGAGGCAGGTGCAGCTCTGCCCCTTTCATCGTGGACACAGGGGCCCCAAGTTGAGAGTGGAAGTGGCATCTGGAACAAGGAGAGCAGCTCCCATTTAATGAGAGCCTGCCCTGTGCCTGACACCACAATGGGCACATCTCACACTTTTTCTCACTCCACCCAGAGCCCCATCCTCTGAGGCAACAGCTCCACTGGACAGGCAGGGGACCAAAGTTCTAAGAATTAAGCAACATTCTCGTAGCAGCCAGGTCAGGATTCAAGTCCAAGTCAGTCTCAACCGAGCAAGTTTTTTTTTTTGTTTTTGTTTTTGTTTTGTTTTGTTTTTTGGGGAGACAGAGTCTTACTCTCTCCCCTAGGCTGGAGCACAGGGGTGTGATCTTGTGATCTTGGTTCACTGCAATCTCTGCCTCCCGGGTTCAAGCGATTCTCCTGCTTCAGCCCCACTGAGTAGCTGGGATTACAGGCATGCACCACCACGTCCACCTAATTTTTGTATTTCTAGTAGAGACAGGGTTTCACCATGTTGGCCAGGCTGGTCTCGAACTCCTGACCTTGTGATCCATCCATGTCAGCCTCTCAAAGTGCTAGGGTTACAGGTGTGAGCCACTGTGCCCAGCCTCAAGCAAGGTTTTAAAAGTGGAATGGGTTTCCGATTCCCAACTACCTTGTGGGGAACCAAGGTAGGCTCCCCACATGGCAGCCTTATTAAAGATTTTATCTTTATTTATACGAAAGAATAGTATCAAACCACTCTCCCCCTTGCTTGCAATATTTTAGCTATGTTGGCCCCTTTTCCATTTCTAAGACACTGTAAACTCCCACATTGGAGTCATCTGCGCTTTTCCTTTGGCTGAGATGCTTGTCCTTGCCCTGTTCGTCGGCCAGGTCCCACTCCTGCAGGTCTCATTGTAGATGCTCCTGTTACAGTTGTCCATCTTGACCCCTCCCCAATTTAAATCAGGTCCTCTTGATAACCTTTTATCATTCCTATTCATTTGTTTTCTTTCTAGAACTTACCATATTTTATTTATTTATTTAATATTTTTCGAGATGGAGTTTTGCTCTTTTTGCCCAGGCTGGAGAGCAATGACCCGCCCTCACCTCACCAAAACCTCCGCCTCACGGGTTCGAGCGATTCTCCTGCTGCAGCCTCCCGAGTAGCTGGGATTACAGGAGCCTGCCACCATGCCTGGCTAATTTTTTGTGTGTTTTTAGTAGAGACGGGGTTTCACCATGTTGGCCAGGCTGGTCTTGAACTCCTGACTTCAGGTGATCCACCTGCCTCAGCCTCCCAAAGTGCTGAGATTACAGGTGTGAGCCACCACGCCAGGCCTATACTTTGTAATCATACAATGCATCTTGTTATTTTTGTAACCTGTGTTGCTTCCTTTACAAGGCACAGGCACATCTGTTTTGTTCCCGGCCACGTGGGCACCTGGCACTGAGTACTTACTTGTCCGTGCTGATTGGTGTCCTCCCCCAGCCCCCATCTTCTTTTCAGAAGTTTCCTCTTTCTGCTCTGAGAGGGGCTAAGCCAGCTGTGGCTCCCTTCCATCCCGATTCCAGTAGAGACAAGCTGGGGAAGTTTCTGGGAGCTGTGCGGGTGAGCAGAGTTGGAGACCTGGCATGGCTGTACTGGCTGGGTCACTGCAGGGTGACTGGCGGCTCAGCTTGATAACACGTTTACTTGAGTCATCTTTGGCAAAGGTTACCAGGCTCCAGGATGGGAGAAATGCCCCTTCCGTGACACGCCCACCTCGCTCTAAAGTGAGACGAGGGAGGGAGGACGCGGCCACCAGGTAATGAAGTCTGGAGGTTACTAGAGTTGAGGGATTGATGTGTTGGGTAGGGGCTGGGTCTCATCTCTGAGAAGCTCAGGACAAAACCCTGTTCATGTTAGAGTGCTTTAGTCAAACTCTGTCCTGTGGTGTTTGGGTGAAGTCCTGTCATCACAACTGGTTTTTGTTCCTTCAGAGTAAGAATTATTTGTATTTTATTTATTTATTATTTATTTATATTATTTATTTATTTATCTGAAATGGAGTCTCACTCTGTCTCCCAGGCTGGAGTACAGTGGCGCGATCTCAGCTCACTGCGAACTCTACCTCCCAGGTTCAACCGATTCTCCTAGCTCAGCCTCCCAAGTAGCTGAGATCACAGGCATGTGCCACCACACCCAGTTAATTTTTGTATTTTTAATAGAGACGGGTTTTGTCATGTTGGCCAGGCTGGTCTCGAACTCCTGACCTCAGGTGATCCGCCTGTCTTGGCCTCCCAAAGTGCTGGGATTACAGGTGTGAGCCACTGTGCCCGGCCTGTTTTTAAAATTTTCTATTTGACAAATGAGGAAATGGAGGCCCAGGCCTGGCTGCACTAAGAGAGCTCTGGATCCTGACCCAGGTCTGGGTGAAGCTCAGGCCTCTTGACTTTGGGTGGAGGTGTAAACAGGGGAAGAAACAAGCCAAACCAAAAAAATGCATAATCACTAATGGCGTTGAAAACAATTACTTAAGATTTTGAGGCCAGGTGCGGTGACTCACGCCTGTAATCTCAGCACTTTGGGAGGCCGAGGCGGGCAGATCATGAGATCAGGAGATGGAGACCATCCTGGCTAACACAGTGAAACCCTGTCTCTACTAAAAACACACGAAAAATTAGCTGGGCCTGTTGGCACGTGCCTGTAGTCCCAGCTACTTGGGAGGCTGAAGCAGGAGAATTGCTTGACTCCAGTGGGTGGAGGTTACAGTGAGCCGAGATTGTGCCACTGCACTCCAGCCTAGGCGACAGAGCGAGAATCCATCTCAACAACAACAACAACAACAAATTTTGAAATGTAAAGCTGTAAAACCCTGTACGGCCCCAGGCTTGCTGACAGGCAGAGGTCAAGGCCACGTCTGTGCTGTGTTTTTCCACTGCCGTGGGCTCTCCTGCCACGGCTCATTTATCTGCAGCACAAGGGCCACGTGGATTTCAACGCAAGGGGGTGGCACTGGTCTTTGCTTATGCTGGGTGGGTGTCACCCTGGAATTCCTTTCCTGGGACTGCATAAAACAAACCCCCAAACCTCTAATGAAATGGGGTGTAACTAATCAATGAAGGTTCTGCAGAGAGGCGGATGATCGCGTCTGTAAAATATTTCCAGAAACCCTGGCAGTTCCTGATGCACGTGATGGGAACACTGCCTTCGTGGGTGACTGTCCCTTTGCCTCACCAGAATGAACCTCCGAGTGCGCCGGGAGCCACTTGAGGAAGATGAGAAGGTAAAAAGCTCACTTCAGCAAAACAGATTTGTGGCAATCATGTTGTGGCAGTAATTACAGTGTATGGCAGGAGATACACACTTAGCAAAAATAAATACAAATACAAATAACACAACTCATGCGGTGGCATCCTTCACTCTGGTGCTGGTTTTATTTATTTATTTTTAATTTATTTTTATTTTTATTATTTTTGAGACAGAGTCTCGCTCTGTCGCCCAGGCTGGAGTGCAGTGGTGCGATCTCCGCTCACTGCAAGCTCCACCGCCTCCCGGGTTCACGCCATTCTCCTGCCTCAGCCTCCCTAGAAGCTGGGGCTACAGGTGCCTGCCACCAAGCCCGGCTAATTTTTTTGTATTTTTAGTAGAGACAGGGTTTCACCGTGTTCACCAGGATGGTCTTGATCTCCTGACCTCGTGATCCACCTGCCTCGGCCTCCCAAAGTGCTGGGATTACAGGCGTGAGCCACCACGCCTGGCCTTTATTTTTTTTATTTGTATTTTTTAGACAGAGTCTCATTGTGTCACCTAGGCTGGTCTCGGCTCACTGCAACCTCCACCTCCCAGGTTCAAGCGATTCTCCTCCTGCCTCAGCCTCTTCAGTAGCTGGGTACAGGCATGCGCCACCACACCCAGCTAATTTTTGTATTTTTAGTAGAGTCACGGTTTCACCATGTTGGTCAGGCTGGTCTTGAACCCCTGACCTCGTGATCCACCTGCCTCAGCCTCCCAAAGTGCTGGGATTACAGGCGTGAGCCACCACGCCAGGCCTTTTCTTTCTTTTTTTTCTTTTGTGATGCTAGTATAGCTGTTAGAGGCACACTGAATAAAATTCCCAACATCTGCTTAGGGAGAGGCAACATGTGTCCTTTGGAAATGGCTCCAAGCCCATAACCTATACAAAGCAGGGAGGAGCTAAACCTGAGCTCAGGCAGCCACTGGCTTGATAGCCACATGGGTTTGGAAGAGAGGTCACTTCAACTCTCTGCAACTATTTCCTGGTGGATCAAGTGGAACTAATAACACCTGCCTCACACCATGGTTATTATGTGACCTAGAGAAACCACGTGACAGTCCCCCGCCTGGCACTAGGTAGGGGCTTTGAAAATGCAAGCTGGGGCCAGGCGCGGTGGCTCATGCCTGTCATCCCAGCTCTTTGGGAGGCTGGGGTGGGTGGCTCACAAGGTCAGGAGTTTGAGACCAGCCTGGCCAACATGGTGAAACCCCCGTCTCTACCAACAATACAAAAATTAGCTGAGTGTGGTGGCACGTGCTTGTAATCCCAGCTAATTGGGAGGCTGAGGCAGGAGAATCACTTGAACCCAGGAGGTGGAGGCTGCAGTAAGCTGAGATCATGCCACTGCACTCCAGCCTGGGTGACAGAGCAAGACTTAAAAAAAAAGAAGAAGAAAGGAAGAAGGAAGGCAGGGAAGGAAGGAAATGCAAGCCAGCTATCTCTGTGTGCAATCACAACCATTGCTATAATTTACTACGCTGTCTCCATTTTAACTATGGGTGTGGGTCTGCACCATAATTTCTACTGAGAACCTCCTAGCTTCTGGGCAAGAGGCGAGCAAATGACATCTTAGGGAGAGGTTAAGGGACTTGGCCAAGGTCACAAAGCTGGTAAGAAGCTGAGCTGGAATTAAAAGAAAGTTTCTTTTTCTCCCTTACTTCCTCCCTTGCTCTGTCCTTTCCTCGCTGCCTCTCTTCCCTCCCTTCCTTCCTTGTTTAAATACCTCCCCAAAGTGTTCATGAGGTCAGCTTTTTGAAGAGCCACCTTTCAAGGTAGCAGTTGTCACATATATAAACCATTATTGTAAAGGCTGTCCTCTCTGCCCACCCCCTGCCGTCCCCGCCCCCTCCCTGCCTACCCCTGCCATCACCCCCTCTTTCCCCAGAAGTCGGGGGGCCACGCAGATATTCTGGGGAAGCCCCCGAGGCCACTGTCAGGCAGCCCACAGTAGCTTGGCTAGCCAGGAAGGTGTGACCTCACAGTAGTCCTCTCACGAATTATCTCCTTCCCGTCCACGCACTGTTAATCTCACCACATATCCCCACCACCTCTGAAGGCTCTGCCAGGAAAATTAAGCCATATGGGCTACTTAGTAGCTACAGGGAGAAGCGTGGCCCTGAGCAGCTGAAGGATGATGTATGGGCTTGTTGACTTTGCTTTGTTCTTGCCCTTGCTCGCCAGTTGTCTGCATTAAGCTGTGAACTAGGCGGTGGGATGTGAACGTGGTGAGGGCCTCACATCCCTCCATTGGCTCCTCCAGCAGCACGTGTCAGCAGCCCAGGGCTGTCATGAGCTGTACTTCAATAGATACACCTGAGGTTCCCATTTTAAAAATGTTTTCGGCCAGGTGCGGTGGCTCACGCCTGTCATCCTAGCACTTTGGGAGGCCGAGGCGGGTGGATCACTTGAGGTCGGGAGTTAGAAACCGGCCTAGGCCGGGCGCGGTGGCTCAAGCCTGTAATCCCAGCACTTTGGGAGGCCGAGACGGGCGGATCACAAGGTCAGGAGATCGAGACCATCCTGGCGAACACAGTGAAACCCCGTCTCTACTAAAAATACAAAAAATTAGCCGGGCGAGGTGGCGGGCGCCTGTAGTCCCAGCTACTTGGGAGGCTGAGGCAGGAGAATAGGTTGAGCTCGGGAGGCAGAGGTTGCAGTGAGCCGAGATCACGCCATTGCGCTCCAGCCTGGGTGACAGAGCAAGACTCCATCTCAAAAATAAATAAATAGATTAATTAAATTAAATAAAAATGTTTTCAAGAGAGGAAGCAGGGGGATGAAGCGGGAGAACGTGCCTGCGGTGTCCAAGGAAATGGTGCTGGCGGCTGGAAGAAGAGGGGAGGGGGGAGAGGTGAGCTGAGCCACCACCCCAGGGAGGTGCAATCAACCAAGCGGGCCATCCAACAAATGCGGATCCTGTATCAGGACCCGAGACCCCCACGTGGGCCGGGTGGAGCACCAGACAGGTGACAGCTATAATCACGACTGGGGATTAAGAGAGGCGCACACATCCTCTTTTTCAGCATCACAAGAACCCCAGAGGCGGCCCAGCTGAGGGGAGCAGTATTGATAAGAATGGGGTTCAGCTGGGTGCGGTGACTCACACCTGTAATCCCAGCACTTTGGGAGGCCGAGGCGGGTGGATCACCTGAGGTCAGGAGTTCGAGACCAGCCTGACCAACGTGGAGAAACCCCCATCTCTACTAAAAATACAAAAAATCAGCCAGGCATGGTGGTGCATGCCTGTAATCCCAGCTATTCAGAAGGCTGAGGCAGGAGAATCGCTTGAATCCGGGAGATGGAGGTTGTGGTGAGCCGAGATCATGCCATTGCACTCCAGCCTGGGCAACAAGAGCGAAACTCTGTCTCAAAAAAAAAAAAGAGAGAATGGGGTTCACCGCGTCAGAGGAGGGATGCACAAGCCCAAGTCGACCAGGACAAACTGAGTGAGTCTGGGGGTTGCAAAGATCACCAAGACCCCGGGACAAACAGACAAAATGAGCAGAGGAAACTCATTGGTTTACCCTCTGGGGGTGCCGAGGAATACTGTGGTCTCCTAGACAGCCAGGGAGGGAGGGAGCCAGACCCCCCCCCCCCCCCCCCCCCCCGCTCTCAGTTGCCCTGGCAACGCAGCCAGCCTTGGTTCAGGGAATTTGAATGAAAAAGCTGCATGCAAATGAGGTAAATTGCAATTGGGAGGAAGAGCAAACACTTGGTCTGTCCTTGAGGCCGCACTGGGGAGGAGTCCAGGAGGTATTTGTGCAGCAAAGAATGAGGCCACGAAAAGAACTTGCATTGTGTAAAAGCCTACACCGGGCCCAGGGTGCCCAGGGGTCCCTTGGGTCCTGGTGGATCCCCCGCTTAATGTTGGTGGTGGTCAGATGTCTGCTGAACGTCTGGAGTCCCACGGCTGCCCCTGACCAGTATAATGCCTGCTGCAGAGACCAGCGGGAACACGATCAGCTGTCAGCACTACTAGAATTATCTCCTTCTTACAGATGAGAAAGCAGAGGCTTGGAAAGAGTGCAAGTTCACACAGCTGGTGACAAATTCAAAAGTCAGTTTCCACACCCCTCAACCATTCACTCACTAAGAACCCCAGGGGGCTGGGCATCAGCCCTCATACCAGAAACAGTTCTCTAAAGATGAACCCCCCATATTCTGACAAGTATTCTGCTACCCACCTAGTCACTCCAAACTGAAACCCATCAATGCAGCCCTGCCCACCTGTATCTTTAATGACTTCCTAAAACATGAGGGAGGGCTGGGGACCATGATGCACGCCTGTAAACCCAGCACTGTGGGAGGCAAAGGCAGAAGGATCAATGGAGCACAGCCTGGGCAACATAGCGAGACCCCATCTCTATACATAAATAAATAATAAAGTAGAAATAAAATAAAATGTGAGGGGACAACCAAGGAGCATTGGACTTTGAGGAAAGCCTCTACATTCAAGGTGAAAGTAAACAGCTGGGTGCAGTGGCTCACACCTGTAATCGCAGCACTTTGGGAGGGAGATTTCTTGAGCCCTAGAGTTCAAGACCAGCCTGGGCAACATGGTGAAACCCTGTCTCTTCAAAAAATAAAAAAATTAGCCTGGCATGGTGGCATGTGCCGGTAGTCTCAGCTGCTTGGGAGGCTGTGGTGGGAGGATCACATGAGCCTGGGAGGTTGAGGCTGTGGCAAGCTGTGATTGTACCACTGCACTCCAGGCTGGGTGACAGAGTGAGACCCACACATAAAAAAAACAGAAAAACAGAAGAAAAATCCCTAAAGTAACAGAGAATTAAGGAAATTAGTGAGAACTTCAAAGACAACCACCACAAAGACCTCTAATCAGGATCCTTAGAGAGATTGGAGAAGATGCTGTATTCATAAACCAAGAACAGACTACTCTGAGAAAGGAACATTCTGAAAACAGGAGAGAGATTGTGTCTTCAGTGATCAGCAGAGCAAGAAATAAAGGAATAAGTATATTGCAAAAAAAGAAGGAGGCACAACAAGAGGACAAGAAAAGGTGCGGGGAAACGGAAACTCCCAGCAGAGGAAGGCGCAGGAGCCAGGATTTCTGGACAGTGCCTGAGGTCCCTGGTAACTGAGTGGCCAGTCCTGCAGCAGCCGCTCACCTGCCCCACCCCCACGCCACCCCTGCCAGAGGAGTGCCCAATCTGTCCTTTCCCCATGGGTCAAGAGGCAAATTGTCTACTGTTCCTCTGGCTAACCCTACCTTGAAAGTGATTCCTTATCCCCCAGAGCAGGCAATGGAAAAAGAGAAGCATTGTGCTCTGGTCCGAAACCTGCATTCCCTTCTGTGGGGGCAGGGGAGACGGGGGTTTGGGTGGGGGGTGCCAGTGTTTATTTTCCTAACTGACAGATAGCCCGGGATTATGACCTAACTTCAAACCACCCAAGCAAGAATGTGCTTCTATTGTTTTGTCTGCAGAAGCCACCTTAGTGTGTAGTGCAGGGTCGACCCTGGAAAACAGAAGTCATGGAAACTAAGACGTGATGAGGGACTGGGCTGATCAATAGCTCGGAGCCGGGCAGGTGCCAGCTAATCACTGCTGCAGAGAAGCAACAGCTCTGATTCCCCTAAGCCCAAACTGGAGGAATGCTGACAGTACTATCTGCCTGGCCTGGGAGGGGGACACCAGGTCACTGGGATAAAGACAGGCAGGGCTGGGCAGTCAAAATCCTACAACACAACCCCCAAGTGCAGAGAACTGTAGAGGCCACGCCTGCAGATGCAAACAGGATGGAGCCACACTGGCGGACCAAGATGCCTTCCTGCGACCCTGACACCCTGAAACCAGAAGGATTGTCTTCGATTCCCAAAGGGCAGCTGCTTCTCAAAGGGTTACTACTGTCATCCGCCCTTGGTCAAGGGCATCCTTGGTGAGGGTGGGCATTTGAAGAAGCAGCCACATTTTGTGTATTTGTGTTTGTATTTCTCATCCTTATGTCGCATCCACTAAGCTGGAAGTGAAAAAACAGAGTCACAGAGACTTCGGTAAAATTCCTGCTTCTGCCACATGCTGGCCTGTGTGATCCCGGATCAGTCCCTGAGGCTTGCTGAGCTCTAGTTTCCTTGTCTGCAAATGGGGGAAGTTACTTTTTTTTTTTTTTTTTGAGACGGAGTCTCGCTTTGTCGCCCAGGCTGGAGTGCAGTGGCTGGATCTCAGCTCACTGCAAGCTCCGCCTCCCGGGGTTCACGCCATTCTCCTGCCTCAGCCTCCCGAGTAGCTGGGACTACAGGCGCCCGCCACCTCGCCCGGCTCGTTTTTTTGTATTTTTTAGTAGAGACGGGGTTTCACCGTGTTAGCCACGATGGTCTCGATCTCCTGACCTCGTGATCCGCCCGTCTTGGCCTCCCAAAGTGCTGGGATTACAGGCTTGAGCCACCACGCCCGGCCTTTTTTTTTTTTTTAAGACAATCTCGCTGTGTCGCCCAGGCTGGAGTGCAGTGGTGCGATCTCAGCTCACTGCAACCTTTGCCTCCCGGGTTCAAGCCTCCCAAGTAGCTGGGACTACAGCTGCGTGCCACCATGCCCAGCTAATTTTTGTATGTTTAGTGGAGATGGGGTTTTGCCATGTTGGCCAGGCTGGTCTTGAACTCCTGACGTCAGGTGATCTGCCTGCCTCAGCCTCCCAAAGTGCTGGGATTACAGGCGCGAGCCACCACGCCTGGCCGGGAAGTAATTTTTCCCGAGGTGAGGCTCAAGTAAGTCTCCCCTCCTCAAGGGAAGGCTCTGTTGTTGATGGGTTCCTGTTCTTATATCCTTAATGCCTGAAGGAAGCACTCCTTCAAGACACAGCTTAATCATCCTAACAGCCAGCACCCTTGTGTGGTGGGTACCATGGGCAGTGCCACTTCAGGGTGCTTTAAAGGCAGCAGCTCATTTGATCCTGACACAGCCTTCTAAGCCAGTGTTTCTTTGCATCGCCTCCTTTTGCCGATGGGGAAACTGAGGCTCCGAGAGGTTGTGTCATGGAGCCAAGGTCACACGTCAGCAGAAGCAGCAGAATTTGCTGGCAGAGAACCATGTTCAGACTCCCTTCCCTTCACCTCTGTGCTCTAGGGCCTCAGAATACTTTCTTTTGAGACAGGGCCTCGCTGTCACCCAGGCTGACTGTAGTGGTGCAATCTTGGCTTATTGTAGCCTCCAGCTCCTAGACTCAAGCAAGCCTCTACCTCAGCCTCCTGAGCAGCTGGGACTGTAGATGCACACCACCATACCTGGCTAATTTTTGTACTTTTTTTTGTAGAGACAGAGTCTTGCTAGATTGCACAGGCTGGTCTCTAACTTCTGGCCTCAAGTGATATTCCTACCTTGGCACCCAAAGTCCTGGGAAGAACACTTTTGAAAATGAATCTTCTGCCAGGTGCGGTGGCTCACGCCTGTAATCCCAGCACTTTGGCAGGAGGATCGCTTGAGGCCAGGAGTTCAAGGCCAGCCTGGCCAACATGGTGAAACTCCATCTCTACTAAAAATATAAAAATTAGCCTGCTGTCGTGGCACATGCCTGTGGTCCCAGCTACTCGGGAGGCTGAGGCAGGAGAATCATTTGAACCTGGGAGGTTGCAGTGAGCTGAGATTGCGCCATTGCACTCCAGCCTGGGCTACAGAGTGAGACTCCGTCTCAAAAAAAAAAAAAAAAAAAAGAATCTTTTCAGATGGGTTTCCATCAAGATACTATATTCTAAAACCACCTGCTTTGTTTACATTGAGCTTTTCCTTTCTTAAAAGTCCACTTAAGCCGGGCACGGTGGCTCACACTTGTAGTTCCAGCACTTTGGAAGGCTGAGGTGGGTGGGCCACCTGAAGTCGGGAGTTTAAGACCAGCCTGAACAACATAGAGAAACCCTGTCTCTAATAAAAATACAAAATTAGTCGGGAGTGGTGGCGCATGCCTATAATCCCAGCTACTCGGGAGGCTGAGGCATGAGAATCACGTGAGCCTGGGAGGCGGAGGTTGAGGTGAACAGAGATTGCGCCACTGCACTCCAGCCTGGGCAACAAGAGTGAAACTCCATCGCAAAACAACAACAACAACAACAACAACAACAATCCACTTAAAGTATTTGTAACTGGATCATTCAGAAAAAAGAAGGAAAGAAAGAAAGAAAACCACGGGTAAATAACTCTGGAACTCATCCTGGGGGGTGGGGGCTCAGCAAAGATCTCCAAGCCAGGCTCCCATTGTGCTCACAAGAAAACTCTGTAGTTAGGTCTCAAGTACGAACTGATTGCAGCGCAAACAATTATAAGCTGTAAATGGCCTCTGCTCAGGGGAGAGATCCAGGGATCCCCCCATGCACGCATGCATCACTAGGAACTATGTAGAAATGTTCCAGATCCGTTCTCTACATGAACTTAACCCAGTCAGACGAAGAGCAGCAAGGCCAGAAGCATTCCATTTACTGAGTGAGTTTAAGGTTTTTTTTTTTTTTTCTTTGAGGCAAGGTCTGGCTCTGTCGCCCAGGCTGGAGTGCGGTGGCACAATCTCGGCTCACTACCACCTCTACCTCCCAAACTCAAGCGATCCTCCCACCTCAGCCTCTTGGGTAGCCAGGACTACCGGCATGCATCACATGCCCAGCTAATTTTTGTATATTTTGTACAGATGGGGTTTTGCCATGTTTCCCAGGCTGGCCTCAAACACCTGAACTCAAGTGATCCGCCCGCCTTGGCCTCCCAAAGTGCTGGGATTACAGGTGTGAGTCCCCACGCCCGGCTTGATTCTTCTTTATGAGCCCTTCTGATTAGAATCAAATGAATCCAGCCATTGGAGTCTTTCAAAGATGACACAGATGTGGGGTGAGTTTCACAGAATCGCAGCCTCGGTTTAGAAGCTGAGGCTGTGGTTGACTCCAGGAGCCTCTAAGGCCTTACTTATTTGTTTAGTGGCTGGAAGGTCAGATGGGGAGAACACTGGGTGATGTTTCCTGGAGAGGTGGACAGCTGTATTCCAGTCTCACCCACCTCAAGTCAGCTATTATTCCCTGCTCATTTGCCAGGAACCTAGCTGCAGATAGGCTGTCCTGCTGGGGTAACAGTTTTACCGGAAAAAAAAGTGCCCGTCACATTTTTTACTGGAAAAGTTGAGAGGGTGAGAGGCAAGACTGGCTGGTTTCAGATTCCCCTCCTTGCACTCAAGGCAAGCTGGACTCACAAAAGCACCACTCCCTCAAAACCCAGGGCAGGTTTTAGACCAACAACAGCCGAGTTTGGTTAAAAACGGTGGAAAATGTTCGTGCTTTCTCATGGTTTTGGCCCCAGATGGACTTGATGCCACTCCAGAGGTTCTCCCAGCTTCCAACTGCGGATTCTCAGTTCCTTTCAGAAAACAAGATGCCTCTCAACCAGCAAAATTGGTCATTTTCAATCTCGATTTCCTTCTTGCCATTGTGTAAGTCCAATCTTGTTAAACCTATGAAGAGTGAGGGTCAGAGCCGTGTACCCCTAAGTTATATTCCCAACACTTAGAACCAGCCAGCTGATGTGTAGTTAAGAAGCACAATCTTCATTGGTTTTTACAGTTATCAGGAGAGGAGCAGATGGAAGTCACGGGGCAGGGCAGTTTTCTGAGTCTGGTGAATTTCACCGATATAAGAGGGAAAGTGATAGTTTCAGAATCTGAAATTTGCCATAGAACAATGTCTTCTCTCCCGTCCTGTGCACCTACCAAGGCCCTGCTCAACCTCTGTCTTCTGTGTCCAGAGAAAGCCTTTCCAACCCCTTTCAGGATGAATGAACCCCCTCTTCTGTGCTCTCATCTCTTTTCTAGACCCCCAACTCATCGCTGTCTGAATAGCTCCATCCCACTAGACCAGAAACTTCTCGAGGCCAAGAGCTGTCCGACCCGCCCAGGACACCCTCATTTGCTTGATTGAATAAGCAAACGGCTCCTTCCTCCAGCTGCTCCAGCCACTAAGTTTCACCTTGACCATGACTGGTGCTTCTCAGACCCAAACAAAGTAGCTACTGCAGGAAAGGAAACCCCTATAAAAATGAAAAGATGTTCATTGACATGGGGGAACACCTGTTTGACCTCCCAGTATTCTGCTTGTGGGAAAATATTCCAATTTTTCCTCAGCAAGTAGATTTCCCTTCCCACGCCTTCAATTTCTTTTCTTTTTTCTTTTTCTTTTTTTTTTTTTTTTGGAGACAGGGTCTCACTCTGTCGCCTAGGCTGGAGTGCAGTGGCCTAATCTTCGCTCACTGCAACCTCTGCCTTCCGGGTTCAAGCGATTCTCCTGCTTCAGCCTCCTAAGTAGCTGGGATTACAGGCATGCGCCACCATGCCCAGCTAATTTTTTTTTTTCTTTTTTTTTTTTTTTTGAGACGGAGTCTCGCTCTGTCACCCAGGCTGGAGTGCAGTGGCCGGATCTCAGCTCACTGCAAGCTCCGCCTCCCGGGTTTACGCCATTCTCCTGCCTCAGCCTCCCAGGTAGCTGGGACTACAGGCGCCCGCCACCTCGCCTGGCTAGTTTTTTTTTGTATTTTTTAGTAGAGACGGGGTTTCACCGTGTTAGCCAGGATGGTCTCGATCTTCTGACCTCGTGATCCGCCCGTCTCGGCCTCCCAAAGTGCTGGGATTACAGGCTTGAACCACCGCGCCTGGGCTAATTTTTGTATTTTTTTAGTAGACACTGGGTTTCTCCATGTCGGCCAGGTTGATCTCAGGCGATCTGCCAGCCTCGGCCGCCCAAAGTGCTGGGATTACACGTGTGAGCCACCTTGACCAGCCCGATTTCTTTTATAATCTGTCCCCAAAAAGGAAACTTACAAAATCCTCTTAAAAGAATATTCTCCACAGCACTGGCAGATGAAAAAGAATGTTATTGAGCCGGCCATGCCTGAATCTACATTCACTCTACTCTTAGCCATCTATATTTGTCTGTCTGACCGGATTCCTTTGTAAGTATTTGTACTAAGGAAATTTGACTTGCTGCCATTTGAGGTATTGTGGATAAATGGGCTTTTTAGTTGGCAAATCCAGAACTTTCCATCGTCATCAACACACACTTCGTGAGCTCCTGTTAAGGAGTAATCTCCTTGCTCTACTACTACGGTCTTGTACATGAGCAAGGAGATTACTAAAGTTTTTAAAGTCAGCTAAGAAAATAAATCAACATTTTTGTTTGTCAGTCAGAGGCTGATGGCATATATATGTACTGTGTATATATATGTGTGTGCACATACACATATGTAAATAAATGACACACATGGTGAAAGCAATGTTATTTGGTTAAGACTAAAGGCATTGTTGGGAAGGGAGGTGGTGGAATTAGATGTTGATACAGTAGGTGTTTCAAATGTCAGATTTCAATGGTAATGGGAAGGAAAAGAAAGAAGAAAAATGGCTCCTTTAAAATATATCAATTCATCATTTCCCATTTGCAAACACTGAAAAAAAAAATGAGAGAAGCTGTATGTCTTTCCTTGAGAGCTGCCTTTTAGCCCCCAGAGAGATGGAGTTTGGGCTGATGTCAGGGTTACTAAGGAAACGATGTATGCTTATGAATAGCAAAGCAAATAGACATATAAAACGCAAGTAAATCATTAATTGATTAATATTATTATTGATGGGATCTGAAGAGACTTACATATTCCTTCTTTATTCCAAGCTCTCAAAAGTTTTCTTTCATCGCAAAGCAAACACTCAGATGGCCACTTTATGGATAATTATTCCCTCTTTGCTTCACACTCTAGAGACGACGAAGGGCTCACTCTTCGATTTTAATGGATCAAAGAAAATGGCAAACCAGGCAAGAGAAGTGTGCTTCATGTTTTCTGCCTTTTTTAAAAAAAAAAAAAACTGATGGCTGTGGTTTTTGAAGAGAATGGAAAATGCATTAGGGATAGTTTGACTTAAACACAAAGTACCTTTTGGTTTGACAAACAGATTTGAGTAGAGGCAAAGCCACATCTTTTGAGCCATGATTATGTCAGTTTCAATGGTGCCTTTCTCAGTGGCTGGATTCCACAGCAGAGGGGTAGGGCCAGGAGGAGGTGCTGAGTGGTGCCAGGTGCAGGGTGGCACGGTGTGGGGATGGCAAAAGGTGAGGGAAGCCAGCATGCTTCCCTCACTGATGGAAAGCAGAGGGGGACGCCAGCCCGGTGGCCAGGTGAGGCCGACACACCCCTGGGAGGCCACGGTTGCGACATGAGGGTGTGTCCCAGCTTCCTATTAGTGAGTCAGCATTTCCTTCTCTGGTGCCCAACAGCCCTGGGGTCGCTGTGGAGGTTAGAGAGAGGTGAACCGTCCCATCTGGGTGATCCTTGTTTGCCTCTGGCCCTTCTCGTTGATCCAGACCATGACCGAGAAGCCTTCCCTTCACATTGCGTCCTCCTCCCCTTGGCACTGCGAGCGCCCAACCTGAAATGTGTCCATGATCACTGCTACCCAGGAAGTGTGCAGTTGGAGATGGGCCCTCTCCGGGGGCCATACCTGGGGTAGCAGAGATGGCAGACGGAGAACACGCCCTGTGCAGAGACCTCCTGGCGTTGCACCTGCCTTGCTGTGTGACCTCAGCCAGCCACTTAACCTCTCTGTGCCCTGGCCACCAACCCCCTCACAGCACCTCCCTTGAAGGGCTGCTGAGGGCACACCTTTGCATGCATTGCTCCTATTCTTACAGTGAGGGAAGCAGAAGCCAGGGAGCCAGCGTCTTGGTTGGCAACAGGTCCAGCTTCTGTCCCCAGCTCTAGATACTGT
The DNA here is from genome assembly GCF_007565055.1 of Rhinopithecus roxellana. Lineage (NCBI taxonomy): Eukaryota > Metazoa > Chordata > Mammalia > Primates > Cercopithecidae > Rhinopithecus > Rhinopithecus roxellana. The sequence goes on from NC_044561.1 coordinate 7,576,970, forward strand.
GGGTGCCCTCAGAGCCTCCACAGGACTGTCAGTGAGAGGGGTGCCTTATCCAGCCCACCCCTGCATATAGGCTAAGGGGATAAACTATCTCACATCCCCACGTGGCGGCCCCTTTCCTCCACGGAGCTTGCTCAGGGAGGGACACAAAGCCTGTTTGTTCAATGGGTAAGGCTGGTCTGTGCAGGGAGGTGCTGTGGTGCAGGAAGGTGAGAAAAACCACAGCCTGAGAGCTGTGAGCCCCAGGGGCCTGGAGCAGGAGGCGGGAGCAGAGGCGAGGGCAGTTAATTCTGTTGGGGGTCGAGGGACAGGAACCCAGGAAAGCTTCCTGGAGGTGGCTGTTGAGATGGATCTTGAAGAATGCACAGAAGCTTGGCAGAGGCTCAGAAAGCCAAGAGGGCAAAGCCATGGAGGTGTGTGGGGGAGGGGGGCAGAGGGTGCCAGGGGTACCCGCTGTCCTAGGACAGCAGCCAGGAAGGGGGTCTCTACTCCTTTCTCCTCCTCCTGGTGGATGATCCCAGACCCTGTAGGTCCCAGGAGGGGAGGAAGAACCTTGATTTTCTGAGCCTGAGGTCTCTGAGGGCAGACCCTGTCCTATCCTCCTCACACCCTCGGAGCAAGTGCCAGTCTGGCAAGCTCTGAGGGCTTTTTCTTTTCAGAATGGGTGGGGATGGCTGTGTCTCAGCCTTCACAGTTGGTCAGCGACACAGACCCTAGGCCTGTGGTCCCTGGTCAGGAAACTGTGCTGGGGACAGGGAGGGGCCTGCCCTCGGGTGCTGGGTGGCCTTGGTGGAGAGTAGGGAGTGCTAGGGGCTGGGAAGTCTCCCTTGGGTCCCAGAGGGAGGGGCTGTGGAGGTGCTTGACTTTCCCACCTCACTGTGGTGGCTCCTGGTCTGAGATGCATGCACCTAACTTCCCCTTTGAAGGGACAGAGCTGGCAGCTTGCAGGCCTCGGAATGAGGGCACACAGGAATCCCGGGGTCAGCGGGCCCTTTGTCTTTGTAGCAGCTACACTCGGCCTGAAGGACAGCCAAGCATTCACGTCTGCCAAGAACCTGAGACTGAATCCTGGAACACGGTCTACACGTCCCCAACCCCAGGGCTAAAATGGGAAGGTGGACAGGGGAGGAAGCCGACAGAGGGTCAACCCCACCCTCCCCGTCCACCCTGGAAGAGGCAGAGGGGTGCTTCCTTACCCACATTTTGTTGATTGGACAGTCTAGTTCAGAGAGGTTGCCTGATGGACCGGAAGAAACACAGCCAGGAATAAGCAGTGGTAGCCCAGACCAGGAGCCCCTGAGGCCCGTGCTCCTCCCTCAGGCATGCGGGCCTCAGTCCGGTCCCGCGCCCTCCTCTCCGGGGAGCAGCCAGGCTAGGTTCACAGTGCTCATGCTTCAGTCCACACTCCTTGCTGGGCTTGGGCAGGTGCAAGGCGCAGCGGCCCGGAATCCCAGCTCCCAAATCCCGTGAGCTTTGCCATGGCTCAAGCTTCTGGGCCCATCTGGAAATGATGCGGTCGGCCTTACAAGGTGTGTGGGGTTCACAGACCGGCGTGTGAAGAGGCAGTGGTAGCAGGGGCCCATAAAGCAGGGCTGGGGCTGGGCCCTGTGGGACGGTCACCCCCAGACAAAGGAAAGGCGTGGAAGGCACAAGTGGACTCTCATGCTGCTCTCAAATTACCTGAGACGAAGGTTCCGTGCAGTCTCCAGGCCCAGTCCCCAGAGATCCTGACTGGGAGGACTGGGGTGGGGCCCCAAAAGGCATAATTTTTGCCAGCACTGCAGGTGTGGGGTCTGAAGCAGGTGGTCTGTGCATGGCACTCAAGGCCTTGGTCCAGCGTCAGTGCGGGGTTCATGCAGCAGCCACAGGGGCTGACTGCCACTAGCCCTGGGAAGACAGGGCAGGATGAGGCCGGGCTTCCCCATGGGCTTGGGACGCCAAGGGAACACACGGATGTAGGGTGTGGGCCTACAGTGCATCCTGTGCTCCCCAAAATGTGCCACCATTCAACATAACGCCCCTTGCATTTACTGTCCATGAGGCCTTCAGTGAACCTGTCTACAGGCACACTCTCAGAATCAACAAATTACGGGGCTCAAAATCAAAATCCACCTCCTCCCCCTATACCAGAAAGAGCTGTCTGCACCCAAATGTTGAGGGAAATGCATCTGCCTTGACCCTCTCCTTTGGCGCGATCTCAGCTCACTGCAACCGCTGCCTCCGGGGTCAAGCGATTCTTCCACCTCAGCCTCCTGAGGAGCTGGGACTACAGGTGCGCACCACTGCATCTGGCTAATTTTTGTATTTTTAGTAGAGACAGGATTGTGTCTTGTTGGCCAGGCTGGTCTCGAACTCCTGGCCTCAAGTGATCTACCTGCCTCCGTCTCTCTAAGTGCTGGGATTACAGGCTTGAGCCACCGTGCCCAGCCACCCTCTCCTTTCAATGAAATGCTTTTACTTTGGTTTACAGGCTCAGATGAGATACTCCCATCTGTTCATAAAGAGAACAGATTCCGACTTGTGTTCCAATCCTGAGTACCAAAAACCCCCTGGAAGGGAGCTCTGCGTTTTCAGAGGCTCACTCACGTGCCCATGTAGGGTCTGAGAAAGGCCCTGCATGGGTGAGTGATTTAAGGACAGGCGGTAAACTGAGGAAGTGACACAAAGCCTCCTGCACAGGGATCCCACATTCCACCTGGTATTACTCCCGTTCTCTGCACTGCTGACAGCTCTCAAACAGATTCTTTCCACAGGGAATTAGCCCGCACGCAACATGAATGGGCTCGTTTTATATCAGAAGGCTGAATTTTAACTGACAAATTGGACAGGTTCCCCAAGGCAAGGGTTGCTAAGCTTTGTCATTCTCGCTAAAAATGTGATTTATAGTATATTTCTATTTGCTAGACACTCCTTTTCCCAGGAATGAGGACCCAGCACAGAAACAGGAGGTCTGCTCAGTATCTTGACCCCGTATAACAATATGCTCCTCAAAAGTTTTCATTAGCATATAAACAGATGTGCATCAATCCATATGCAGCATGGCCACCTCAGCTTTATTTCATTATGTCTTAATGATATTGTAAGCAGCCAAACACTTACAATTCAGGACAGGGCAAGACTAACCCACAATTTACTTTAGAATTTTATGTTTTAAAGGAAAGATCTAAGGGTCTGATGAAAGGAGTTGTATTTCCTTGGATCTTTTCTTCCAGTTTATAAAATAAAAACCATTTTTGTTGCTTCTTACTCTGGTATTTATGAATGCAGAATATGTCAGATGTTAGAGATCAACCCACACACACCTTCAGCCAAGCTTCCTCAGAGATCCTTTGTAAAAAAAAAAAAAAAAACCACGCACAGAAAAAGTGGGTGAAACCGTCTGACTTCTTAGAAGTCTGAGTTAAAAGTTGCAAACTCATTTTGCCCAAGATAACCAGAAATGCTCTAAGCTAAGTGGGCAGAAACAGATTTGATCTCTGTATCTGATTGCCTGGCAGAAGTCAAGCAGCCAATTTTTCAACAATGTCTCCATATCATGAAACTTCCTAAAAATCTTCAAGGGAGTAACCTGAGCTTGTGAAAAATGATCCCGAATTCAGTGGGACAAAGCTTCCCTTCCAAGATATAATTAAGGGAGCTTGGAGCAGGCCTTTCATATTTGAGTTGACAAGCATCTTTTTTTCTTTGTTCAGTCTGTTCTGGAGGGCTTTAGGAGAGCTTCGCCATTTCTTTGTTAAGAGGAATGGTTGAAACAAAATTTATTTAAGAGGAATCATTTAAAATTGAATCCATCCACTAGGAATGTTTATTTTACCCAACATTTTTCTGTGTGAAAATAACACTAGTTTTTCTAGGTAATATATGTCTTTTATTTAATCACATGCATATTTAAGCCTCTAAGTTCTTTGTTCAAAACACTTATTTATTTATTTATTTATTTTTTTGAGACAGGTCTCACTCTGTCACCCAGGCTGGAGTGCAGTGGCACTATCACGACTCACTGCAGCCTTGACCTCCCAGGCTCAAGCAATCCTCCCACCTTAGCCGCCCAAGTAGCTGGGACTACAGGCGTACATCACCACGCCCAGCTAATTTTTCTATTTTTTGTAGAGGTGGGGTTTCACCATGTTGTGCAAGCTGGTCTTGAACTCCTGGACTTAAGCAATCTGCCCGCCTTGGCCTCCCAAAGTGTTAGGATTCCAGGCATGAGCCACCGCACCTGGCCCAGAACACCGATTAAAGACATACCGATCGGCCAGGCGCGGTGGCTCACCCTTGTAATCCCAGCACTTTGGGAGGCCAAGGGGGGCAGATCACGAGGTCAGGAGTTTGAGACCAGCCTGGCCAGCATAGTGAAACCCCTTCTCTACTAAAAATACAAAAAATTAGCTGGGCATGATGGCATGCGCCTGTAATCCCAGCTACTTGGAAGGCTGAGGCAGGAGAATCACTTGAACCTGGGAGGCAAAGGTTGCAGTGAGCCAAGATCCCGCCACTACACTCCAACCTGGGTGACAGAGAAGGACTCCGTCTCAACAACAACAACAACAACAACAACAACAAACTGATCATAAGAGCAAAGCATTGCTAAGAAGCCTGATGTAATTGTTAGGCTCCACTGAGAGACATCTGGTGTCTAGAACTCACAATGTTCAGGCTGGTGGGAGCTGGCCTGGAGTTAGTACTCCATGGCGATAGAAACATGAATGTATGAAGAGTATCTACAGAAGGGACCAGAACCTTGAGAAGACTCAGAGCTCTCAAGCAGAGGCCGGTTGTGATGGCTCAAGCCTGTAACCCCAGTGCTTTGGGAGGCTGAGGCGGGCAGATCACTTGAACCCAGGAGTTCGAGACCAGCCTGGCCAACATGGTGAAACCCCCCACTCTACTAAAAATACAAAAATTAGCCAGGCGTGGTGGTACGTGCCTGTAATCCCAGCTGCTCAGGAGGCTGAGGCAGGAGAATTGCCTGAACCTGGGAGGCGGAGGTTGCAGTGAGCTGAGATTGCATCACTGCACTCCAGCCTGTGTGATAGAGCAAGATTCTGTCTCAAACAAAACAAAACAAAACAAAAACCCAGAACTCTCAAGCAGGACTTCTCAACCTCAGCACTGCTGACTTTTGAGTGGGACAATTCTTTGTTGTGTGTGTGGCAGGGTGGAGGTGCTACCCAATGTACTGTAGGATGTTTAGCAGCATGGGGGCCTCACCCCACCAGATGCCAGGAGTGGTCTCCCTCCTCCAGGTAGATCACCAAAAGGTCTCCAGACATTGCCAAATGTCCCCTGTAGGGCAAAAATCGTCCTCGGTTGAAATTGTCCACTGTTCTAAAGAATGCAGGAAGTTGGGCACACTTAGCTCGAAATGAATATTTACAGGGAACATTAAAGCTGCTTGTAGGCATCGTATGAAAAAAGTTATTCTCATTGTTTCAGAAGGCTGAACAAGAACAAACGGGGCAAACCTGTATTTTGACTAAGGAACAAGGAGACCTTTCTAGAAAAACTGCTCAGCTCCCAGTTCCCAGAGTGTGTATGTTTAGACCGGGCTAGGATCCTGACTCAAGGTCCCGGGCTTTTTCCTCGGAAGGACAGACGGACCGATGGTCCTCTGGGCCTCCAGAGGAGCAGTCAAGCGCTGTGCTGAGAGCTTGGCCTCCGTAAGTTCCATTTAATCTGCTGTTGGGAGCGGTACTCAGAGCTTTGCAGATGGGCCTCTGCCGTTCCTCAGGGCCCACTCCAGTGCCCCAGGGAGGGTGGGCCGAGCAGCGGAGGCAGGGGCCTTGCGGTGGGGCTGGGGCCGGCAAAGGAACAAACGGACTCACAGGACGTGGAGCAGGCAGGAGAGCCCTCTCCCGACCTGACCGTCACGGAAGCCTCCCAGCCGGTGTCTGGGCTGGGACTGGAACCCAGAGTCCTCAGTCAGGCTCTTCTCTCCGAGGTGGGGAGGCGAAAGCCCGGGGATCCGCACCTGCGCAGGTGGACTCCGCTGCTGCGTGGCGCCTGCGCTCGGACCCACCTGCGCCCGGACCCACCTGCGCCTAGGCCGCACCTCCCCAGGCGCCCAGCAGGTGGCGGTGCGCGGCCTCGAATGGCGGCTGGCGGGGCCGGGACGCGGCGGCTCCTCGCCGGGTGCGTTTCCCTCCGGCGCTGTCTCACCCTGCTCCACACTGTCCTGCTGAACCGCCTGCCCTCTTTCCGCCCTGCCCCCGCCTCCGCAATGCGCCCTTTTCCCTTCTGTGGTCCCCTTACGGTTGGCGATGTCCCCGAATGGGGCTCCCAACACAGCCTGTGGACGCCGCTGAACTCCGTGGCCGACCCGCTGTGAGCGCCCCGGGGGCGGGAGAGGCCGAGGCGCTGGTGGCTCTGGGCGTCCCACCCCGGGGGTGAGTGTCTCAGCGCCCGCCCCAGGCAGGGTCGAGTCCGCATCGACGTCTCAGGACGCCTGCAGAGCTGGAACTCCTGCCTGTCGCCCTCTGCCCTCCAGATTGTGAGCGAATATCTCCCCCACTTTAATGCCCTACACCACATAGCAAGGCACACGGTGGAGTGCGCTGTTTGGGGTTGATGACACTGAAGGAATAAAACAAGAAACCTTTTAAACGTACACAACCCTGACAAGGAAACTTGTTCAAAACCAATCATTGCGCTCATCATAAAAGTAAAGAAAGCAAGGAGGTGCGTGTCCACGCACAGGGTAAATGTGGGCTGGGTGTGGGGTCCTGACTTGGAGAGGGTTTGAGGGCAGTATCAACTCGCATTGCATTGGGAGGGAGGCCTTGGCAGGGCACGGGGAGAGCCCAAGGCATGGGCTATTGCTTGGGGGCAGAAACAGACATCTGTGGAGCAATGAGAGGCTTCTGGCTGCAGAGGGGCAGCCGGGAGACCTGCCCCAACCCTCTTCCCGCCCTGGGTCTTGTTTCCTGACATCCCAGGTCGTGTACAAATGTCTCCTCTCCCAGAAGCCGAGGTTAAAAAATGGTCGAACCATTAATTACTTAACAGTTTGTTCGGACAGTACTGTCTGCAGCAGTGGGGTTTTTATGCAGCATAAAAATAACAGAAAACAAAGTTGGAAAGCGAGGGCCACTCAGGATGAACGTCCACCCTTGGCTCATGGTCCAGGTCATTAAGATGTATGACCATCCTGAGACAGCAGATGGCAGAGGTGCTTGTGCCTTTGGTTAGTGGGGAGTGGGTGGAATGTGGCTATTTTTTGGTAGTGGGGTGAACTTGTGAACAGTGTGATCATAATAATGGCTAACAGGTTATTTATTTTTCTTTTTTTTTTTTTGAGATGGTGTCTCGCTCTGTTGCCCAGGCTGGAGTGCAATGGCATAATATCAGTTCACTGCAACCTCCGCCTCCTGGGTTCAAGGGATTCTCCTGCCTCAGCCTCCCAAGTAGCTGGGATTACAAGTGCCTACCACCAGGCCTGGCTAATTTTTGTATTTTTAGTAGAGACGAGGTTTCACCATGTTGTCCAGGCTGGTCTCGAACTCCTGACCACAGGTGATCCACCCGCCTCGGCCTCCCAAAGTGCTGGGATTACAGGAGTGAGCCACCAATGCCAGGCTAGCTAACAGGTAATGAGCACTCGCCAGCCACCGTCCTATGCCCTCTCGCTGAATGCTCACAGTGACCCAAAGGGATGACCCTGTCACCATCGTCCATCCCATCTTTCAGAAGTGGACACTGAGTCATGCTGAAGTTATATAATATGCACTCAGGTCACATGGTTGGTAGCATCTGAGGCAGGGATGTGGACACAGACGGCTTGACTCCAGAGCTCCTCTCAACCACAAGCTGGTATCGACAAGCCTCCACCATGAAGGTCCTGAATGATACAAATAAAATAGCATTTGAGAGAGTGATCTCCTTGGACGCAGACCAAGTGGCCCATTTGGCAGTAGGTATGTACGAAGAAGCTGGGACAACTATTTGCTAGCTTGCTAGAATGTCATCGTTTGCGAAGTATCTTCATATACATAATCATATCTGATTCTCCCAGCAGCCCTGTGTGCTGGGCAAAGCAGATATTAGCAAACCCATTTTACAGACGAGGAAAGTGAGTCTCGGAGGCTGTTGAGTGGCTGGCCTGGAAGCTGGTAGCTTCCTGGCAGCTTCGGAAGCTGCAGTCAGGGAGTGGAATTTCAGAGTGCAGTTGGAACCTTCAAGTGATGACAAGGCCCAGGGTACGGCTGGCCATGGTGGAACGGAGGTGAAGGTCACCACCCAGGAGGTGTGGAAAGGGCTGTGCAGCGCTGGCAGCCCCCCGGACACCTCGTGCGCCTGAGCTGGGGCTGGCCTGGGAACCAGCACAGTCAGGCACCTGCTGTGGGTCAGGCCTGTCGGTAGCTAGTTTCAACCACTCTTCATGATTTATCTCAGTTTATCTCCGTCTCCTCAGCCATGCTTTCCAACTTTGTTTTCTGTTATTTTCCTCCACTTACTGAGGCTGAGTGCTGTGACTTGTGCGAAAAGCGTGACTGGCAGAGCCCACAACTGTCTGCCTACGATGTTGTTATTTCTGTCCTCTCTGAGGGCCTCTTCTCGGCTGATGTCCTCTGCACACTTGCCCACCGTGGAATCCAGCCCGCTTCTCAAGCCTCACTGTTTAGATTTGCGACGCCAGTTCCTGGGGATGGTTTTAGCTCTGAAAATGGAAAGAAGGACACTTAGCTTAGAAATGTTATGGACAAAATAATTCTTGAGGATTTGTAATAGACTCTGGGGGCAGGGAGGAGCCGAAGAAGAGGAAGAAGAGGAGGAAATGAGTGACATAAAAATTGGGGGCCTGGGAAGACAATGATAGGGTGGTTTAAAAAGGGAAGGATTTGGTATAAAGAAAATAAGTCCTGTTCAGTAATGTTTGGTGGTGGTGAGATACTGCTCATACGGTAGACAGAAGCAGGAAGTGAGGGTGAGAGGTAAGGACCACAGAAGCACACCTGTGAGTCATCTGGGGATGCATGGAACCCAGGAACCATGCACACAAAGCCTCGGGGGACTGCCAGCGCTGGGCCGCCCTTCCCACACCTCCTGGGCAGTGACCTTTACCTCCGCTCACTGTGGCCACCCACGCCCTGGGCCCTGTCATCACTCGAAGGTTCCAGCTGCACTCCGAGATCCCACTCCCTGACCACTTCCGAAACTGCCAGGCCTCTCACGCCTCCGTCCCATCACACCCTCGACCTCATCCTGATCTCAGCTCCCTGCACTTTCCCGTGGACACCAGCCACCCCGGTACCCCATCTCCAGGCCTCCAGACCACAGGGGACATTATCCCAGCCACTCTCTTCCCAGTGCCCTCACATGCCTGGCTCTTTTGTCCTTCCGCCCTGCTCATCCGCAACACTCAAGCCAGGGATTTACACAGCACCTGTCTCCGCCACCCCATGCTAGCCTCTGCGCTCTGATGGGAGAGAGCCCACACCAAGGATGTTTGGTGCCTGCAAAGCCATGGTACCCGGAGGCAGCTGCTTGCTCTGTGCCCTCCGCCTCCTCCTCTCCCCAGCATGTATTCCACATAGGTGACATATTTTCCGGCAGATAGCTCTGCCTTCTAGTTCACAAAGAAACAGGGCAGGGCACAGGCATGGACACCCAGGGTGCTGTGCTCCTCTACCTAGAAATGCATATTCTTTCTTTCTTTCTTTCTTTCTTTTTTTAGATGGAGTCTCGCTCTGTTGCCCAGGCTGGAGTGCAGTATCACCATCTTGGCTCACTGCAACCTCTATCTCCCAGAATCAAGTGATTCTTCTGCCTCAGCCTCCCGAGTAACTGGGATTACAGCCACCTGCCACCACCCCCAGCTAATTTTTGTATTTTTAGTAGAGATGGGGTTTCACCATGTTGGCCAGGCTGGTCTTGAACTCCTGGCCTTGTGATCTGCCCACCTCGGCCTCCCAAAGTCCTGGGATTACAGATATGAGCCACCACACTGGCCTAGAAATACATTTTCTGTGTGTGACCACCGTGCCAAGTGCTTTATGGCTGTGTCACCTCATTCATTCTTGCGCCAACCCCCCTTTATTCTCATTTTGCAGGTAAGGAACCTGGGGCTCAGTGAGATGGAGTGACTTTGACCTCCCTGATGTTCCACAGGCAGCAGGTAGGAAAACAAGGCTGCGGGGTTTCACATGTCTGCCCTGAGTCCACAGAGCCAGGTATCAGGCTTGGTGCCAAGAATAGAACCACAAGCTGGATAGACAACGTTCCTACCCTCATGAAGCATGTTTTAGGACAGACAGGCAACAAACAAGGAGATGAGTGACTCCACTGAATAATTACAGACTGTGTAGGTGTTGGCAAAGGGAGATGCAGAGTTCAATAACCCAGAATGCAGAGCACACTGACTTAGGTGTGGGGTCAGTGGAGACCCCAGCCGGTGAGTCACATCCTGTCTTGCTAGCCACCTGTTCCTTATCATCCACCTTCACCTGTTCAAGGGCGGTGCACTCACTTGTGCTCGGGATGCCAGCGTTAGCAAAGCGTCTCACCCTCACTGTGGACAAGCAGCCTTGGTATAGATGATGAGCTTAGGGGACTGAGGCCTAGAGGTAGAGAGGTTGTAGGTGTATTTCTGGGGTCAATCATCTATGGAAGAAATGGGTTCTCATAGAGAAAACCAGGGGCCAGGCGCAGTGGCTCATGCCTGTAATCCCAACACTTTGGAAGGTCGAGGTAGGCAGATCACCTGAGGTCAGGAGTTCGAGACTAGCCTGGCCAACATGATGAAACCCCATCTGCACTAAAAATACAAAAATCAGCTGGGGGTGGTGGCAGGTGCCTGTAATCCCAGCTACCTGGGAGGCTGAAGTGGAAGAATCACTTGAATCTGGGAGATAGAGGCTGCAGTGAGCCAAGATGGTGCCACTGCACTCCAGCCTGGGCAACAGACCAAGACTCCATCTAAAAAAAAAGAGAGAGAGAGAAAACCAGGGTTTGGGTCACCAGCCTTGGATGGGTGCCTCAGCTGGGTCCCTCCATCTTTGGACGATGGCGTGGGCCGCAATGGAGGCAGGTTAGTTTGATTCCTGTCAGCAAATAGTCAGTGAGCATCTTGTCCCAGCTGGGACTCCCTAGAACGTGGGAGATAGAGGATTTGGGCATAGGAAATGTGTTGGAAAGTTCTCTTGGGATCACAGTGGAGAGTAAAGGAAGTGGGATTGGGCAGGGGGAGAAGCTAAACTGTTTGATGGTGACAGTGGGCAATCAGTTTTAGTGAGTGGCTGTCCGTGCTGGTGGGCTCATGCATGACTTCAATCCCTGCCACTGTCGCCAATCGATTCATGAGAACATTGTGTCCATTCCATGGGGGCCAAGGACAAAGGCAGGTGGCTAATGCCATTGTTGGTTGTTGAATGCCTCTTCTGTATTGGTCACTCTCCAACGCACATGAAGCTGTGATACAAAGATTTTTTTTTTCTTGTTGCCCATTCTCTTCGTTCATTCACACCTTCTTTCTCCTCAAGATCGTCTGATTCCCAATCTTCAGGCTTCTGACCAGGCTATTTGCCACTGCTCACGAATCTATATAAACTCCAACCTTGGGCCACCTCTCTTTCCTTGTGAAATAGATGACCAGCCCACCCTGTGGAGCTCTGTCCCTTAAGATTTCAACTTATCGCTGCTTTCAAAGCCATCCCCAGATGGGGCTGCAGTCCAGCCACATTCCACTTTTGGCTTGTGCCCGCATACCGAGTGTGGTCGGCAGAACAGTCTCCCAAGGAAGCCCCAATCCTAAGTACTGGCACCTGTGAATATGTTAAATTACATGGCAGAGGTGGATTCAGGTTGCTCATCAGCTGATCTTGAAGTGGGAGATTATCCTAAATTATCTGGGTGGTCCCAATGTAATCACAGGGATCTTATAAAAAAAAAAAAGAAGAAAGGAAAGTTCATGTTAGAGACAGAAAGGAGGTGTGATAATGAAAGCAAAGAACCAGAAGGATGGCAGCATGAGAAAGGATGGCAGCCTTGTGTGGCTGGCTTTGAAACTGGAGGAAGAAGCCATGAGCCAAGGAGTGTGGACTCCTCTAAAGGTAGAAAAAACAGGGAAACATTCTCCCCTGGAGTCTCCAGAAGGAGCTGATGGGCCAGGTGAGGTGGCTCACACCTGTAATCCCAACACTTTGGGAGGCCGAGGTGGTGGTTCACCTGAGGTCAGGAGTTCGAGACCAGCCTGGCCAACATGGCGAAACCCCATCTCTACTAAAAATACAAAAGTTAGCCAGGCGTGATGGCACGTGCCTGTAGTCCCAGTTACTCAGGAAGCTGAGGCACGAGAATCACTTGAACTTGGGAGGCGGCGGTTGCAGTGAGCCAAAGTCGCACCATTGCATTCCAGCCTGGGTGATAGAGTGAGACTCCATCTCAAGAAAAAAAAAAAAAGAGCTGATGGACACCTTGATTTTAGCCCAGTGAGACCCATTTTGGTCTTCTGAACCGCAGGACAGTGAGATATTAAATGTGTGTTGTTGTTTTTTTTTTTTTTTTTTTGAGACAGGAGTCTCGCTCTGTCGCCCGGGCTGGAGTGCAGTGGCCGGATCTCAGCTCACTGCAAGCTCCGCCTCCCGGATTTACGCCATTCTCCTGCCTCAGCCTCCCGAGTAGCTGGGACTACAGGCGCCCGCCACCTCGCCCGGCTAGTTTTTTGTATTTTTTAGTAGAGACGGGGTTTCACAGTGTTAGCCAGGATGGTCTTGATCTCCTGACCTCGTGATCCGCCCGTCTCGGCCTCCCAAAGTGCTGGGATTACAGGCTTGAGCCACCGCGCCCGGCCTAAATGTGTGTTGTTTTAAGTCACTAAATTTGTGAGTATTTGTTACTGCACCACCAGGAACTAATACATCAAGCAATTCCATCTGTGCATCAAGCCTGCTCTTTTTCCTGGTGGCCACAGGTGTGAGCTTAGGGACACGTACCAGTGCAACGGAGGTGGATGACATGAGTTTGGGCCACTGGCTTGTGTGATGTGCTTTTGCCCTCTGGCCTTGCCAGTTCTCAGTCCCGCATGTGCCACTTCCGTTCCTCTGGTGAATTGCTGCAGCACCTGCCAGGGTGTGATAGAATCAGGCTTGTGATGCACGGTACTGGTCACATGGACACTTGACATCATGGTCAGGGTCTCCATATCTACCAGGGCTCGGTAGCATGCCAGGAGCTTGTTTTCTTTAAAAGTTTACTGACTGGGGCTGGGCACAGTGGCTCATGTCTGTAATCCCAGCAATTTGGGAGGCCAAGGCAGGCAGATCACTTGAGGTCTGGAGTTCGAGACGAGCCTGGCCAACATGGTGAAATCCCGTCTTTACTAAAAATATAAAAATTAGCCGGGCACAGTGGCACATGCCTGTAATCCCAGCCACCCCAGAGGCTGAGGCAGGAGAATCATTTGAACCTGGAAGGCGGAGGTTACAGTGAGCCGAGATTGCACCACTGCACTCCAGCCTGGGTGACAGAGCGAGACTCTTATCTCAAAAATGAAAGAATTTTGCTGACTGTTGGTAAATTTACTCAGTGGCACAATCAAGGCATTTTAGAGCACTTCCATCACCCCTAGTTTTTCCATTTGTGGTCTATTTGCAGTGTGTCCTGTGGTCATTTGCCAAATATCCCTGTTCCTACTCCCAGCTCCAGGCAAATACAAATCTACTGTTTGCCTGTATCATTTTTGGTCTTTTCTAGAGATTTCATATAAATGTAATCATATACTATGTAGTCTTTTTTGTCTGCTGTCTTTCCTTTATCGTAATGCTTTTTAGGTATCTCCATGTCGTAGATATCTCCCCACTCTGACAGTCAGAACTGCAGTGTCTCCTAGCCCTGTGTGAGCCCCGGGAATCGTGAAGGTTACAGTTGTTCTTTGTCTTGTTCTGTGGACTCTCCCCCAGTGCATGCACAGTTTAATATTTAGTCCGAGACCCAAGCAGATGCCTATCTGATTTCTGGAGTTCATTCTCTGCAAAGCTCCCACCTCCGGAAATTCCAGCCGCTTCGATTTGCAATCTGTGATCTCTGCCTCCTTAATTCGTTGAGATTGTCTTGCTATCCCGAGCCCCTGCTTTCTGTGCTGTGATGTGGAACGTGAGTCCAGGCAGAAAGGCTGGGCGATCATAAAGATCACCTCGTTTATTTCCTTCTCTCAGAGATCCCAGTCCTATTCTTCCTGTTAATCGATGTCTGAGAAAGCGTTCTGTTTCCCGTATATTTTGCCCAGTTTTTTAGTTGTTTGAGGCAAGAGGGCAAGTCTGCCACTAGTTATCCTTCATGACCATTATTGTTGTTGGATTTTTTTTTTTTTTTGACAGAGTCTCGCTATGTCTCCAGGCTGGTGTTCTGTGGCATGATCTCGGCTCACTGCAACCTCTGACTCCCTGGTTCGAGCGATTCTCCTGCCTAAGTCTCCCAAGTAGCTGGGATTACAGGGATGTGCCACCACACCCAGCTAATTTTTGTATTTTTAGTAGAGACGGGGTTTACCATGTTGGCCAGGCTGGTCTATGAACTCCTGAGCTCAGGTGATCCACCCACCTTGGTCTTCCATGTTATCACCATAGTTTTGTCTTTTCTGTAATTCCGTATAAATGAAGTTATACAGTACACAGTCTCTTGTACCTGATGCCCTTCATTTAGTATGATGTTTTTGAGACTCACCCACATTTTTGCATGTGTTAGTATTTTGTTTCTTTTTATTGCTGCACAGCATTTTATTATATGGCTGTATCACAATTTGCTTGCCCATTCACCAGGTGATGGACATTTGAGTTGCTTCTGTTTTGGGCTATTATGAATAATGTTACTGGAAGGATTCACATACATGTTTTGTGTGGACATATGTGGAAATGCTGGGACATGTTGTAAATGTATGGTTAGCTTTTGTTTTTCTTGAGACAAGGCCTCACTCTGTCATGCAGGCTGGAGTGCAGTGGTGCCATCATAACACACTATAACCTCAAACTCCTGGGCTCAAGCAATTCTCTTGCCTCAGCTTCCTGAGTAGCTGGGACTACAGGTGTGCACTACCATGCCTAGCTCATTTGTTAATTTTTTTGTAGAGACAGGGTCTCCCTATGTTACCCAGGCTGATCTTGAACTCCTGGGCTCAAATAATCCTCCTGTCTTGGCCTCCCAAAGTGCTGGGATTGCAGGTGTGAGTCAATGTGCCTGGCAATGTTGAGTTTTTAAAGGTATTGCCATACGGTTTTGCAAAGTGGCCATATCAATTTGCACTCCAACTAGCAATGTGTAAGAGTTCCAGTTACTCTTGGCCTGGTGCGGTGGCTCGCGCCTGTAATCCCAGCACTTTGGGAGGCCGAGGTGGGTGGGTCACCTGAGGTCAGAAGTTCGAGACCAGCCTGCCTAACATGGTGAAAACCCACCGCTACTAAAAATACAAAAATTAGCTGGGCGTGGTGGTGGGCACCTGTAGTCCCACTTACTTGGGAGGCCAAAACAGGAGAATCACTTGAACCCGGGAGGTGGAGGTTGCAGTGAGCCGAGATGGTGCCACAGCACTCCAGCCTAGGCGACAGAGTGAGACTCTGTCTTTAAAAAAAAAAAAAAAGTTCCAGTTACTCTAATCCTCACTGACACTCATAAACTTTGTTTTTTCCAATGGGTGTGTATTGATAGCTTATTGATTTCCTATTTGAATTAAATTTGCATTTCGGTCAAACCCATGTTTCTGGTAAGACTATCAAAACATCCGGTATATTCCACTACCTGATGGGCCATTTAAATATGTATGGACAGATTTCATTCAAATGTCATCTTCAGTGCCTGTTTTCTGGTTGTAGAAAAGCTTTCCCATGCAAGAGGGCTGATTTTATGACAGTGGTTCGTTATGCTCAGTGTTTTCTCTCCAGGTGAAGAAAGCTTTTCATGGTTCCCTGACTGAGGAAAATCAACCCCTCCACAATCTAGAACCTGAAGACCGGATCTTCTGAGAACATCAGAAATAGACTGTCTTTGCCATCCATGTGACAGCAAAACTCTGGGACCTTGAACTTTGGGTTCATAATCTCACAACCCAAAAGGTTCCCTCCACACTCCCGGAACTGCACACCCATTGGAAACTTTAAGGTAACGCTAACCAGGCAAGTGTCTCCCCAGGAGATGATATTCTTGATGTGAACAGCTTTTCCCCAAGATCATGAATCAAGATTTCTCTACTACCAGGAGACTGTTAACCTTTCAAATACTCCCCCCTTGCTTATGCCTCTATAAGCAATAGAAGTGAAGTCGGGGTCAGTTGTGTGCACTCATGGGGTATACTTTTATTTGTGAAGGATTTTGCAGCCAGTCTTATACATGGATAACCTCACGGTTTGATAGATGGAAGATGAAGGCCCAATGTAGGTGAGAAATTTGAATGGTATATTACATTCCCTCATAATCAGTCAGAACGCCAACATTGGTCTACTCCTCTTTACCCAGCTCATGGGTTAAAGAGAACATTGCCAGGAGGTCTTCACTCTTCTAGAAGGGCATCATTTGTTAGGTCCTTTTTCCATGGTTTGGAGTAAATGAGGCAATGATTATAAATCCCTCATGAGAGGCCCTATAGCAGATTCTACCATAAAGCCTGTGATTACACAACAGACTTTAAATTCTCTTGGGAAAGTTATGCTAAATAATAGAATTTCTCTAGATTACTTACTGGATAAACGGAAGTATCCATAGAGCTGCTGGCACTTGTTGCCCACGGAGAAATACATAACATCTGCTATTATAGAGATTCAGTTGTAGGGAATTAACAAAGAGACTGCTTGGTTATAGTGAGTAGACTCTTTAGCTCATTCTTGGATCTATTTGGTTTTAGCTTGTTTGGTTTATGGGGACCCTGGCTAAGGAAAATACTCCAAACTCTTGGTATTATCCTTCTGATATTCATAATCATCGTCTCCCTGGTGTGCTGTTTTCTCTTAAAAATTTTAAATGTCTGCATGCAGGCATCTCTAGAATGTCAAATGGTCTCTCTTTAGGTGGAATGACAAGAACTGAAAGAAGTGTGTGATCATGAAGGCACCATAACCTATGAATGACGTGCTGAGACCAGAAACCCAAAATGATGGTAACTGAGAGTGGCACTAAGGCCCTGCGTTTTGGTCACACTCTCACCTAAGTGAGAACATGATCAAAAGGGGAGAAATTTCAGAGAAAATTATGGGAGGCCATTGTTTTGGACTGAGCTCATGCACTAAGCCCCAATAGACCAGACCAAACCAAAATGGGGTTCCTCATGCTAAATGTGACGTAATCAAACTATGACTTTCAGGAAACACATAGATCTTAGAAAAGACCTGATTTCATCTTTTTCCTGTGAACAGGACATTCCAGGATGTACCCTCTATTCTAACCTTTACAAAAAAGTAACCTGAAGTCCTTGTTTCCAACTTACAAAACTCACGGTTTTACTATTTCCCAGTGGGTTTCAAGACGAACTAAGTACATTTACGATGGTAATAGTAATATCAATGACAAAGTTTTGGTCAATCTCTCAAAATTGAGAGGATGACCGAAAGAGGGGAATTGTTAAATCAAGTTTAATCTAAAGCTACCTCCTTACATATTTTAAGTTCAGCCTAAAGGTTTCTCTGTACATCGTCAGCTAAAACCTAAACAGAGTTGTGTGCCTACTAATGTGCCAATCACTGAGTTTTAACCAATCAAAGGCAGCCAGCTGTTCAAACCATGTCCAAATAAGGGAAATGCTGAGCTGTAACCAGTCCAGCTGTTTCTGTCCCTCACTTCCGTTTTCTGTCGCTTTCCTTTATCTGTCCATAAATCTTCTTCCACCATGTGGCTATGCTGGTGCCTCTGAGCCTACCATGGCTCAGGAGGCTCTTCAATTCATGAATCATTCTTTGCTCAATTCAATTCAATTTAATTCAGCTAAAGTTTTTCTTTTAACACTATGTGTGTTTATTTCTGGACTCTGTATTCTATTCCCTCGATCTACAATTTCGTACTATCTTGATGACAGTAGTTTTATAGTATCTTGAAATCAAATAGTTTAAGGCCTTCAACTTTGTTGTTTTCTAAAATTGTTTTGGATATTCTGGATCCTTTGCCTTTTCATATAAATTTAAGATCAGATTTTCAAAATCTTTTCACAAAGCGTGTTAAAATTTTAATTGGAATTGTACCAAATGGATAGGTCAATTTGAAGAGGACTTACATCTTAACAATATTGAGTATTCCAACCCACAAACATGGTGTCTCTTTCCATTGAAATAGGTCTTTTTCAACTCCATTTTGTAATGGTTTGTGTTTTTCTTTTTTTTTTTTTTGAGATGGAGTCTTGCTCTGTCACCTGAGCTGGAGTGCAGTGGCCAGATCTCAGCTCACCGCAAGCTCCGCCTCCCGGGTTTATGCCATTCTCCTGCCTCAGCCTCCCGAGTAGCTGGGACTACAGGCGCCGCCACCTCGCCCGGCTAGTTTTTTTTGCATTTTTTAGTGGAGACAGGGTTTCACCGTGTTAGCCAGGATGGTCTCGATCTCCTGATCTCATGATCCGCCCGTCTTGGCCTCCCAAAGTGCTGGGATTACAGGCTTGAGCCACGGCGTCCGGCCGGTTTGTGTTTTTCTTTTCTTTCTTTTTTTTTTTTTTTGAGACAGAGTCTCGCTCTGTCACCCAGGCTGGAGTGCAGTGGTGCGATCTCGGCTCACTGCAAGCTCCACCTCCCGGGTTCACGCCATTCTCCTGCCTCAGCCTCCCAAGTAGCTGGGACTACAGGCACCTGCCACCGCACCCGGCTAATTTTTTTTTTTTTTTTTGTATTTTTAATGGAGACAAGGTTTCACTGTGTTAGCCAGGATGGTCTCGATCTCCTGACCTCATGATCCGCCCGTCTTGGCCTCCCAAAGTGCTGGGATTACAGGCATGAGCCACCGTACCCGGCCTGTTTTTGTTTTCAAGATGCAGTCTTGCTCTGTTGCCCAGGCTGGAGTGCAGTTGCACAATCTCGGCTCACTGCAACCTCTGCCTTCCAGGTTCAAGCTCTTCTCCTGCCTCAGTCTCTCAAGTAGCTGGGATTAAAGACATATGCCACCACGCACAAATCATTTTTGTATTTTTAGTAGAGACAGGGTTTCGTCATGTTGGGCCAGGCTGGTCTTGAACTCCTGACCTCAAGTGATCTGCCCACCTCGGCCTCCCAAAGTGCTGGGATTACAGGCTTGAGCCACCGCGCCCGGCCTTATTTTGATATTATTAATAGTAAGCTGTGGGGATTCTGGATTCTGTTGTTTTCCTCTGTGGAGTGTTGTTTCCTTTGTTTTCATAGACAATTTTCTTATGTGGGCTTGGGCTGAAAACTCTGTTTCTTCAGGGGTAGTTCAGATCTTTAGTATTTAGTTGAGCTGCTTTGGGTCTATACCACATGATGTGGTTTATTTAGTGGGCAGTCAGCTATATGGATAGAATTAATTTGGGGATCCCCTTTATCTTGGTCCATTTTCTGCTGCTTATAACAGAATATCTGAAACTGGGTAATTTATAAAGAAAAGAAATTTATTTCTTACAGTTACGGAGGCTGAAAAGTCCAAAATTGAGGGGCTGCATCTGGCGAGAGCCTTCTTGCTGAAGGGGACACTCTCCAGAGTCCTAAGGCAGTGCAGAACATCACATAGTGAGGGGGCTGAGGGTATTAGCTCAGGTCTCTCTTCGTCTTCTTATAAAGCCAGCAGACCCACTCCCACGATAACCAATTAATCCATTATTCTGTGAATAGATTAATCCATTCATGAGGACAGCTCTCATGACCCAATCACCTCTTGAAGGCCCTACCTGTCAATACTGCCACATTGGGGATTAAAATCTCAACATGAGTTTTGGAGAGGAGAAACATTCAAACCATAGCACCCTCTCTGGCTCTTTCCCTTTTGGGATTTTTCCCATTCTCTTCAGTGTTCGTATTTTCATACATTTACTTTTATGCTTCCCCAGGCCAGAAAGAATGCAGAGTTTTGCACATGTGCCCCCAACCACTGCTGTGCACATCCACGTGCTACAATTAGTCCCAGGCTAAAAGCTGCAGAGATGTGAACCTACCTGTATAGCTCTGCATCTCCCTTCCTCCAAGTGAGCAGGTACTCCTCATCAGAGTCTGCTTCTGTTCACTCTCAAGCCCTTCAGGTGGTTATTTCTTTGTAGTATATCTAGGTTTTATGACTATTTACTATGAAGCACATATGTGTGGGGGTCACCAACTAGGGTCTTTGTCCGTCTTACCCAGAAGAGGAAGCTTGTCAGGACCTGCAGAGCACTTTGAATAGCTCTGGCCTAAACCACTGTCTCAATAATGGCCCCATTCAGAATGGCATTTGCAAGTTTCTCTTCCATAGTTTTCTACCAGATGTTTATAATTGAGGTTCAATACCAGATAATGTCAAAACTAATAGAGGAATTCCCAGTTCAGGCAGAGGGAGCACAGAGTGCCAATAATATCCAAGTATTGCTTGGTACTGATTGACTTGACAAAGCTCATTTCATAAAAAACAGTTCTGGCTTTTTTTTTTTTTTTTTTTTTTTTTTTTTGAGACAGAGTCTCGCTCTGTCACCCAGGCTGGAGTGCAGTGGCCAGATCTCAGCTCACTGCAAGCTCCGCCTCCCGGGCTCACGCCATTCTCCTGCCTCAGCCTCCCAAGTAGCTGGGACTACAGGCGCCGCCACCTCGCCCGGCTAGTTTTTTGTATTTTATTTTTTAGTAGAGACGGGGTTTCACCGTGTTACCCAGGATGGTCTCGATCTCCTGACCTCGTGATCCGCCCGTCTCGGCCTCCCAAAGTGCTGGGATTACAGGCTTGAGCCACCGCGCCCGGCCAAGTTCTGGCTTTTACAGACTCTTCTCAATGGATTTCCCTTCTTCCCTGTCAATGGATTTTCTTTCTTTGCTGGCCTTTGACTTTCTGTGATCTTGGCTACTGGCAAGTATAAGGCAGAGGAGGTCCTTAGGCAGGAGACAAACCTGGGCCTGTTCCTACAGAGATGGTCTTTTGAGAAGCCTGGGAGTACTAGCTGGGACAGCAGAAGGCAAAAGTCCCAGGTAGTGTTATGATGGTTTGGTGCAGAGCCATGTCACGAATATTTTAATTTTTAATTTTTTATTTTTATTTATTTATTTATTTATTTATTTATTTATTTATTTTGAGACAGAGTCTCGCTCTGTCGCCCAGGCTGGAGTGCAGTGGCCGGATCTCAGCTCACTGCAAGCTCCGCCTCTCAGGTTTACGCCATTCTCCTGCCTCAGCCTCCCCAGTAGCTGGGACTACAGGCGCCCGCCATCTCGCCCGGCTAGTTTTTTTTGTATTTTTTAGTAGAGATGGGGTTTCACCATGTTAGCCAGGATGGTCTCGATCTATTGACCTCGTGATCCGCCCGTCTCGGCCTCCCAAAGTGCTGGGATTACAGGCTTGAGCCACCACGCCGGGCCTTAATTTTTTATTTTTAACCCTATGAGACATTGTTGCTTTATGATTGTTTTGTACATGGGATGTTCATTTAGATGAAGCTGAGGGTAAATACCATTCTCAGTCTTCTTTATTCCTTTCTGTGTCTCTCATCTTCCATCTGGGATTGTTTTTGTCTCTAATTCACACTCTTTTGTATTTCCTATAGCATGGATCTGTTGGCAGTTATTTTTATTTTTCAGCACATTGAAGATAGCATTCCACTCTTTTGGTTTCCAGTGTTTCTGTGGAGAATGCAGCTTACTCAATCCTCACTCCTTTAAAAATAAACTGTCTTTTTATTCCCCTGTGGCTTCTTATCAGATTTTGTCTTTATCTTTTTCCACAACTTCACTGCATGTGAATATATGGTGTGTCTCTATATAGATTTCTTTCCGTGTATTCTGCTTTCTATTCATTGAGCTTCTTGCATCTGTGGTTTGGGATCTTTCATCAGTTTTGGC
Source organism: Rhinopithecus roxellana (assembly GCF_007565055.1). NCBI lineage: Eukaryota > Metazoa > Chordata > Mammalia > Primates > Cercopithecidae > Rhinopithecus > Rhinopithecus roxellana. Next base: position 7,598,887 of record NC_044561.1, read on the forward strand.
AGATTCTCAGCTACTATCCTATGTACTGCCTCTGTCCTGTTTCTCTCTCCTTTCAAGACTCCAGTTACACGTGTTAGACTTTCTCCACTTATTTTCTCCATCTCTTAGCTCTTCTGTACTTTTGTATTTTAATTTCTTCATTCTGGATAGTTTCTTTCTAAATCTTCTAGTTCATTTATTCTCTCTTTAGGTGTCTCTAATCTGTTTTAATCACATCAATTGAGTTGTTACTGTGTTATTTCTCATTTCAGTTCCAGAATTTTTATTTATTATATAAATACACTATTTCAATTTTTATAGTTCAATTTCTTGCTTGGACTTTTGAACTATTTCTTTTTTCTTTTTTGAGACGGAGTCTCACTCTGTTGCCCAGGCTGGAGTGCAGTGGCGCGGTCTCAGCTCACTGCAACTTCTCCCTCCTGGGTTCAAGTAATTCTCCTGCCTCAGCCTCCTGAGTAGCTGGGATTACAGGCGCATGCCACCACGCCCAGCTCATTTTTTGTATTTTTAGTAGAGACGGGGTTTCACCATGTTGGCCAGGCTGGTCTCGAACTCCCGACCTTGTGATCTGCCCGCCTTGGCCTCCCAAAGTGCTGGGATTACAGGCTGACCCACTGTGCCCAGCCGAATTATTTCTTTGAACATAGTAAATCTGTTGTGTCATTGCCATGTTTCATTCCAATAGCTTAAGTTTTTGTGGATCAGTTTCTGTTGTATGTTGCTTCTGCTGGTTCTTATAATATCTGGTTTCCCTGTAGAGTGAGTTATTTTTGTGTTTTTCACTCTATTTGAGAAGTATCTGTAGAGATAACTTGATGCTTAGGATGGCACATTCTTCCAAAGATGGTTTTCATTTGCTTCCGCCATATGTCTAAATGTGCCACCATTCTGGGTCTGTCTTAATCCCAAATCAGATATTTTGGTTGCATGGATCAACCAGGTGACAAAGAGGTTTTCGAAATATTTCATTTGGGTTTAAAATACAAGTTTTTCTCATTCAGAGGATAACTTTAAATAACTTGGTGTGACATTACCAGAAGTGAAACTTTTTCTATTTTATGAAGCTTCTTGTATAAGGCAGGGATTACATCTTTTCTCTACGTTTGGTAGAACTCACATATAAAGCCAGCTGGTTTGAGTCTATATTTTGGTGCTTCATTTTCTGGAACGCACTTCCACCTTTGTTTGTCTAGTGCTCATATAATTATTTAAGATTCAGCTTACATGGTTTCTCTAGTTATATTTCTTCATCTCTCCAGCTTCCTAGCTCTTTTTTTCTGACATTATTTATTATGCTATATTATCAGTATATATTTCTGTTTTCCTTTAATAGACTCAGAGGTTATTCATGACTGAGGTATTATATTATTCATCTTCATAAGACTAAGGTTCTAATATAGTCTATGATAGATGCTCAAAAATTTCTGGTTAAATGGAAATATGAAAGATAAAATGTAAAATGGATTGGTGACAGTCATGAGGAATAGGTTAATAACTTTACAAATTATAAAAAAATCATTGATCCCTACAAGGCAACTATTACTAACATCAGAATGATCACTTCAAATACCAGAAGTCTATTGTCAGTCACTTATTACCAATTACATCTTGACCCTATCCACAATTTCCTACTTATTTCCTACTGTTTCTCATTTGCCCAACTACCTAACAGCTTTTGATCTCCTTGCCCAATTTCATTCTTCCTACTGTCTCACTTTTACACCATACAGTTCACTGTTAACATGTATTGAACTAAGCTAAATATATGACAGACTCAGGATTGACTATCATCAAATCTTCCCAACAACTTAATTAAGTAGGTGCTATTACTATTCCATTTTACAAATGAAAAAAAAAAAAAAAAAGGTTTAAAGAGACGGTTACTTGTCCAAGTTGAGGTGCTAAGAGATAAAAGAGGGATTCACATCACCGAGGTCTGACTCCAGAGCTCATGTTCTTTACCAGAGGTTGGCAAACCTTTTCTAAAAAGAGCCATACAGTTAATATTGTAGGCTTTGGAGGCCGTACAGTCTCTGTAACAAGTCAACTCTGCCACTTTAGTGCCAAAGTAGCCATAGACAATACGTAAATGAGTGACTATGACAGTTTCTAATACAATTTTATTTATGAAAATAGGTGGCGGGAAGAGTTTGGCTCACAGGTGACAGTTTGCCAATCCCTGCTCTGAACAAGTACACTACTCTTTTTTTCTCCTTTTTCTCAATCTCCAGAGTTTTCCATTCAACAGATATTGATAGCATTGCTTCTAAGCACAGGGCTGGGATGAAGATGAGAAAATCCCTGCCTTGAGGGACCTGGGATGTAGAAGAGGACGGCATGAACACACATCTATAGCAGAGGCTGACTATGGAAAGTCAGTGCCAAAAGAGAGGCACAGGCTGACCAGAGATTCTCCTGATGAACACATGAGATCTTGTGGAGTTGGTGATATATGACAAAAGCTTTCTAGCAAGAGCATCATAGGCAGAGATGCTAAGAAGGAAGTTTCCAAGAGAAGAGCCAGCACAAGCACACATTTTTCTATCCACCTGTCATTTATCTTCTATTCTGTCTCTCTTTTTTTTTCTTTTTCTTTTTTTTTTTTCTGAGACGGAGTCTCACTCTGTTGCCCAGGCTGGAGTGCAGTGGCACGATCTCAGTTCACTGCAAGCTCCACCTCCCAGGTTCACACCATTCTCCTGCCTCAGTCTCCCGAGTAGCTGGGACTACAGGCGCCTGACACCATGCCCAGCTATTTTTTTTTTTGTATTTTTAGTAGAACGGGGTTTCACCGTGTTAGCCAGGATCGTCTTGATCTCCTGATCTCATGATCCACCCGCCTTGGCCTCCGAAAGTGCTGAGATTACAGGTGTAAGCCACCGCGCCCGGCCTTATCTTTTATTCTCTTTGCCAGTATTCACTTACTTTCTTTCTCTTTTCCTTGCCAAAATCATATACACTTTGGTCCAAATCTGTTTTTGCCTCACACTTCACCTACTTTCTTGTCTGATTTTCTTTTTTGTCTTCCTTTTCTTTTCTTTGTATTTACTTCTTTCTTGATTACTGAGTCATTGCTGATTCAATTCTTCTGCAGTGGGCTCAAGATGCAAATTTATATCACAAATTTCGTTTGAAGTTGAATTCACGTACATCAACATGGTGGCATGTTCATCAGGTTCGTCTAAGTCAAACAGCTATACAACATTAAAAATGTCATTTAGCCCTAGTGAAATATTAACTTGGTTCTGTCAATTAAGTCAAGGTTGAAATCCTCTAGTCGATTTTGGGCAGTCAATAATATCCACTGTTTGACCAGTTTAATTTCCTTTAGTTTCTCTTATGCATATTTCTACTTTTTGTCTGTCCTGTTAATCTCTCTCTCTTTTACTCTTCTCCCTTATACTTTTTTTCTCCTTTTTCCATCAGCCTCCTTTTCTGTACTTTTTGGATTATTGCACTTCTTCTAGAGGCATGCGATCTCCTTTTTGCTTTCTGCAGATATATATATCTGCAGAAATATATATATATATAATGTATATAAAAAATAAATAAATAAATATATTTTTGTATATTTCTTGCTCTGTCACCCAGGCTGGAGCATAATGGCATGCTTTCAGCTCACTGCAACCTCTGCCTCCCGGGCTCAAGTGATTCTCCTGCCTCAGCCTCCTGAGTAGCTGGGATTACAGGTGCCTGCCACCATGCCTAACTACTTTTTTTCTGTATTTTTAGTAGAGATGGGGGTTTCACCCTGTTGGCCAGGCTGGTCTCGAACTGCTGACCTCAGGTGATCTGCCTGCCTCCGCCTCCCAAAGTGCTGGGATTATAGGCATGAGCAGATGTGAGCCACCGCACCTGGCCTCTGCTGATATAGTCAAAAAGATTCTTTGTTCATTAATTCAACCTTTATTGAGCAATTACCACATAGTAGGTCTTTTTCTAGGTGCTGGGCTGGAGATACAAAAATAACCAAAAGAGACAAAAATCTCTACCCTTGTGGAGTTTACATTCTAGTAGTAAGTGAAGTGGATAAGTAACAATAAACCAAATAGAAAAGTAAGTTATATAATATGTCAAGTATTAAGTGCTACGTGGAAAATTCCTGGGGATCAGGAATTTGGGTAGCCTGTTACAATTTTAAATAGATTGATCAGGAAGGTCATTAAAAGATCATTTGAACAGGTAGTTGAAGGAAATAAGGAAGCAAGTCATGGAGATATTTGTGAGGAGTTGTTCTATGTAAAACAACAACAACAACAAAAACAACAACAAACACACAAGCATATACAAAGTCCTAAGGCAGGAGGGTACTTTTCTTGGTGGAGTTGTGGGGTAAAAAAAAAAGGAAAAAGTAAACCTTATCTGAGGAATATGAACTCCTTTAAATGATCAGGCCTAGAGAAGCATTGGAATGAAACAGCAAATCATGTCACTCCTTGAGCTAAATACTTACCTCTTTTTAAAAAGAATTATTATTATTTTTAGAGACAGAGTCTCACTCTATTACCCAGGCTGGAGTGCAGTGGTGTGGTAATAGCTCACTGAAGCCTTCAACTCCTGGACTCAATGAATCCTCCCCTTTCAGCCTCTGGAGTAGCTGGGACTATTGCCATGCACCACCATGCCTAATTTTTAAAAAAATTTGTTCGTAGAAATGGGGTCTTACACTATGTTGTACAGGCTAGTCTCAAACTCCTGGGGTCCAGCAATCCTCCTGCCTCAGCCACCCAAAGCTCTGAGACTACAGTGCTTTGGCCCAATTACCTCTTGAAGCCACATTCTATTTGGGCTCTAGACTGATGTCAACTAGCCACAAAATGGCATACAACCTATTCAACATTGTACAGCCAATCACTAACCAACATTGTTTCTTAAACCAATGAGAATTCATGACAAACAAACTTTTAAATCACCCTCTCTCCTGATTCGTCCTGTTTTCTTTAAAAAGTTGAGCTTCTCTTTTGTTCTCCAGGGCACTCCCCGAGGCAACTTGGATGTGTGTCCTGGGCTGCAGTGCTCACGTTGGCCCAAATAAACTCTTTATATTGATTTTACCTCAGCTTCTTCCTTTTAAGTAGACAGAGGACAATAAGGAGATCAGTATGGCTGAAGCGCAATGGAAGAGGAAGAGGCTAGTAGATGTGATTCGAGTCCGCAGGGGCTGGGGGTGACGGTGAAGGAGCGGGCAGGTCATTTAGGGGCTTTTCTTTTCTTTTTTTTTTTTTTTTGAGACGGAGTCTTGCTCTGTTACCCGGGCTAGAGTGCAGTGGCCGGATCTCAGCTCACTGCAAGCTCCGCCTCCCGGGTTTACGCCATTCTCCTGCCTCAGCCTCCGGAGTAGCTGGGACTACAGGCGCCCGCCACCTCGCCCGGCTAGTTTTTTTTTTTTTTTTTTTTTTGTATTTTTAGTAGAGACGGGGTTTCACCGTGTTAGCCAGGATGGTCTCGATCTCCTGACCTCGTGATCCGCCCGTCTCGGCCTCCCAAAGTGCTGGGATTACAGGCTTGAGCCACCGCGCCCGGCCGGGGCTTTTCTATTGGAAGAACTTGGCTTTTACTCTGAGTGAAATGGAAATCCCTTAAAGGGTTTTGGGCAGAGTTAAATGTTGACATTTTTTAAAGGATCTATAACATAGGGAAGCAAGAGCAGAGGCCAAAAGACCAATCAGGAATATATTGCAATATTCCAGGCAAGAAGTATGCATATTATGGGGAATGTTTTTCTGGGAATGTTGTTACATTTGAGGATAAGAAAACTAAAGGTCAGGTTTTGTTTTTGTTTTTGTTTTTTTTTTGAGATGGAGTCTCTCTCTGTTGCCCAGGCTGGAGTGCAGTGGTATGATCTCAGTTCATTGCAACCTCTGCCTCCCAGGTTCAAGCAATTCCCTTGTCTCAGCCTCCCAAATACCTGGGACTACAGGTACCCACCACCATGCCCGACTAATTTTTATATTTTTAGTAGAAATGGGGTTTTGCCATGTTGGCCAGACTGGTCTTGAACTCCTGACCTCAAGTGATCTGCCCGCCTCGGCCTCCCAAAGTGCTGGGATTACAGATGTGAGCCACTGCATCTGGCCTAAAGTTCAGGATTTTGGTGCATAATAAGTACATTTTACCATCCTGTGCTCCTCAAGGGAAAATTAAAGAGATTTTACCCTGCTAGCTTAAGGATTGTTAAACATTTTGCATTGTCTTGAGCATTGCTATTAATAAGTGATCTAATACCTGGCACATAGCACACAGCAATATTCATGGAGTGAATATATACTCAATTACATGGGTAAACTGAATGACAATATCAAGTAACTTGCTTGTGCGGCAGCATTCATTTCCTTCCTTCCTTTTTTTTTTTTTTTTTTTTTTTGATACAGGGTATCATTCTGCCACCCAGGCTGGAGCACAGTAGTGTGATCACAGCTCTCACTGTAGCCTCGACCTCCTGGGCTCAAGCAATCCTCCTGCTTTGGCCACCCAAAGTGCTGGGATTACAGGCATTAACCACCATGCCCCACCGGGATTCACTTCTTCTGCATATTCTGGTGGTGTTTATTGTATCTTTACATTTTATTTAGCAAAGAATGTTAAAAGTACCATATTATAAACACACTCCTACCCTCCAAGCAGAATGTAGAGGTCCCACAGCAATTTGTACAGTTATAGCAGTTCACAACTATATTCAGTTATGTTTGCTTCTCTCCTTCTCAATAGTCTGTGAAGTTCCTTCAGGTTTGGAACTATCTTTTATTGATCTTTATATCTCCAGCACCTAGCACAGGGCTTAGCAACAATTTTTGTTGAAAGAAAGTATATACGCTGTAATAAAGGGCAGCGGAAAGAAAATATGTGATCAACACCAGCTAGAGAACCTTGTCTGATTCCTGTGAAATATATTCATTTCCCTTAGGAAAAAAAACAATTCTTACCCTCTTGCTATGTAACTTAGCTTCTTGACTTAGAACGGTATTTTAAACCTTTGAGGAGCTGGAGCAATGTATTCTCGCCCGAGGCTGAGTGCCTGGTAAGTGGTCAGGTATTGATCAGCAATGATCAGTAAATACTGGGAAGTGAGTTTTCAGAGTCTGAGACTTGCAAGCTGGTGACAGACCGCTCCAGCTTCCAGTGGGCCCGCGTGGGGGCACTGATCAACCCACTTGAGCGGTGGGATCAAGGTCTTCAGCCTTAGCAGGGGGAGCCTCTGCCTGGCCCTCTTCGTTCCCGTGCCCCTCAGACAGCGTCTCCTCCAAAAAGGGTCCCCTCCACCCAGAATCTCCTCCCCTGGGGGAGACCCCTCTGTCTGCGGGCCCCCTCCCATAGGAGGGCCCTTCTTCCTCAGGGTGAACCTCTGTCCCGGATACCCGCTCCCAAGACCGAGACCCTGTTACGGCTCAACCCCCTACAGGCCCCTTACCCCCCGGATCCCTTCCCCTGGGGGAGACCCCTCTGTCCGCGGGCCCCCTCCCATAGGACGCGCCCCTCTTCCTCAGGGTGAACCTCTGTCCCCAATACCCGCTCCCAGGACTGAGACCCTGTTACGGCCCTATCAATACGGGGCCCCCCCCAACACGGGGCCCTTCCCCCGGCGTCCCCTCCCCCCGGCGTCCCCTCCCCTCGGAGGAGCCCCGTCTGCGATGCCTCCCAGTCAATCACCCCAAGCATCCCTCTCCGCCCTCACCCAGAACTTCCGCCGCGCCCCCTCCCCTCAGGCGGGACTTCCGCCGGCGCCCCCTCCCCCGCGGCGCCGTTCCCTCCTCCCGCCTGAGGCGAGTCTGGGCTCGGCCTCGAGCTCTCCGGCCGCGGCGCAGCTTCTGGGCAGCGTGGGCTGCAGCGTCGGCGGCGGTTAGGGTTGTGTAGGGCGAGGCCTCTCCCTTCCTCCTCGCCATCTTACTCCTCCCTCCTTGCCATCCTCCCCCTCCCTCCTCCTCGCCTTCCTCCTCCTCGTCAGGCTTGGCCAAGCTCTGAGCGGCAAGATGGCGGCGCCCAGGCCGCCGCCTGCCAGGCTGTCGGGCATCATGGTGCCGGCACCCATCCAGGACCTGGAGGCCCTGCGCGCGCTCACGGCGCTCTTCAAAGAGCAGCGGAACCGGTAACGGGCCCGGCTGGGGGTCTGCCCCGGGCAGGGGAGGGCGGCCGGGACTCCCACGGCGGCCCCGGCCTGGGCCCAGGCGCCGCCCCCTCCTCGTTGGAGACGCGGAAGGCGAGGCCTGCGCGGGCGGCCCGAGCGCCACCCAGGCCTCCCGACTCCCAGGCACCGCCTCGTGCTCGTGGGTCCCCGCGGGGTCTGGGGCGGGCCCCCGCTCCCCCACCGCAGCCCGTCCGGGTGCGAAGCCGCGACGCCGGGAGCCCTTGCCGCGGCTTGCGGGTGTTGTTGACCCAACACACGCTTAGGCCGCCCCTGTCATGTGCGAGGGCTGCGCCAGGCCCTGGCTGCGAGACCCACACGGCCCCCAGAGTCATAAAGCGTGTATTTTAGCGGGAGAGACGCGTGTTACGGACGCGGGAATTGGGCAGTTGCGGGGATGCCAGTTTCTAAGCATGGAGTGGGACTGGCACTCCTTTCTCCTCGGCGTTAAAGCCCAGGCTGCACCATTCCC